>NW_022595248.1:5447818-5713163 GCF_009176505.1 Sitodiplosis mosellana | reverse complement strand
TTCTCTCGTGTTTTATTTTCTGTCGCAACACAAGATTGCTGTTTAAAAACAATTGTCCCGTTTCTCATCCTTTCCACACAGAGGCATCCTCTGTCAAATTGAATCCAATCATGGACGTCGACTGGCACGAAAATTCCAATTCTTGTGAATTTTATGAAAATATGAAATAAAAACATGTGTATCAGTTCCACGTGCAAGCTATGTCTGTATAACGCACCTTTTCATCATTTCCGAAAATAGGCGAGATTTATGGAAACGAGGCGAAAAAAACACACTTACAAGAACGAGTGTCTAAGTGGATCAACTGTCATTGAGGATTCTGTGGTAGCTCTATAAAAAAAATGTTACACGCGAAAGAAATGGTAGCGATTTACTGTGCACAATAACAGATTGTCGTAAAAATACCGTGGATTCTTTTATGTATATGTTTGGAACAAGCGCTTTTACAGCCGCCATAAATGAGTCACCTTCGACCGCAGAACTAAACACACCATTTCTTCTTTCTCGTGGTGCTACTTTTTTCGTTTGTAGCTCCATGTCAAATGGCAACTATGTTGCTGTGATATTAATTTTTAATCAATTGGGCGCAAACAGGCAGAAACCCAATTTATTATTGATTCAAAACACATGGAATATATTTCAATATAATTTGTCATCACTAGCTGCTTTTGTTTGACACCCGAGTGAATTTTCATTTTTATTATGCTGTCAAAATGTGTGTGTGTGACATGGGAGAGAAAGTGTCTTTCGAACGAACATATTTTGTTCAGCCAACCGCTAACACACGAAAAAAAAGCTCTCACACATCCACCAAATCCAGTGTCACTATAAATTAAAGGTTTTACCATTTTCAGCCATCCGCACTTATTTGCACATGGTGACCAAAGTACCGATCAAAACTGCTCGTCCCAAAATGAAACGGTGTTCGATGCTGCCCGAACCACATCCAAAACCCAAATATTTCACACATCAAATGCATTCGACGATGGGCAAAGCATAAATCATGTGTGTGTGTGCTTTTTTATCACCAGCAAAAATTACATATGTTTTAATTTATTCGCATCTAATTTAAATACATGGAAACATGTGCAGTGTGTGTACCGTATAGAGACGAGGAAAAAACAGAGCGGTATCCTTCAAAGGGGGGAAAACATATTTAAATTTATGCGATGAAATAATGAAAAAAAGAGCGAAATTGGTTTATGTTTGCCCGAATAAAAACGGGAAATGGGGATGGATGCTTCTCCAGCTTCTGCTTCTGCTGTCGAATTGAAAAAGAAAGAGATAGTTGGAAGCTCATTTCATCAGAGCTTATAATATTAATGGATGTGCAAGAAGCAATTTGCATATAAAGAATATAATTTGTCGACAGGCGATGATTTTTCGCATATGCATTTTGTGGGTGGCGCATTCGGTGTGCATTACGAACAACGGTAATTTGATAAAATAACTGGAAATAAGATGAAAGAAGAAGAAAAAAAACTATTCTGTTAGAATAGAAATCCAATTTCAGCCACGACATGCACGCGTTCGATGTGCGCCCTGCTGCATAGTAAACGTGAAAAATAGAAATCGATTCCTCATTGTAACGAGGTGGTTTTAGATGCGTTCCATTTCTTCAGATGGGAGTGTGTGTGTGTTTTTCGTCGCCCGAAAAGAAAAATTATGCATATTATAAGCTACAGAGCCATGTGTTGTCACATACAAAACGAATCGTTACCACCAGCGATTTCTTAGTAGTGAAATGCCAACAACGAAACATGTTTTTGTTTATCTTCTTCGTGCACAGCATTTTTTTCTGTCATTCAGTTTCGAACTTAAACTTCACATATATGTATTGAAGTGTCTGAGTGTATCAACACCTCCAAGGGCACGTTGCGATAGAATGATACCAAATACCACATATACACTAGTTTCGATACACCAAATTAAAATCACAGCTCAAACTTTAGTTGACCTAAAAAAATAAATATATTCAGTTGCAAGTCAGTTCGCACCGACAGCGAGAGAGAGTGACCGGAGGGTGAAAAAAGCCCGTAGCTCTTGAAAATTAAAGCGTTTTTTTCTGTTGTGCAGCACGTATGCGAATGACGAGACTGCCTTCAGCGGGCGTTGTACAAATATTTGAATTGCATTTAAACACAAGCGCCAGATTGGAAAGTCATTCAGTGGTACACATACATGGACTGAAGTACTCCAGCTCGCATGTCTTCTTCCACAAATGCGGATATATTTTGTAAATAATATGTAAAGTGTGGTTTGTTGCATTTTCGTGAATTGTGTATTGAATTGTTTGCTGCGTGCTCTCTGAGCTGTATGCGAGTGTATATCTGTGTGGTTGAGTGTCTCTATTTGGATACACAGTCGATTGAGGATGTGAATAAAAGCTTTTTACAGCCACAAAACGAATTTAACCGAAGCACATCCAACAAACCAAAAAAAAAAGCTTGCATGTTTGTATTTATGTGGTTGAGAATTTTATGTTTACACTGATATATGGACGCGCCGTTTTTTCATCTCTCTTCCATCCCACGCGATACAATGACGAGGATTAACAAACGACGTGGTTGTATTTTAATGAAATTTTGAATTCGAAACATCCGCTATACAGGGAACCGAGTTTTATTTATGATTTTATTTATAAATGAATACGCCGAGTGGTAGCAACGAGAAGAAAAAAAACGCGACGTCAACATTTTAATTGTTCGAATGATTGACTGTTACATGTCCGTAAATTATTTTACCATTTCATTTGAATGTTGGGTTTTTGTATGTATATTTCTCATGTTGGTTGGAAATTCAATCGGATGTTCATTTTAAAATCATTTTTCACGGCAAAAATAACAACTCATTTTTCACATTGAAATTATTTGAACTAACAAACCATTATTGCATTGTGTAAACATCCGGTTTTTTGTCTGCGTTCAACCACAGGAAGGAAAAAAGAGTAACTGTTCAATGGATTTTGGAATTTAGTTTCCGGTTTGAGCATTTGGGAATATTTTCTCGTCTAGAAAAAACTACATTTTACAATTGAATGCCAATAGGTCGCGTGGGCGCGTGCTTTCGCTCGCATTCATCAATCAGTCAATTACATCCAGCTATTCAGTCCGTGTGTGTATGGTTCAATTGAAATGTTAAACTTATAATTTAGTGCAATTTTCTATTTGATACAAGTAAACTCTATAGGTTCGTTAATTTATGAATACAAATATATAATACATACGAGTATTTTTCACTTTTCATTCCTCTCTGCATGTGGTGTTTTTCATATTATTATTATTTATCCTTTTGGTTTTTTGTTGTTGGTTTTACTTAACTAAAATGGCTATTTAAAATGAAATTGATTTTATTTTAGGCTACGGCTAATAAAATTAATTTCGAAAATCACATTGAATATATAAATATGTATGTAATAAAAACTCAAACGAGGATACATTATTCGGGAAAACGACGAACCGTGTAGTTTTGTGTCTTTTTTTGATCGATGATGAATATTTTTTTTTTTTTGGTTTACTTTTGTTTAACGTTTTTTTCTTTTTAGATTGAACGAATGCATATTTTTCACAAGTAATTCGGTCGTGATACACAGCATAAGAGTCCCATATTTTTGTAAATCGAATTACGTCGACGCTTCGCTGGCCATGGACCATTCACATCATCGATTGCCGTCGCTTTTTCTGTAGGGGAAAAACGAGAATCGAGAAGCATTTTGATATTTACCTATACATAACATATCTTTTATCATATATGAGTTTATTATTGGTATATGACAAGGTACAAATGTGCGCCTATCAATCGGAAAATGATTTCGATATATTACTTACCTAAATATGTTTCTTGGTTCGGTATATACTCTTGCATATCGGATAGCAATTTGGCGATGTCTTGAGAATCCTTGGTGATGCTACATAATTCCTCTGCATTAAAATCCGGTGTTATCTGCTTGCATAATAGAATTTGACTAATTACATTTCCTAAATTCGATGGTCCGGCTCGATTATCTGAAAAAAAAACCAAGCAAGGAAGGATGAAGCATTGATGATGGGAAAACAAATGAAATAAAAGATTCATTTTTGCGTTGATGAAAAATATAAGTCAATAAATGACTGCTTTGCGTGGTATCTTTATGGAGCGTGTTTTTCAAGGGGAAAATTACTCAAAACCAAAATTTCAATTGACGATCTTCTGAGTAATCACAAGTTAAAGCATAAATCAATGGCGAAAGTAATTTCTGAGGCAATAATTTTGGGCATTAAAAACGATTGTTTTACGGTGATATCCCCCTTGGTTCATATCTTCTCGAACGTCGTATACGTATCTATTAAATACTAATAACAATGAAATTGCTTTTTCTCAACACTTTTCGAAGACATCGTGCGCCGATAATCATGGTCAATCTGCACAGATTGATCTGCAAAATGGCATGAATGTGATTCAAATATACCGAACGCACTCCAGAGTTGATCACAATCATAAGTAAGGAAAATCGATTTCAATCAAGTGATTACACCGCATTAGCGTTCAAATTTGTCATCGACATCAATCGGCTTTTCCCTGAGAATCACTCGTTCGCACTCAAATAACGTACTCACCATAATAACCGGACATATCCATCGGTACTACTTGTATAAGACGATAGCTTTTGAACAGTTCCCTCAGAAACAATTGAGATAAGTAGTATAACAGCACTAAATGCGGATTATCGGCTAACATTCCATCATGGATCGAACTGAAATGAGAGAGAGATAGAGAAAGAGAAACACAAAAGTGACCATTAAAATAGTTTCGCTTCATTCGGTTAACATTAGTGTAATCGAATCGATCCGAACAAAGAATCGGTCCACTTGTATTATGAATCAAGTTTTATTTGAATGTCCGAGAATGAAAACGCAACTTCTATTCAAAACACATATAAGTGAAACAAAAATAAAAAATTTATTGAAATGAAACAACAAAATCGAATTTTTTCAAAGTGTAACAACAAAAAAGATTTTTTTAAAGTGTAACATCGGTATGTTGTTACACTTACTACATACCGATGTTACACTTTGAAAAAATTCGACTTTGTTGTTTCATTTCAATAAATTTTTTATTTTTGTTTCACTTATATGTGTTTTGAATAGAAGTTGCGTTTTCATTCTCGGACATCATTTATTTATTATAGTAAAAGCCAAGGCAAACTGGAATGGATAGATAAATAGTGGGAATAATGCCGAAGGCTATTTTATGGCCATTTTTCGAAGAGTAACGTTGCCCCATTATACAATAATTACACAATCAGAAGTGGAATATCCATTGCCCACCCAAGTAAAAGCCTTTCTGGAGGGGATGAATCGAAAAGTTCAAGTATTTGTTTGCAGCTGAACAATCTCAATCTGAAAACGAACAAAGATTGAGCACATTCCGTTGGGAGAGAGAGTTAAACAAAAGATTGTTGGGTATCGTTTGGTAATTTCAATACAAAATCAAAGTTGTTTGTGATATGAATTCGTGTTTATTCTTGGCAAAGAAATGGTGAACCACTTTTAGTCAAAAACCCAAAGATGTGACCTTTATCAAAGGAATAAATAAGTTTTCTATAAGGCATAAGTTTCATAGTTGCGTCAAACGCAATTCAAATATTCGCTCTTTGCCAGAGGAGCGTATGTTTGAGAATACATAAAAAGTTTCGTATCGAGAGTTATATCGATATCATGGCCCATTTCTTTAGTAATCTACTCTGAATTAATTCCCAGAATGAGCAAAAGAAAGCCGATGCTTCTCGAAAAATCATTTTACTCAAATTGAATTGATTATATTCTTGTTGGTTGAAACCCGTTTGAATGAATGTTTTTTCGCAAAATGCACGCAATGTTCAACCTTTTAGCTTAACAAATTTTAATGGAAATACCAAAGTGTCACATCATCGGCAAAGGAAAATCGTACTTTTCCAAATAAAGCCACCTTTTGACACGCTGTGAAAATCGTCTTTGAATAACATCCCATATGGCATATATAGTACATGCATTTGTGATGATTGGTTTCGTTTTAATCTTTATTGAAACGTATTGACGTCGTCGATATCGTCTTAGTGCTCGATGCCGATGCTTGCGATATAATGCAATCACATGTCTCTATAATCCATTTGAAATGTGTGTTATTTTTATTTTGTAGTCACATCATTATCAACAATGTTACGTGGCTACGTGTTGAGTGCTCTTCACTCTCACTTCTTTGTATTTTTATGAATTTATGCTCCCAATCATAAAATTTGCCTATGTTTTTATACAGAGCACATGTTTATGCTATATTTAAGCGACATCTTGACGCTGAATGCTGAACTATGAAACTTCTATATAAATATACTGCCAACTATCAATGACAGCAACAATAGAACGTATTTGTATTGCAAAATACTTCCACCCTGCAGATGGCGCCAAACCAAACGTCATTCTAGTCATTTTTCTCATTGATGCTCCGCCAGCGAGAGTGGGAGAGCACAACCCTCGACACTTTCCAAAGAAAGCCGCTCGATGTGAATCAGCAAGCGTTGCAGTTGTATCTTGAGACTTTTTTTTGTTGGAGTATGCAGCATTGCCACACTCATTGAAATATCAAATATTTAACAAGAAATCGCTTTCGGAAGAGCGCGTCACATCAAGCTCCATTGCAATGGTTGACTTTGAATGGTGTTTTCTTTGGATGAAGTTCTCCAGTGCACAACAGCACATCTACATAATTTAATGGCATTTTATCAGACAAACAAAACCAACAAGCGAGCGCGCAAGTCGGAGACGGTGTACAGCATTTTTTTTTCCATTCTTCATCTCTTCACTTGGTGACTGAAACTCTTTCAAGAGTGTGTTGTATTCATTCCCGTTGCACTTCGTGAGATTTGCACCTTGTGCACTGTTTCCACCTAATTGTATGGAAACAGCACAAGAGTCACTTACGGAATTTTCATTCATGGTAATTGGATGTACACGTACGTAACTCAAAGCACACCATACATTTTTCCATCGGAAAAAGCGAGCTCAAAAGAAATGAAAACATCTATTGGCGCAGTTCTATTTCGGTTGCACTCCACTCTTCAACTGTAACGACAAATACTGTAATGACCAGCAGCAGTGTTTTCTTATCGTAAACATCATTAGAGCACACAACAACAACGCCAAACGAAAGAAAAACGCTGTGAAGCATTCAATTAATTGAGCACTTATTTCACACTATTCACCCTTTGCTCACTCGCATTGAACACTGCACCGTCGAATTTTTTTTTCACATTGTAGTACGTTTAGAAAGTGCAAGTAAAGCAAAACCAAAAGCTAATCGCAATTGAGATTCATTCATACATCTAATGGTACAACATAAGCTGGATGTTGAGTGGTTGATATAATTAGCTGGGTTTTTTAAGCGGATTGATTTCGGTCCAGTTGCTTTGAATAAGCTTTTAAATGATTATAGACATAACAAAAACCGTATTACACGCCTCGTTTATGTAATGAATGGTTGGAAAGAGCACACGTTTGTCCCTCTTTGTCGTCGTCCTCTATTTGTATGAACGTAAAATTTAAATTTATCGCCTTCTAATTGGCATGCGATTGACAGTTTTTTTTTCCTGCCAAGCACTGAAAATGAACACACCGGAATTCTGGTTGAGTTTACTTGTAATTATTTTAATCTATAAACTTTATCGGCAGCCTTTTTTACAATTACCTGCCCCATTGAAAATATGTTCGGTTGACGACTGGCAAGAACCATGGCTCGGTTGGTGACTGCTGTACGACAATAATCATGGCCAATGTGATTTTTTTTCTTCAGAAAATCTCTGCTGAAAATGCACGTCAAAGGTATTCCCCAGATAACAAAAGATACGGCAGATAAAAACAAAACAAAAATCAGAGAAATGCACGATAATTTCATTTTGAGGTTTACATTTTTTGCAGCAATAATCGCCTGACTGACGTGTGTACACTGTACACAGTCATTTGAGAATGAGAAATGACTTGTTTTCACAGCTTCGGATGCTTGTTATTTATTTATTCGGTCGAAAATGCAAAATGAGCCAAGCACTCGGCAACCGCAACCAGTTTCAACATTTTTACACCATTGCTGACATTTCGGTGAAACGTGGCCGAGGCACCGACGTTGATGACTCTATTCTTTTTCCAACAAACTAATGAACTGAAATTGAATAATTTTCGTCGACGTTGTAATATTATACGTACAATTTCCTATTTGAGTTGAACTATTACACTGATACCTTGTCGCTGGCTGTACGGATTCCACGCCGAGGAATGCGTTAAGATGTTGAGTAACGAATTTTGTGTGTTGTTGTATAGTAAAATGTACATTACATTTTTTTTTCATACACATTTCACAAAACATGTAACTACTTAATTCCCAAGGACAACTGCGGTGAGTCCTTTTATGGTTTTATATTTTAGCAACGAGCAAAGCAAGTGGGAAAAAAAAATTCTAATTTCATGGAATGAATTTTTTTTCACTCTCTCATGTTGATGTTTATGTAAATTTATGTTAACAAATATTCTTGACATAAAAAACACTCATGCGAACGAAACTGAGAGAAAAACGAGCTGGAAAATTATGATCCGTTTTACACACGCGCGCTTTTTTTCCATATGCGAACGACAATTTTCTACGGGCTCGGGCACACACCTTATGCGTAGGGAGAGAAAGAGCAACTAAAAATTAATTGGCATCAGCTTGAAATTCAGAATTTGGATGAGACGAGCACACCATAATATCTTTATAAAGATGCGTGTGACAAAATCGGTTGAACAAATTTTGGGGAATTTCACATTTCCAAATAAAGCGTTTTTTTCGAATATCTGCGCGAAAATTGTTAGTCTCCATTTACATTTTTCGTTCTTTATTTACAATATACAAATGGCAGCGAATCAAGTTAAGGACGAGAGATGAAACAAAAAATGAACGCGTAAAATAAAAAGTGCTCGACGTTGAATTGCATGAACGCTTTTGAATTATTTTTTTTTCGTTCTTCTTCTTCTGGGTGTGTGTGTGTTTGAATACGATTTAAGCATTGGAAGAAATGGAGCATATATTCATTGAATGGAAATTGTTTGGCTCAATTTCATTTGAAACGAAAAGCTCAAGTGTTTTTTTCTGTTTCGTTGCCATAAAGAGAAACTTTTTTGTATTTTGCATAAAAATTAGGAGAACAAACAGTGCAAAATGCGAGAATGATACTTCACAGTCACAGCGAATATTGTATGCGAATTTAAGTTAGATGGCAGGAACGACGGTGATGGCGATGGTGGTGGTGGATCAACGTCGTCGCATTGTTTAAGCCACACAAAAAATGAGCGACACTGCGTTTTGTTTCGTTCTTTTTCTCATTCTATCTTCGTGAATAGTTCACTGAATACACAACATATAATTATACGAACGCATAAAATGAGACACAAATCTGTTGCAAATGACAAAGACATGGAGTTGAAAAAAAAACCAATTCTAACCAAATTATACCAATTTGCCTTTCTTTCGTCTGTCTGTGAACATTTCAAAATGATGGAATCTCTTTGGTTTTACTTCTCTTTCGACTTTCTCTCGACGGCATACCATTATTTTTCATGCTTATCAGTTCATACACAGTCGAAAATTTATTCCATATGCTTCGTTTCCCCGCACTGTAACGTCACATGGCTGTCACTCGTTTATCAATTGGAACAAAAGCAAGAGAGAAATAAAAAGAATTACATTGGTAATCCCGAACTTTTCCGTACCGTTGGCCTGCGTTGTCCATAGGTAATTTTGGTTATTTTTTGTGAATTTTCTTGAAATAAAGGTAGTGAAAATATAATAATAAAAATAAAGTGAAAAATCGTTCACTTTAACTAAAACCGAAGGTCCTGCATCTAAGCGTCTGACAGCTCACTTCTAGCGCTACGAGACAAATGTCAAAAGTTGTGACACAGATCGTTCAATGTATTATTGAATCTTTTTTATATTTGTTAATAAAGTAGACAAAAAGAATAAAAATGTCACGAATGTGCAAAATTGATTTTTGTGAGAGCATAGCGCGTGATAAACATCAATTTTATAAGTAAAAAATGTTTCTTTCATTACAGGACATTGTTGATGCGTTCAATTTGTCGCGTTCATGAGTGCGTCTAACGACGTAAAGAATTGAAATGAACTTCACTGAATGCGCTCTTCGCAAATTCCTGTTTTACTTTGTTTTGTTAGTGTGGTGCAGGGGTTGTGACTAAAACTTCGACAATTTTGTATGAGAGGTACCCGTAAACCGATTCCTATTGGCTTCAAACTTACTAAGGTTTCATTTTTTGGAGAAAAAATAAGATTCTGAAAGTTTCATGTTGATCGCATTTGCAGAAGTTTGTATTTTGGCCCTCAATTTTTCCCAAGAAAATTTCGACAAAAATTGAGGACAAAAAATCAAACTTCTGCAGATGCGATCAACATGAAACTTTCAGAATCTTATTTTTTTTCCGAAAAATGAAACCTCAGAAAGTTTGAAGCCAATCGGAATCGATTAACGGGTACCTCCCATACGAAATTGTCCAAAAATCGGTAATTTTAGTAAAAATTTCAAAAATATTGTATGGGAGGTACCCGTAAATCGATTCCGATTGATTTAAAAATTTCAGAATCTTGTTTTTCTCCCAAAAAATGAATTCCCAGAAAGTTTGAAGCCAATCGGAGTCGATTTGCAGGTACCTCCCATACAAAAGTGTCAATTTTTTTGGGTTTTTCTTAGGGCAAGTACCCCAGGATCAAATCGAAAATGGCTCATCTTCGAACTTAAACTAAGTTTTTCCAATACAAAACTTTTGGCGTTTCCAGATTTTGATTATCTCAATTATTTTTTGAGTTATCGTGTTAACACACACCAACGACGACAACGACAACGACGGCACACGAACGGAAAAGTGTCTCAAAAAGTTTCATGAGTTTTTATGATGATCTAAGCTAATTTTGCGAAAAAAGTTTTCGGGACCAATTCCTATACTTTCCCTTGACACGTTGTGTACGGAAAAGTAAAAAAAAACGACCGAGCAAAAAAATACATCAAGTCAATTTTAATGAAAATAGGAATTGGTTGAAGTGCCACCAACAAGTGAAAGAGAAAAAATATTATTTTCACGGGAAACGTCGGAAAAATTCATGTTTGTTCACCGTAATCATCAAGAGTATTCGTCGGAAGCAATCCGAATGAGAAAAAAACACCCTCCAAGTGTGTACATGTGGAAAAAGTGAAACATTTGCTATTCCATGTTTTGATATTAAATTGAATTACAGGTTGCACAGTGTGCACGGTACGCCGGTGAAAAAAAAATTCAACTGAATGTTTCTCGCACCAAATTTCACTTGATTGTAACAATGTGCGCTTTATTCAACGAGACGATCTAGTCCTCGGTATGCCTAATGAAATTTAAATAAATTGCATGAAGAAGATATTCATAATGCTGTGAAAAAGAAAACGGAAACGGTTATTATTTTGATGAATATGTGAACGACCGCCGAACGAACGAACGAACGAAGAGAGTGACGAAGAAAAGAAATCAAAACGTAAAATTAGTCCATGAGCGTATCTGCTCATGGGGATTGGCATGAAAATTGATGTGATATTTATGTCAACAATAACAAAGCGTGAACAATGAGCACACATGGAATGACAGCCTTTGGATAAAATTAGATCACTTTTTCACTGGCACACACGTTCTTATTTTTCTTATTTTTCCTATCTTCTTCTCTTGGTATTTTCTCCATATTTTTTTTTTTGAGTAAAAATTATAGAACCGAAATATGGGTGTTGATAGCTGTGAAAAGGGAAACGATGATATGGATCCGAATTTTCGGTGAATTTTTACCAATGCTATATACATTTCATGTCTATGCATGTGTGTGTGTGTGTGTGTGTGTTTTTCAGAACTGTCAATTGCATGAAATATTCAAATTTGGTGGTATGACTTGATCTAAAAATAGATGCGAATACCTCAATTTTAATTCATGGATATGCATTTCATACGCGAACCAATTCTCCACGTGTACATGTCATAATGGTGCACTATAATTTCCGTTCGTTTTTGAGATGCTAATATGTAGTAATGCAGAGTTTTAAGGCAATCCGAAACAAAACTTAGTTTGAGAAACGGAAAATTTCATTTCGCGGTTAAAACCTGTACCATTGTGCAATGCCGGAACAAATCCACAAATTATGCCAATGCATGTGAAAGAAATGATTCATTTGAACAACGAACCATAAGCCAATGCTTAATATTCCACATCGAGTAATGCACGGAGTTGAATAGAATTCGTTGCACTCTGCTGCTTCACAGTCACTTTGTTTGAAATCATAAGCTCTCTCTCTCTCTCTCTCTCTCTCTCTCTCTCTCTGTGTGTGTGTGTGTTTCTCGCTCTGTCTCGCTCTCTTGCTTTTTCTCGCTTGATGCAAATACTCATATGTTTTTCCCATCTCATCTCTACTTTTTATTCATTTTCAATATTATTTGCATTTCCCGTCAGAGATGCGATGAAGTGGCTGAATGATCCATTGACTTTTCATTCAGCAGACGAGAAAGAAGTAGAAAAAACCACAGAATTGAAAAATATTTTGCTGGTACGCTCCGTTTTCTCCCTGAATAAAAGACATCAATCAATTTTGGTCGCATAGTTAATTTGATCAAAATAACACTATGATTGAAAATCCCTAAAATACAGTAACTTGATTATCTCATTGAATGCAATTTTTCTCTCCCCATTATGTAATGTTGTCGATTAAAATGAGTAACATTGACAGGAATATATTCCTGGGTAAATATACATCCACGCACACACTCATATATTTTATTTATTCATTCTCCAACCCTCAAGCATTCAAGTGCATTTTGCATGACTTCAGTTTCCTTTTTCAATATTCAGTGAATAATGGATTATCATTTAGCGTTAAAGAGAAAACTTAAGGTCGATTTTCAAAACCGACATTGGAAGTTTCCTTTGCCACATCTTCTATGCATGAGAACCGATAGAGTGGAAAAACACGTTAGATAGTGCTAGACAGGTAGCATCGTGGAGCACAGTTTGAGTTGTTCTTTGGTTTTGTTTGAGAATGAATTTAACTCGGTAAGCCAATGTCAATAGTTGATAAGTACGAAACCGAATTATATCGAGCTAAGCTTGGCCAAAGTATTCCATGTCATGGGATCAACTTCAGTTAAAAAGTTGACATGTACCATAGGAAATACACTCACTAATGATCAAATGCTGTTTCTGATGGCTTTTAAAATGCATAAAAAAATATTTTGCCTCGGATATATTAATCAAATCAGTTTGCCATTCACCCAACCGTTGAATGAAAAGAGAAAATCTTTTGTTTTCCTAAAAATAATGTGCTTTTAAAGCACTACTTTACTCTCGATTCTTTTTTCATATATTTCATCAATGATGAAACCTCAGTCCCATAGTAGTTGCTAATTTTTTTTTACTAACTCGCAAATTGAAATTTTTTTTTATACGGTTAACAAAGAATCTAGAGCACGGACGACTTCTTTTTTCTCTCCATTCCGTTCACTTCACATCGTTGCATTGCGCTGCTGGTTCTTTTTCCTGTGTCGAGTTTATTTTTAATCCCTTTATCGTCATCATCCATTTCGTCGAACGACATATTTCTGTTTTACTTTCTTCTTTGTCGCATTCTTTCCCTCTTTTTGCGAGCGATTGCTTTTTTTCAGTAGTGAGTAGTGAGCTACAAGTCGGTTGAAAGTCGGTTATGTAAATAGTGTTCTATTGATAAAAACATCTGAATGTGGCAACTAATCGATATCAATTGATGAGGTTACCGCAATAAATTCATCGAACTATCGGCAATATTGGTGTGAAGTGAAAAGTGGTGGCTGACGTTTTTTTCATACCCCATCAATTCTTCTTCATCTTCTTCTTCTTCTTTGGTTTATATTTAATAATATTGAACGATGTGGATTTTTCTTCTTTTGTTGATTCTTTTGAGTAAAGCACAAGCCAGTGTAGGGCATTAAACCACTGAACAAACAACAGAAACACTTTCGTCAAGCTCGTCACTTGTGCAAATTGCAATATTTTCTTCACTTGAACCGCAAGGCAAACAACAAGAACGGCAGAGAAGGAGAGTAAAAAGCGTGAAAATTCATATCTTTTCTAGACCTTTCAAGAGAAAGTGATGAATATTCGTTGTCTGTGTTTGCTTTTGTGTTTCAAGTATTTCAATGAACATAATAAATGCGCGCATGTCTGGGTAAAGCCGTATGAGAAAAAGAATCCCTTACAACCGCCAAATGTTGCTGTTGCCGTTCATAAATTTCGATTGGATTTTTTGGGTTTGAGTTTTGAATTACCCATGCAAAATAAATATTATAAGCGGTTGAAGTGGCTTTTCATTTCAGTAAGACGCATTCAACCGATCCACCAATCTAAAGGCTTAGCCGTGGTTTTTCTTCTTCTTTTTTCTTCATACTTTGAAATTTCATTCAAATTGAATGAAAACGATGATAGAATTAACCTATCATAAGTATTTTGTGATACTTTTTTGTATCCAAGGCGAACAATGAGGAAAAAATTCCAGCCTCTTAGGCAGCGCGTACAAAGTCGATTTGTGGCAATTAAGAATGCGGAAGCTGGAATAAAGTCATCAAAAACGTGGCTTTTCGTCACTAAACGGTTCCGTGTAAACACAGCATTTTGTTTGGCTGTTGCCAACGCAATCGGGATATAAATCTTTGTTTTGTAGCACACGGGGATTTAAATCGAATTTGTGATGATGTAATAAATCTGTAGCCTTTCCTCTCCACAAATCGTTTATCGATACTGTTGCTCGGCAATGTATCTTCGCGCACGAGATGAAATGAACATGAGAAGCCTGCTCTGAAATGCAAAAGTTCAGTATCGAAACGGGAAATCGGAACTAGCTTATGTTTTCGACGTGTTTTCGGCTAAGCCAGTGAGCGACGATACTACCGTTGGCATGTGTTGAAGCCAATTTTACATCAACATTGGATCAAGTCTCGAACAAGTGCATAGCAAAATGGTTCGTTGATTAATCTTGTAGTGTGTCGACGGAACGTGACAAACCAAATAAATTATGATTTCGAGAGCACATGACGAACAATGGCTTTGAAGCAGAGAGGAAGAGAGCTTTGTAAAAATGTCACTTCAATGAACTTCATCGCACCGGTTTACGGTTTCGTGAACAAGAGCTCATTTATTGATGATGGAATCGGAATCGTTCGTCGATAATTCAATAAAATTGATGTAAAGCAATGTGTGCTGGCGACAAAATATAGCTATAAAATAAGACAAAGAACAAAATAGTAATGAAAAAAACGGCGAAAAAGAGAGTGAAATGCGAAAGCATTAATAAACGTGACACTGTCTCCAAAATGTCCTCGTTTCCAATTGCGCGTGTGTTGTGTTAGGAAAAAGCATGACATTCCTTCGTTTGCAAATCGTTTACGACAAATGAAGTGTGGACAAATGATCAAACATGGAGCATGGAATGACAATATAAAGTTCACCTTTTGCTTTGGATGCTCTCGCTCTCGCACCCATTTATTAGTAGAATCCAACTTATACTTCAGTATTTCTCACTCGTTCCGTCTCTATGTAACTGCTCATGCCCTTGTCACTTGAACAAAGAGTAGGGCAAAGACGAACAAGAAAAGATTTATGCATATTAACAGGGGCCGTTTCGTGACTGACATACAAACGATGTTCATTTCGGATTGCTTGCGTTCTTTATCGCCCATTCAAAATGAACTCTATGAATATTCGATCTGACGATAGAGAGGGAAAAACATTCAATGTGATAAAGAGCCAGGAGCCAGGAGCCAGGAGCCAGGAGCCAGGGACTTGCTCATGCATCGAATTTTATTTAGCTTCTTCACTCTCTCTCTCTCACTCTCTCTCAGTCTCCATTTCTCTTGCTCAGCTTAAATCTTAGTGTCGTAGATCACAGCAAAAATTCACACACACACACACAGAGGCTCATCTTAGTGGTGTGGAATGTTAACGTGCATCGAATAAACCAAATCGTGTTTAGTCGGAAAGTACTTTCCATTTATTACCTGCAGCCGCTCGTTGAATTGGATAGAACACTTTGGAATTCCATGTTCCACAAACATCCAATCCAACAAAGTCATGAAAATGAGAAGCTAGACCGTACAACAAAGGAAGAGAATGACATTTGCAGCGCGTGTGTGTGTGTGGCAACAACAAAATGTCGCATTCTCCACTCCGTTCGTCGTCGTCGTCGTCGTCACTAACGTTGTGATGATGTGAAATTGAATTTGCCAATGGTATACGAAAAATGCCGGTCTTTAAATATTCATGACCGCAAGGGAAGCTTCAAGTTTTTGGATTCACAGAAATCCCAATTCGACATACCGAAAAAGAGCCTTAATTGAAGAATCAACAAGTTTCATCCATGTTAAATGTTTATTTCCTCGAAGTTGACATTCTTGACAACGGCTGCAAATGCCAAAGCATCGTACCGCCAAATGCAAACAACCAATGTCTCGCACACATTTTCGACACCATATATAATTATTGTGGTGGATTGTCGAACGGCGGCGTTTCCTTTTGGTTTGTACAAACTTTGCATATATTTAAATGGTGACTGGGGAATAAATGTTTCAATCGAATACAACAACCGAACTTACTTTATATGCGCTATCAAATGTCATTTGTGGCGCATTTTTTTTTCTTCAGCATTGCTTTTTATCGTCCAACCGAGTCGTCAATTCAATTAGCCGTATGACATTTCAATTGTACTAACTTCGATTGGTTACACTGTGTCGACAAAACTGTTTGCATTTTGCACCGACATTCTCTTGCAAAATTCATTAAAATTTTCCTTGTGTTTGCATTCAAAATGTTTGCCATAATCTTAATTGACCTTTTTTATTCGTTAAGTGAAGAGAACCTTTTCCAAAAAAAAAAAAACAAGTAAAAATTCTACATTTTTTCCAGATGTGCTTGGACTTCAACAAATACCGAGCGCTATACTTGTCTGGGTTTGCGAATTACAAAAAGAGATCTTTTGAACTGTCGAAGTGAATGAGGGAGTCGGTTATGCAAAAACCATCGAGTGCGGTGCACGTTTTGTACATAATTGCGAGAAAAGGTATTTGGCCGGGATATAACACTTGGAAACTTTCAAAAGACACCCATTGAACTAGCATTTTTACGGTCATTATTATGGTGATGAAGGACAATGATACTTGCTTACTTTTATTTGTTGTACGTGCACAATGCACACGATTTGGAGCCCCCATTTTGTGCACTCTCATCATCATCACACACAACCAACCAACGAAAAAAAGGTCTTCGAACAACAAAAAGCGGAATATAATGTCGAAATGGCTCATGTAATTAGAATAAAATGAGCATGGCTGGGTTGCTATTTTCGATGAACTCAACTCACTGGTGTGTCAGTGAATGAGTGAGCGGGTGGGTGAGTAAGTGTGTGCCCAGACCAATTGTTTGCATTGGATAATGAATTCAAATTGTATCAAACAATAGATTGGCGTTCAGTTTTAATGAATATTTTCGGAGAGTGTTCACTGTTCATGAACATTGGAACATTGGACATGACACACACACACACACACACACAACTTGGTAAACATTCCACATCATTCGTAATTACCGCGTGCTTGTTCAATTTACGTGTAAAGCTCTCGCATTAAATACCATTATTTAACACGCGAACGCGAACGCTAACGTTCATTTAACGCAAATAAATTTGCATATGATTATGTTCGGCGCACATCCGAAATGATCGGGTAAATGCGGAAGGCACCGCAAAACTTAATGAAATGTACTTTTTTTCTTCTTTTTCTTCTGTTCTTTCTTTCTTTCTTCTTCTTCTCCTTCCTCAGCTGTTCGCTTCGAACATTTTAAGTGTGCCGTCGATGGGATGGGCTGCCATTAATTAGCTGAAACATGTATTCAATAGGATTTTTTGTGCGTGTACTGTACAGTGTACACTCCTTCGAAGATCATAACACGCAGATAAACAGATTTCTTCGAGTGTAAAAAAGGTTTATGGCATGTTTTCTCTTGAGTACTCTCTCTCTCTCACTCTCTATCTACCGGAAAAACAATAAGCTCCATCGCAATACTTTGCATTGAACTTCATAGAGTTGGTCCGAAACTGAGCTGTGATAATGTGCGCTTTGTTAAGACGATTAATTTCTTGATTTTATTATTTTCTGTTGACATAATGTATCTGTATTCGAACTCGGTGCACGTAATCAATCTGCAAAAATACCGTGATAGCAGTTTAGATGTAATCAAGGTAATAAAAACGAAAAACAATTTTTAAAAGAGTCTCCAAACAACATACATTTCGTTCACCAAAATGCGGGTCTTCAAAAAACACAATGCAGATTTGATGTTCAATGCAGATTTGAGCACGAAATGTGGTCGAAAGCTTCTTTAAATTATTCAATTAAATTTCACTCACATCCGTGCTGTGGCATAACTGGAAATCACGAGTTTGTAATGTTTTTGTTTATGCTAATTACATGATGATTGATTGACGTTCAATTTCATGGCACATAATTTGCGTGTAACATGTAATTTGGTATTTAGTCAGATGCGCCATCCATGACACAATCACCACATAATTCGATTGAAATATTCTGAACTCATTTCATTACAATGAAAAAGATTATAATGTTGGTTGGATTAGCCAATATTTTAAATAAATGGGATTAAGCATGGTTCCAGTTGCCGTTTACCGAATTCATTTGCTGCAAGCAGCTTAAACCGATTTAATGCTGTGTACTTCTCTGCTGTTGTAATACATGAAATTGGTCGAATTGTCCGTAAATGCACCTAGGGGGATTTAACTACGTGAAAACTTGTAAAAAAATGATATAAACGCGCACGAAATTGTTACATTCACCAGAGAACTTGCATGATTCCACTCAGTTGACAAGTTCCGTATTAAAACAATATGCGCGAACGCGCGCGAGTTCGTGTGCAAACTTGTAGCTGGACGACGCGCACACATCAGTCGTTCCATTTATTATATCTGGATTAACTTTTTCTTCAACACTTTCTCCAGCTCTTTAAAAATATTTCCTTTGTCCATTTTATAATTATAAAAATCTTTGAACTTTTGGAAAGGATGTGAAAAATCTTTATACACGTAAACAACCGATTTTTAGCTTGAAACGCGTTTTAATTGTCAAATAACAACTTGAAAAACGCGCAAAACCATAAACAAACTTGTGTAAACTTGTGACCGTGCGCGTCAGTACGTACAAGGAACGCGTCGAACTCCCGCGAATCAAGCAAACTGGCAAAAAACATGCTGAACTCGTAAGAGTTAAATTCCCCTAGAAATGCACTTTGTCTGTTGTTGGACAGTCTTACATTGTAAGACTCTTACAACGAAAGAAACAGACCAAAATAAAATTGTTGATTGCTAAATCGCTTCGAAAGGACATCTTTCACTCTATCAATGAAGACAAATTTTGTCTCTATATTCAACCTTAAAACGAACCAGTCTTGTTTTTTTTTTCGAATATAAAGCGAATAATTGCTTGAATATTGACTTGAAGCGAAGAAATTCTCCTCTGAATTTTATGTATGCACGTTAAAGCACATTATCTGTATTTCATTTTTCTGAAGTGAAGGCGAAAGGAGGAAAAAAAGAGAGCAGAAACGTTGCCATAAACAGAAAATTCAGTGCTTCTATGATGTCCATTTTAATGAATTGCTTACATTCTGACAGTAATTTTATGTAAATTTAATTTCCACTCCGCACGCGCTCTTGACATGTTGGTCGATTTCCCTCCCTTTGCTTTGTTTGCTTCTCGATTTTGAATACCAGTGCGAACAGACAAAAAAAAACCCAACTAAATTGCCATCATTTAATGTCATCTGTTTAGAGTTACCCTTAAAAAAATGCCTTCAAGGTTTTTCGCCAAATTCATCTGCGAGAAAATGTGTGCACGAAAAAGGAAAAACCGGAAAAGCCAAAAAGAGAAGCAAAGGTCGTCAGTGTTGGGCATAAATTTTATAATTCAACATTAGAATGGCAATTTCGTGCATATTTTCCATATTCAACCAAGCAAAACACTTGCCCTCTGTGTGTATATAGCATGGAAATGTCAGCTTGTATCAAATGATGTGCGCATTTTCATTCGTTTTCGTCAAATTATTTCGTTCAATTGGAACGATGGCAGCATTTAAAATTATGTTTCGCTTTGAAAAATGAATCAAATGTCAATGCAGCATGTTTATGGGTGGCAAAATAATTCACATTTACAAATAATCACGTATGACTGGGAACATAATTTATAATTGATTCGTGTCATTTTCAATATTGCCACGGACTAAATAGACGCCAAGCGGAGGAAAAACATGAGAGCTGTAAATATTTTAAGGCGATAATTCTCGACCGCATTCTATTCAGTAATACATCATTAGTGGTTGGAAAAGCATCAAGTCATCGTTAAGTTGCTGCAAACAAAAATTAAAGAGCAAGTGCTCCCACTCTCTCCAGATGGCAAATAGAGAGAGAGCAAACGAAAGATGGAAAAATGAGAATCGTGACTTCACATCCAAACCGAGAAGAATTTTCATTTCACCAAAAGATAAATTGAATTGTCTGTTTATGTTGGGATTGATAGTTCGTTTGCTAAAAACTGCACAAATTCTGACAACGTCTTACAAAATTCCCGTCATATTTCAACATGGCACTGAACATACGTTGAACAATGTTCAACACTAACTCGCATTCTTAAATACGCTGGTCAGTGGGAAACGGTTCTTCTTTCGAATTTCAAACTGGCAATCTTTTTTCAGCGCAAGAAGCATCATCATTATCATCCAGTGGATTCGCGACAGCGAAACTATGCTCCAAGTAATACAATTCCAAAAGTACAACAACAATGAGCATCTAAATGAAAATCCAAAAAGAAAACGAAAATAAACAATGCACGCGTTTTTGCTCAGAGATACACACAATCAGACAAGTTGCAGCTGAAAACGGAATTGTAACAAGAAAATGAGTGTAAGCATGGTTTTACGTAGTGTGATTCTTTTTCTCCCTCCGAATTGACTTCGTCTTCGTCTCTCGTTGAAAGATTGAAAGCGGAAACAATGAGTGAAGTTTGTTAAATTTTAACGCTGCTACAATTTTCATTGTTCGCTCAAACATGAGCGCTCATAATTGGAACAACCCCCCCCAAAAAGCATTCAAGCGATTTTATTAATTATGCATTGTAGCAATAAATAATAGTCGCTGTTGTGAACCCTTGAAACAATGCACGAACAAACGATGGGGCAAAAAAGCAACACACATCCTATTTACTAGTGGCAATCGTGTTTTCAATGCTGCTGTTGTTTCAGGCGAATGGAATTGTGTTCGTATACTCCCAATCAAAAGTAAAAAAAAAAAACAATAGACGAGAACGAATTTGTTTTTATGGTTGTTCTACTGAAGAATGAAAAAAAAAACAATTGCACTTTGCACTACATACCTTTTGATTTGAGTTATTATCAGTTGTGACGTATGTTTACAGGCTTCAACACAGGATCGACGAACCTTCCTCACTTTTTCGCGTAATTCGGGGCAATCTTTCGATTGGCCGATGTGAATGAGCAAATCTCTGAATAAGGCGACTTGGCTATTGATTTCAACAATGAGCTGCAAAAAGAAAATGAGAACAGAGAAAAAAAATCATTTTCAATGAATTTTTCATGGACGTTACATGAGTTAGGTTTCACATAATGCTACCATGTATTTTCTACCAGTGTACTGAAAAAATCAGTACCAAAGCCAGTTTTTTCGCAATATCTCGGAAACGGCTGGATTTAGGCCCCAAATCTCGGCCTTGGGCTACCATCCCCATGAAGTTTTCTGCCCGATCGAATGGGACTTCTCACAATTTTCCCCGATTTTCCATTTTCCGTTTATAGCGATATGTTCATTTTCGGAAAATTTCCCAGGATTTGCAATTTTCCGGGAAATTTTCTTGAATTCGTTTTCAGCTTACGATCGTACATTCATAAAATGAAAATGGTTGGAAAATCTTGGAAAACTCGGGAAATATGGAAGATTTTGTAAAAATAAAATGTAGTGAAAATGACCCTTTATATATGAGGCCATATTTTGGCTCCAGTGACTTTTCCGGGAAATCTGATCAGATAGAAAACTTCCTTGGGACTTCCTCTTTCCATATGTGTAAACAAGAATTTGCTTCCGACACACGAATTTTTTTTACGAATTTTATTAGTGTACTGAAAAATTCAGTACACATGGTAGCATTAGTTTCACACGATTGAAAAATGGCCCTTTCTTCCCTATTAAAGTTTTGTTACTGTTGAAAAGGCTCGCTCAAAACTATGTATAGAACTAGAACATGGCTTTTTTCATCATCATCTCCTTTCTTCCTCTTCTTCTTTCTAACTTTGAAAGTTTTATTAAATCTCGTTAGACTCAATCAGTTTGGAGCATCGCGCGCTTCACAACCGGAAAATCGAAAAGTAAATAGATTCGAAGCCACTTTAATAGAGGCCACAATGCTAATACGCTTATATACGTGCGCGACCTAAATGCATTTCGTTGGCACGTTATAACATCTTGTGACTTTGATGAGCCGTGATTTATGTAATTTGACCCGATGAAAAAGATGAAGAATCAAAAGTTTGACACCGTGTAGAAATGCAAATCAGTTGTACGCAAAGTTGCCAAGTGAGTAGCTCACTTTTACAGTGTCATATACTTGACATGTGTGTGTTTGTGTGCGAAAATGTCTATTTCAATCAAAAACTTTCACAACGCCCACCAAATACTTGGATATCGATTACCAGAACATTCTGTTGGTTACAGTTTGCTCGGCGAAAAGTGGATTTGGCACATGAAAGACGCAGATCGTTCAAAGGCGATTAAGTTCAACAAGACAACGATTCTCTCTCTCTCTCTCTCTCTCTCTCTCTAGCAAACAACACTCGAAACTTTTCTATCAACTGCAGACGACATATACATTTACAGTTTTGCGCCAGCATCTCTACAAGCGAAAAAAAATATATATAAGTAGGTATATACACGGCTCCAAGACCAATAAAAAGTTTCACAGTTTGGTTTCGTTTTCGCTTCTGAAACATGAAAAATGTAACACCTTTCATATAAACTGTGTTACTTTTTAAAACAAACCATCGTTTCTATTCTTGCGACAGAACAAGCGTTTTTTTCGGTTTGATGCACTACTTTTCTACTCTTGGAAAAAGTATCTACTTGTTTGAAAGAGGAATGAAACTTTAGCATGATCTTTGGAAAAACTTGGCCTGGTACACTCACACACACAACAAAAAAGAAATTGTGTCGACACACAGAGAGAAAAAGGTTTTTTTTTCGATTGGTAAATTTTGTGTTCGAAAAAGTACGATGCTGCATTTTTTACGAGTTAGCAACGTTCAAATCTCAAGTATACATCAAAATGATATTTCAATGATGTCAATTTTTGAGGATAGGACTTTTTCGAAGTCAAACCCAATAATTGACAATATATTTCAGGCGGAAACACAGACGAGCATATTCCGTTATCGAAGCATAAAGATAAAAGACATGAAAAATGAAACAAATTTTTTTATTGAATTTCCTCCCCGTTCGAAATATCATTTTATGATTGAAAAAGTTTGAGTCGAATATTTTATGACTGAAAGAATGTGGTAGAGCATGACCATCAGAAAATCTAATCGAAATCGGCATTTTAGCATTTTATTTTTCGATGTCGTTGTTGTTGTCCTTGTTTTGTTTAAACATGACATCGGATTGAAAAAATTTCCAATATTCTCCGCCTTTCGCCCTCCTTCATCACAAAAAAGTGCTTGTCCTGTAATTGGAAGCTCAAATGCACGCTGTATCATAAGCAAATACTCATAAAGAATACGAAATAGTTGGAATGGAGCAACAATAACGCTAACAACGCCGATGACGACGATGTAAAAAGGGAGAAGAGAAAAGCGGAGAAATCATTCGACCATAATATATGTACGAGCACTTGAATGCGAAAAGGATTGAACGTGTATATTTGGTAGTAGGTTTGTGCCAAATTCGATTGTTGATCCACATTTATTCAGTGGCAATTTTGGCTAAATGAAAACTGAAGGCCAATAAACATCAGGTACGTGTTTGATCCGTTCATTTTTTATTCTCTCTTGAAAGGAGAGCGATGGCACGTGTTTTCAGAGCCATTTCATTCAGCGGCTCGTATCCGATATGAATCAACAAACGGCAACCGAAGGAGTAAAGACTCAACCGATCTATACCATATATCGACTTAAACTCAAATGGCACATATTGTTGCAAAACCCCGGTTCACTTGATTCACTTTCTGTTTTGTTTTGTCCAAACAGATTTATCAAGTGGAAGGAAGTATTGGAATAATTTCCGTGAGGAAACACATTTTTGGGTGCTCAGCTTGAAACGCCTTCCAGCTCCCACTTTGTACCATACCTCAGTTGTACTCGAGCACAAAAAAAAAATGAAGAAAAAAATCCCACTGGCAATTTTAGACAATGTCATTTAATTACGAACTTCATTTCCATCCCATATAGACAGGTTGGGCTGTGGTAGAGGTCGAAAGCAGAGCACAGCAGTGTGTAGCCGACACACTGTGTGTGTGTATGATATTCAATAATTGAATTGAGAGGTATTGATTGTGATCAGCAGCAAAATCAATTTAGTTGAATAGAATGTATGGAGTATATGGCAAAAGCCAAATAATCGAAAAGCTCAGAGCATGTACGGAGCGGCAACGGTGCCACGATATGTTAACAAATATGTATTCCGTACGTGCCTAGATTTTTTATTAACAGTTCAGGTTTGTGTGTGTGTGTGGTTTTTTTCTAATTCATTGCATGTGCACAACCCAACGATCCGATAGGTTATGGTATATTCGTCAACAGACAGTCCATTTAAAATGGTTTTTGAGTGTGAGTGCATGGAACTGAAAGCATTGTGAACACACCAAAGCGGCTGTTCATAACATTTGAGCCATCATTTGTTTTCTACTCTCTTTCTCTTTCTCTCTCTTTCTCCTTTTATCTCTCTTTTTTCCTCTCCCTCTCTATGTGGCATAGACAACAGCTACATCATCACCGTCATCATCATCATCATCATCTCTGGGAATGAGTCTTTGCGAAGCATGTAAAAAATACAAAAACAAAAAACATCAGATCCATATAAAGGTAGAAGTGAGTATTGAATGGCGTGTGCTCACTTTTTTTTGCATATAAATAAATTCCATTCATGCGAATTTTCATTACTCAAACGATATGTTACCGATGGAATATCGAAAACTTGCATATATACGCATTTTGTTTGTCATGATGTAATTGTTGCCCAATTCAATTATCCAAACACGAACATCCAGTGTATGGTGTGTGTTCTTTTTTCTTTTCGTTTCAGCTCAAGGCTCATATAATAATTTACACTAAAATAAGGTGGATTAATTGAATTAAATGTTTATTTCATGCACATTTGGGACACTATGATTATTCGAATTAATTGATGATATCGCCCATGATTGTATTCGTTTATTGTGGCATAGAGTAAAAAGCCAAATTGTATATTGGGATAATTTATGGATTGGCCATTTGGTTTATGTTTGGTTGTCAAGTAAATTATTTGGTAACTGCTTTTTGGTTGTTCATTTATGAAGAAAAAAAAACGGTGAGGCAGAATAAACACACACGTGTAATGGATGAGGATGGCGTCGACAATGCACACACACATGACAAGGACGAACTGAGTAAAATCGTAAAATCCATTAGCTTGATAAGTTAATTTGTGTCCATCAGCAATAAAAATTCCTCAAACCACTCTCTCTTTCTCTCTTTCTCTCTCTCTCTCTCTTTCTCTCTCTCTCTCTCTCTCTCTCATCGCTCAATCTCATTCCCAATTCATATTTATATCCTTTTATCATTTATGTGCATTTATATATGGTTTCATTTTACCAACGTATATCTCGCATTTATCATTGCTCAATTTGAGTCAATACACAGTTGATTCGGTGGGCCCAATTCAAACGTACAATAAACTAAATTATGTATGGAAATAAATATAGATTGGTTTTCATTGGATGGTATTGTTGTATCTCGTCAATATAATGAGCATAACTAAGGAATGCGGAGTCAGAATAACTGCGGCCAAATATTTTTTTTTCGTTCGGTTCGAACGAATAGCCTGTTTGATATTTAGAGCATGTGCTGTTGGACAGGAAGAAAAAAATAACCATTGAAATGATTTCGAATAAAATCGAGAATGTTTGTTTACTTTGTGGTGGTGCTCGGGCATTATTCTGCATTCACTATTATTATAATAGCAGGTTGTTGAATCGCTTACTGGCTATACAGTTTTTTTTTGTCCGGTGTACCATTACGATTACATATAGATTGAGCTTTTTTACTGTTTCTGCTGCCGTTTTTGTTGTTCTGGAATTGTCGGCGGTCAATAGCAATCCCATTGTCCAGTTTTATGACTTGCCGCGCATAAATGGTTAGCAATACGAGAGGAAAAAAACTCAGACAGACCAGAAGCGATTAATGCGGACGTGTATAATTATCGATGCGGTTGAGTAGTATTCACATGATGATGACAATTTGCTATTTGCTTTATCTGAACGCCAACGGTGGCAATGGTAATGGTAAACGAATCGACGCACAAACTCCATATTAGCAATGGTGGTCGTCAGCCCTAAAGCCATGTTGTTGTCTTGTTGACTTGGATGATAAATCAAAAATAATGACGGGGTCTTTGTTTGTTTTTTGTCACATTTTAGTAATTAAAGTAAAAGCCTTTTCCCACGCTTTCACATCAAACGCAACATTGCAGCACACGCTCAGACACAAACACGGCGAAAACGTTTCGCCGCATTATACAACGGGTTTCAATACTCCCACAGCGTGAATTGACACAATCCAAACAGAGTGAAGCGGAGACGCTATATATGGGCACAGTGGCGGGATTGTTGTTGGCAGTTCGAGGTAGATAGAAATGAAAAAAAATAAACCAACGAAAGATCATTAAAATGCTGTCAGGATAGAAAGCAATCGTGCCACCAAATATACATCTGTTCAAATATTATGATTAGAGGCAAAAAGTCATTTTATTTATGGATCGACGAGGTGAAAATGTCACCGTTGTTGGCGCACGTTTTTTCTCTGCCATACTCCAGCAGCAACTAGGCGCAATTCGTTCAAAGCTATGGAATGCTATTCGTGCATACAATGTGGAACGAATTTCCATACGTGCAATGAATGAACTGTGTGCCAGCAGTTTTTAGTTCAATTTACCAAATTAAATCTCGCGAGAAATCTTTTACACCCTCTGGTTTTTTTTTTTCTTTAGACCATGGTACACTTTTTTTTCTCTCTTTTCGCAGATCTTATCGCTATGAGACGCAGAAGAAATGATTCGTCGCAGAAGAAAGAGAAAAGAGAGCGAAAAATCAAAGTCAAACTGTGTAAAACACACTAAATTTTTATTAAATGCTCCATTATGCACCGAAAAAACATTAAAAACGAACGAAAGAGAGTGAGAGAGAGAGTAATAATTTATTACACGGATCTGTGGCAAAGCTTTCAAATCACTTTATGATTCGGGCACGTCGACGGCTGGCTCCGCAGCCGAAAAATTTTGGCACGAAAAAAGCGCCTGGGAAACCAAGTTTTGCAGCCAAAACAGAGAAAAAGAGACGGAGAAAGCGCCCGCAAAAAAATATCGGTCTGAAATTCGTATGTGTAAATTTCAGATTCGGGCACATTGTGCATCATTTATGTTGGTAGCTTCGAATTTAACGTGATTTGCATAAACCTTCTGCTCGCAAAAGTCGAAAGTATTTTATTCAAACATTTATAATTCAGGAAAATTAGTATGGTGACGATGGTTGTCGGAGAACCACCGCATCGCGACAAATGAAATTTTCACTCATTTTCACAGAGCCGACCCGAGCGACTGTAAAACGCTAGATGTTCCATTCACTTCATCATTTGATGATTTGTAGACAGTTTAAAGGTCTGCACTAGTGTGTTAATGTATGGCTTTTGAAAATTTAATGGAATTTGCGATGACTTGATGGGCCGCCAACAATTTATGGCTGCCAAAATGAGCGATGAGATTCAAGTTTTACAACGGATATTTATGGGTTCAGTGTCGGATGTTCTTCTCGGTGGCAACATGACGGGTTAATTTTGTAGTTTTGACTACGCTTCTGTTGGCTTAGAGGTTAACACAACATCAAAAGATCGCTAATTAAGGTGCGCAAGAGAATTTCGATGCATAAGCTTAAAATATCCATCAATCATGTCTCCCAAATCCGTCTGCTGAATCAAATGTAACGATTCTATCGATTATTCACAAGTTTGGACACAATAAATCAAAACTCATGGTCAAATTGCACACCGGCCACTTATTTAACAGTTAAATTATTGATCAAAATTCCAAACTGCTTGATATTTACCAATCAAATGACAGGAAAATCGATATAATTACCACAATCAAGATACGAAATTATCATCGTAAACATTGAAACACAATGTTGTGTAACTAATGAGACACATTGGGGGAAAATCAAATTTCATAGTTCATACACAGCAACCGTGTATTAATGATTGAATATTTACCGTTGCAGGGCTGGCACCTTTTTCAAATTCCACCGCATGTGAATTTGTGTGAGCAACATGAGTTGGCAACATACTTCTGGATTACGTACGCTGTGACTCACATAACATTTTTTTTTGCGTTGCTTTCCTTCTTCCCACCGAGCACATTAATTTTTCATCACATTTTCTTTTTTATTTGTTGTCACTGAAAACGAAACGATTTTTTTTTCTTTTCAAATCGATGACGCTTTGTTCTTTGACACCCATAGCAATAAATGTGTGTGGTGAAATGGTAATCAATTATTGACAGAGTAATCACTGTGATTGCTGGAACAATGAGGGAAACAAACTATTACAGAATTATACGGAGGAATTGAACGCTATTCGGAATACGATCGAGAAACAAACAAAAAGTTCAGATAGAAACTTCATAAATTCAGCATTGAGAGAATTGTTTCAATGTGTTGCTCAAGGCAATCTATTGAAAATGTTCGAAAGTATCCGTTCAATTAAAGTATTGAGAAAATGAAAATCGTTCGGACCGATTGGAATACTGCCGTTGGCACCATATCAACACCAACACAACCTTAATCATTCCCATTCCCATTCAAAAGCAAAAGTGTAAAGCTGCTTTAAAATCAACCCAACAAACACACACACATTGTTCAGCATATGGCGGATGCCATTTGATTTGAATATTAAACTGGCTTTTCACATTACTTCTTGCGCGGAAAATAAGGGAAAGAGCTCTTAATACAGTTTACATTATTCGTGCTGTGTTCGGTTCTGTTTTATTTGGCGCAGCTCTATTCGTTGTGCATATTAAAATTGGTGGTGGCTATAATTTTTCTGTATGCAAAACGTAGACATGTATGTCACTGAGAGTTAGTAATTACGGATTTTCAAATCGGGGCGGCATTAAGTAGCTTTTCCATATATATTTTTTGTTTTGTTTTTATTCAACAAATTATTATTAACGTGTATGTGTGTGCGTTGTTTGAGAGCCAGTAAATTGTGTGCAACGTCGTTGAACAGAATACAAATGCCGAAATGGATCCACTTTCGTATTAAAATCAAAGCTCTTTGTAGCATAACAGTATTAGCGTTTGTGTTTGTGTGTGTGCGCGTGTGTGTTGAAAGAGGGTAGAAATTCATTGTTTATGCGCGCCTGCATTTATCATTAGATTACATTAATTCAAAAAACGTTCATTGGATTAAATAGTCTGCAACAAAATGGGATCGACATTGTACAACGGGATTAACAGCAACAACAGCAGCAGCTTGAGTAATACGACATTTTTTTTTCATATAGGAAAACAATTCACGCTCGCTGAATCGAGAGTGTTGATTTATTTCCCATATGATTTTCATTAGATACGAATGAAGGCAGCGAAAACATGCACACAAGAAGAGAGAGAGAGAGAGAGCGAGCGAGAAAATCATTATAAAGTGTGCACTGTTAAGGCATTCGACGTGAACTATACGAAAGAGTATATTGTGTTGTGTGTCCTCGGATCGTTGCTCATTGAGTTTCGTTGTGCGACATCGCTGGCATCGTCTTCAGTGGCAAAAGTTCAACGACGACTATTTTATCTTCCTTGTTTTTATTTGCATGCAGATTCGACTTGAATCCCGAAATAATGTACAAAATGTAATAAAATATTATGTCACTGAGCATTCTAAGCGCATCGAATCGCGAACACTTTATGCGCGGAAACGATACAGAATGTGGGCCATAAATGAAATATTGCTCGCACACATGGTCTCTCATTTTCTCTTTCTCTTTTTCGCTATCCTTTTTTGTCTCTTTCTATTTGCCTCGGTGACTTTTGCAACAATTGCCCGGAGAAACTTTTATTAATTTCAATGTCAAATGGAAAACATTAATTTCGCTCGAAAGCGAAAAGAATTCGAAAATATTTTCAACTTTGGAATTGGGCTGTTTTAATTTATCATTCTCCTCGGTCGAAAATAAATTCCATGTTACGCTGAATATGGTGTGCAAGCCACAAGAAGTCAGACAGTTCTGCATTGTTGTTCCGGACCGGGCTCATGTGCCATAAAACGCCCATTTTTACAGCTTACGAAAAGTATGCGAAATGTTTCGGAGACCTTTGCAATAGGTGACATAATCTAAACAATTTCTTTTTCAGCCTGTGTCGGCATGCTTTTTCCATATGCGTTCATGTATTCAACGAATACAAAAGCTGTGTGAGAAATTCTAACGACTCTCGTTAAGCGATGCTTTTTGTATCAAGCCAAAGATGTTTCGCATACATCCACACAAAGCATTAACATATTTCGTGATGGTAAATTGCTTGCATAAAATATGCGGCATTAAAAAGGCCTTTGTATTTCGTAAGCCGATGGCGGCAAATCGAAGAAGAATGAATTCTAATTTACGAAAATAAAATCGTGAGTTATTTTTAGCCATTCATTGTTGAAATTACATTGTGTGTGTGTGTGTGTGTGTGTGTGTGTGTGTGTGTGTGTGTATGTGAATGGCAAAGAGTCTGTCGTCCTGCATTGTGTTGGTGTTCCATGATATATTTTACCAAGGAGACAATCAATAAACACAATTTACAAGATACAAGATGATGTACATCGAAAAATACACGAGTCTTTTAAGGCTTGTAATTCCATTTTTCTGCAATCGTTTTACAGCATTCTTCGCTCAAATTTTCCACTTGAGTCAAGCTGTGCTTGAGGTTCCATCGGACGAACTTTGTCTGACACCCGCAAAATGTGTGTATGTGTGTGTGAACAAGAATGCAAGTAATTGAAGGAGGAAGTTAGAGAGAGAGAGAGAGAGAGAGAGAGAGCGCAAGAAAGCGAGTCTCAAATACTTCAATGACACACGCCGATAGCACTTGAAACTGATAATAACCGTATGTTTTACACATTCACTTGTAGCAGCGGCAAGAAAAAAGCACACAACATGCACACATAAACCAACTTATTGGGTTAGTAAAACTTCGTAACCGAATTGATTTACGAATTCGCTCCACTTTCACAAATACAAATTAATTAAATTTCATCGTTGTACAGAGTGTGCCTTTGCCCCCAGAGCACTTTACTCCACCACAAAAACATCTCACGCTTGCTGAATCGCCTCTTCTTCTTGTTTTTTGTGTGTGTGTGTGTTTGGGTGTCAGGAGACTGTGTGCCACGACCGGGCTTTCTTTTTCACTTCTTCTTCATCTTCTTTCCGTTTCTTTCCACTGTTCTGCGCTGGATATCGCTTTTGATTAAATTTACTGCTTTTATTAACTGGTAATAGACACGTTGAATAAGATGTGCTTTGCAGCGCAAGCGATACAGCCCAAAAGAGAGCAGTAACATTATTAATTAATTGAAAGTTGTGGTTTTTGTTGTGTTAGTTGCTACGGCTGTGTGCCCACCCTCCGCAAAATTTTCGCCTTCTTGATGCAAAGTTTTGTTTGAAAACTGTGAAATTGGAAAAAGCAAAAGCAAACACCGTTGATGTTATGAAGCGCGCTCGCGCACTCCAGACGTAACATTAAATTTGAAAAGTTTTTCAAAAGTATTGTTCGCTTGGAGACGATTTTGTTTGGTGGTAATCATTTCGCTTTCTAAGAATTGTAACTGCCACAGTTGAAACTGTACGAATATTGTTCGATATGCTGCGACGTCTGTAGAGTCGTTCATATCGATCTTTGTCATCATGTACCAAAAGTAAACCACAACGAGTCATTTACAAGAGAAGACCTTGAATGTCAACATCGACTAGCCATCAAGATTGGAATTTAATTCTTTAGCTCCAACAATTTGTAGTTTTTGATTGAAATCGTCGCTTTTGTTTCGTGCTGACAAACAATATTGTGTTGTTCAAACAATCGACGCTTTTTGTGCAAAACAACCGATTCAAGCATTTTGTTCATCTCGTTAAATACACTCGGTGTTGAATGTCTTAATGCATTTGTACATCAAAACCAAAAATTCCAATCGGATCTAATTGATTTTGCCGAAGAACTACTGAAATTCGATATTTTTCCCTTTTGCTTTTCATTGAGTGTGAATTATGGTTGTCGGTTGTGGGTTGTAGCCCTGTTGAATTATTCAGTTAAGACAAATGAAGAGGGAACTTTGGAAAGTGTTTCTTCGTCGATAAAATTGGATGTATCTGCAAGTGAAGAGGTTACCGTGTTCGGATGAAATATTAGCCATTGAAAATAACTGACGCGTTGTAAAAAGCAGTATGTACTTAGGCGATGGCTTTATGTTCACATTGTACTTGATTGGATGAAGCTATAAAACCCAATTTAGGGCGCAACGAAATTTTTCTCTCCTAGCAGTCTGCGCATAAGATTTGCAAATAAATTATTCAGTTAGGTAAACCCAAGCATTATTTGCATAAATGTTGGCGCGCAACAGTTAGTAAAATCGAAACAAACATCAATGTCGTCGTCGTCGTGAATATTACTACCCACCCTACGCAATGAGGCTGGCCTCTGGAATTAACGGCCACTGAATTAATTTCAACGATTTTCATATTAAATTGAGATGTTTATTAGTTTACCGATGGGTGTTTTTGATGAAGAAAAAAAAACAGCCGGCCAATTAAAATTGAAACGCATCAAATTAAATCTGGACTGCATTCGATAGAAAAATGGTTGGGTCCATCCCATTTGCATTTGATTGGAATGATAATGGATGGGGAAGCATGGTTGAAATGACATGCCGTTTTATTGATATATATATATATACTCGCAAAGTGCACACACACACAACGCCATGTGATCAGCTTTTTGTTACCTACAAGCACATTCTCTGTCACTATCTGTCTGATGGACATTCAACGGTTCGCATTAATTTCAATTTCAGTCCATTCGGCCATGATGACATGTGAGCGACACGTTCAATGGGTTGAAATTTAACGTCGCAACAGCAACGCAGCACAATTTTAATTATAAATTCTTGTATCAAATGCAAAACGTGCTCTATTAAATGTGTTACATTGTCAGGCCAACAATTCAATCATCAAATGTTTGAAAATCGAATGTTGCCCGAAATCTACTCAACCGGATGTTCATTACATTGTTTGAACTCTGTCAAACAAGTTCATAATATGTAAATTAAGCTTCTATCCTTGAGGTCACACATATATACCGACCCAGCTCCAAACATACTCATCACACGATCTGATGCTAATGATTAGAAATCAAACGCAATTATTCATAGATATTTTTTTTTTTTGATTTTGGATGCCCGATTTTGGACTGGAGGGGAATTCATCGCAATATTATTATTATTAGGCGAAAATCCGATTACTTGAAAAAAAAAACCTTTGTCATAAAGTACAAAGCAAAGCATAAAATACAAAACAAAGCAATGTGCCTGTCATTTGCCAAAATTAGCCAATTCCGATGTTTCACACGAATGTTTCAAAGAAATTGTCCCCAACGATCCGACGTTCTCGGGAAATCGCTTAATTTCTAATTAGATATGATAGTAAGTGTTCATTTATGTTCTTAATAAACCTCAAACGTCGGCGGAAGAATAGAAACATGGGGTGAGCGAGCAAACCGAACAAATGAGCGAGTAACGAGTAGCGAGAGACGTGGATACAGAAATAAACATCAGACTTATGGTATGGAATATAAATTTCCACCAATTAGCCATTTACGGAATTGTAAGTGTTATTGACTTTCCAGAGAGATAGAAAGAGAGAGAGAGAGAGAGACGAACAATGGAGAGCGAGAGGGAATGGAATGGTTTTTATCATAAGTAAATATTGTATTATCTGCATTGAGTCTTTCGGTATGTTGTGACGTTCGTTCGTTCAGAATTCTCGTCTTCGTCTGAGCAGAGCAAGAGGGTGAACGAGAAAAGTAGAGAGAAAGAACGATTGAGAGAGCGATAGATATCAATAAATGAAGCGTCCGTATAACGTAAACAGCTCATCAAAATTCTTGGCACAATGGCGAAGAGCATACGGAACGTACGACGTAAATTGAACACCAACATTTTAATTGTTGATGAACACAACCAGAGCATTGTGAGCATGGTGCGTCTCTGCGTGGTTTGGGCAATCTTTGATTGAGCTAGCAATAACAAAAACAATCGGTTTTCCTGACGGAGGCGGGGGATATGGTGAATATAATTGAAGATGGTGAAAAGCTGCCTAGGCAAAGTGAAACATTTTTAAGTGATCCGGTTGGTGGTGGTATTCTCTTCTGCTCTGTTTGCCAATGAAACATACAACATTTCTCTCGATCCGATTCGCCTGAAACTGTAATCAAAAGGCACTTTGCATTGGCTGCGAAACACCAAGTGCTTCTTCTCACTTCCAATTAATCTACATAATTGGTTTTTGGTATACTAAATTGCTGACTAAAGGTATTATAGTGTTGTATGAGTTGCAGGTTAGTTAGCTATTCGCGTGCCATAATACGAGAGAGAGAAAAAATGTTTCGCTGTGTTCTGTGTGGTGTCGGAAAATGGGAAATACTTTCGAAATATTGGTTAAAGTATGCTATTACTTGAATAAAAACCGTATGTTTTGTAACAGATCGTAACATTTCGTTTCGTTTAGTTGGAAAATGATTTTCGTTGGCACGAAACACAACATAAAACATGCAACGGTGAATATTGCTGGTATCATGGTCAAATGATTGTTTTTTTATTTCGAAATGAAATGGTCATTTCGTGGCTTTGCGTAGATGAACCGCAATTTTTTTCTCCCGTACTCTATCTGACTCCAAGTTACTTCTCGGAGCAAACATAAAAACGCATATTTTCGTTTCAAATAAGCAAGCCATAAAAGAATGTGTAAGCCGTCTCTATTCTCATTCAAACTTTTTTTTATTATATATATCATGCCGCAGATATAATGTTGACGTATCTGGGAGGAACAACGGTGGAGCAAGAAAAAACACACGACGTAAATGGACAAAAGGTAAAATATTTTTGAAAAATCGCCCGAAATATGCGACAACAATCTCATTTGATTATATCATTTCGGGCACAGGAAACATTGAATAGCCCAGTCTTAGGAAAAATCAACCGCCACCAGCTTTACGTCAAGCGCAAACATTTCGAATAATTGAAAGAGAGAAGATAACACTTCGTTTCATAATGAAAATAGACAATTTAGTTAACATGTTTTTTTTTTTGCTTGAAGTGGGTTCAGTTTCATGAAACTTTTGAAGTATCCAGCACGCACTGTCGCACTCTCTATGTGGCATAAGTAATATCCGAAGAATATTAGCATTATTAAAGTACATGTTTTTCTCTGTGTGTCGGACATGTAGCGTCTAAAATAGAGGAAACAACCAACTGGCTACCCAATGAAACTTCAAACACGTTCACGCAATCAATGTGATTGCAAACAAACCCGACTAAAAAAACATCGAAAACCGTACAGCGAAAAACGAACATCAAATAATGAATTTCTGACTCTATTTCGGAGCATGGGCGAACGAAAATAAAAATCAAGTGTCACCGCGTTAATATTGGGGTCAAAATACACATTCTCAAATAATCCTCTTCCGGATCTCGTGCAAACGAACTTATGCTCAGGTTCGTGTTCACCCGCAAGATATATACCCTGCAAAATTTCATCGGAACCAATTAGCTGCGACCATTGAATTGACTTATTTCGTGTTTCACAAAGTGTTTGGCCCTCCTGGCCCAATGGACTTTGATTTCGATCGCGTTTTACTTTCCTTAATGTGGATGTTCGCATGTCTTCTGGTGATTTTTGTTTGGGTGATATGATTTTTTTAACGACACCTCATCCACAACCGTCTAGATGAAATAATATTAAAAGTTTTTATTGCTTTTTCGGACGAAAAGTGCAGAGCAACTTTATCGTTTCATAAAACTGGAAATGGCCATGAGTGGAGAGATCACGATTCAAATTTTGATTGCACTACATGGGTAATTACCATTTGATATATGTATGCGATCCGAAAAGCATAACAAATGATTCATTCAAATCAGACACATTAATCTACTCAATTTTCGTGACATTTAAGCCCTATTTTCATTTTTGCACAGAAAGAAGAAGATATATTTATTCTGCAACGATAAAACTTTTTACTTCAACCATTCTTTGCGACACGCGATCTGTTTGAGCAATAAAATATCACCCAGACACTATAAAACCAGATCAATATCCATCATGAACTATAAATTTAAGCTATTTTCAAGTAATTAATTCGATTTAAAATTTTATGACATTTGTTTCAACTTAATTTTCGATTTTGGTGGCTGTTTAATGAATTGAAAAGAAAAAAAATTGCGACACGAACAGCATTTTTGTGAAGTTTTTGTTTTCGTTCTATCGATTGTTCTGATTTTATGGCACAGTCTTATGTGAAAAATAACTATATCAAATGTCTTGCACACACACACACACACACACACACACACACACACACACACACACACACACATAACTGAATCTATCGAATTGGTTCAACTTCTCGTATGAACTAGCGTTGCCTGCTCTTCATGAACCCATAATTAACTTATTAATTCAGTTTCATCGCAACGCTTCGCATCAAATCATTGCTCGCGCAGATTTTTTGCGTCAACAGACAAGAGAGAAAGAGAGAGCGAATTTATGTTTATAGAAGCAAATTAAAATAAATGGGTTGTGAGTTGAAGCACATTTATAGCAGCTCATTTTTCTCTTTTCACAAACGGAGCGCGCTGCCGACATCTCGCTTACGGCAAAATGCACGTTAAATATTTTATATTAAATACAACGCGATTGTCTATGCCATCCACCATTGGAGCATATATGAGGCGGTGGCTTTTTGTCGTTCTATCGAACAATGAAGAATTAAGATTAATTGAGGATGTGTTTCAAGCGTTTGGTACTGCTGTTGCTGCACAATTCGCCATATATTTTATTCTAAATGGCACACATTCACATTCTGTCTGTTTGCATTCAAAAGCGTTTCTTTTCACAAGTGTCAGCTTAAAATAAAGAAAGAAAAAGCTTATAATAAAAATGCTCATTTTTACGGATCTACTCTTCTATACAGTATACCTAGACGTTGTTTTTTTTCCTAGAAAAGAAAAGAATAAATAAAAATCTCTCGTGCAAATATATTTCTTTTACGATTTCATATTTCGATTTTATTACGTGCACTGTAGGTAGTACTTGGCTTATCAAATGTGGCTTTTATTCACGTAAACAACATTTTCCACCAGATTTTCCAAAACAATGTAAAGATTTACACACACCCACACATCGAGAAAGTGCGCATTTTGAAGCAATGAAATGGAACCGCACCACTGCAGACAAATAAAATTTTAATGCAGTCGTTTAAATTTCCCGTGAAGTGGTTGAAAATATATGGAGAGCAATGGATCGAATACCTCATGCATGATTCTAGCTAATTCAAGCTAGGACGGCTTTTACAAGTCAACTTACACCTCATAGAATATGGTTAGAAACATGCCAGAGTTTGCTTTTAAGAATGCTTTTCAAAGACGATGAAAAGCAAAAAAGAAAAACGCTCGTAATTGAATTGTTAATGTCTTGTATAGTTTTATCGTCACATGCTTTTGTGCAGTTAGTTTACACTCCCACGGTCAGATTCCAACGGATGGCAGAACTTTTGCAAAGTGCAAATGGAAACACTTAATAATGTATAGTAAATAGAAGTGTATATACGCCGAATGAAGTTTTTTTTATTTTAAAAATAAACTCAAAATCGTTTTTTATTTGGGATATTCACAATTGACTAGAGGGAAATCGTATGCTTGAAAAGTTCTACAGAAATATTAAATATGTGTATGCAACGGAAGTCGAAAATGGTTCAACTTTCTCGTAACAAGTTTTTCGACGAATCACGGTTAAACAGGAAACATAAACTTATAAAGTCGAGAAAATTAACAACTTTCATTATAGCTAATTTTGCAGTTCGCAGTTTACTGTTCACTTTATACTTGTTTCACATCTAGTTTCACATAGAAACTAATTCGATCGATATTTTTGGGGAACAAAAAATACTGGCTCTTTATCCAAGTGAAAAGTTCAAAACAATCTACTTAAAATATCAAAAATCTTAATCCCAGATCAAACAATGCTCAAGTTTAATCAAAAACTTCGGCGGATCGATATTCAAATTATAGTATGAATGAGATAGGTAAAGGTTCTAGGTGTATCGTATTGTGTATCACATTAGAAAATGAATGTTTCTCCATCCAACAAATGGGCACGTGGGAAAAAAAAGCACGAAACAAAACCGAGCCGAGTGTATTTCAGCAGATTCATTTCAATAAGTTGTGATTTATTTGGACTCAAACGAACCGTTGTGTCAGAGCAGAGACACACAGATTGTGTGTGTGTGTGTGTATCAGTTTCTTTTCTATCGGATTACAAACTCAATTCGGCGTGAATCACTCTTGGGGATGATTAAATTTCGCTTCGTTCGATTCGTTCTTTCACATCCATTCAGTTTGGCTGGATTCGGTTCGGTTCCGTTCCGTTACATCATCATCGTGTTTTCAATTGGAAAAGGGATAAATTTCGTAGAGATTAAATCTCGCAAATGGAGTTAAGTCAATTTGTTATTTGTGTATCCGATGCGCGTTCACTTTAACCCTTTTGAAACGAGAAAAAAAGCGGACGAACGGGCAAAGTTCTTCCGTTTTTCTGTTGTTGTCGGGCTATCAATAACCATTCAACCGTACACATTTCAAAGACATTCACGCATTCATTCCAACAGTGTGATTTTGTAACTTTCCACATTGCTATGGGTCAAAGATCAATGCGTTTCGTTCCATACTTTTTCCCTCATTTCATCCACGTGCGCTTCCGTTACTTCTTTTTTCACTTTTTTTCCTTCGTTTTTTTTTCAATTCAAATTTCACTTGAATCGTCCATCTTCTTTTATTCTTCCTATTTTTATCGTTTCGATATAAAAACAGCCCGTTGCGTGTACGTTACAAATCGTTTCGCATCGGTCATTTACGGTCGAGACGCCAACAAAACGGGGATAATTGAATGGTCGACCGTTTGGAAAATTCGCAATATTCAATGGCTAACACAAATATGCAGAAAGCACGCAAACGATGTTCGTAGTAAAAGATAATCGGAACTGGTTTTTATTTCACGCACACACAAAGCAAAATAAATGCCAATTTCGATTGCACGCACTTACACAATTAGGTTAAATACCAGGCATAACTTATTTCTTAAGCATACGATGGTCGACACAAACAAATAACCGTTAAAATGAATCAATTGCTGTTTATTGAATCCATTGTTTTGATTGAAATAAAATTACGTGCCGAGACGATGGCGATCAATCGAGACCAATATCCGGTATTAATTACGGCAAAATTAGCAATTATTCAAAAGGTGATTGAGACAGATAAATGATTTTTTAATTTCTATAACGTAAACTATTCGAACACATAAACGAGATGATAACTATGGTTCATCTGTCTGTTCGTATTGTCTCACGAAAATGTTTGTTCACAAATTGCCGTAACAATAACACCAAGACGGCATCAAACGGGGGGATGAATCGAAAATTTACTGGCAATAAATTACATGTGCTCACTGTAACGAATCCATTTCGAAACTGAGGTAGCCGAGAAATGTGCGATACACTCAAGTGGCAGTGAAAAAAGAGAGAGAATGAGAATGTGATTCACGAACGAAAATGAGAACATGAAAGATGAAGAGACGAATTGTTTTAGGGCACGCGGAGTGTCCGTCTCTGTTATGGAATCTCTCTATTATTGAGAAAACATATGGCTCTCACTCTCAACGATGGCTGTAATGCATTGGAAATCGCTGTGTGTTTTGTTTTGCGACGAAAGAAGATGGGCAAAAGAGTAAACCTCAACATCGGCAAAACGAGTGAGTGAGTGTGAGTGTGTGTCTTTCTCTGTTTGGTGAACGGATTGCACGCGCGCGCGAAAACAGAAAGCTAATCAAACGGTGAGCCCAACGATCCAAGCACATGGGTTTGTGGGAAGCAGCAGCAGCAGCAGCAGTAGCAACAAATTTTTGCCTGTTTGTCATCGTTTTTTTCCACCTCACTCTCATTCGCCGTATGTATTTGTATGTAATGTGTATTTTTCGCTCAATTTATGTGGATGCGCGACCGTATCGTACACGTACAAAAGCAAACCGTGTATACCACTTCAACGGGTACTTCTTTCCACATGTGGAACGAAGTGATAACACAATGTTTCAGATCAGCTGTGTAACCTGCCGTGACAAAAAAAAGAAGAAGAAACACTTACACAAAAAACGATGAGGAATGGAGAAAAAACAACAACATCCAAGATTAAACGCTTACATTCGCATCACAACTTTTGCCTTCATTCCTCCATACGGTGTGTGTGCGTTTATCTGTGTGTATCCATCCGTACATGGCTGAAGAATGGAAAAGGTTCTACTTCTTATATATCAATTGCACAAAGAATAACTTTTTTCCTTTGGTTGTGTATTTCATGCCACTCGTGTGCTTCCTTCCATACTCTCCCATCTCTCTCTCTCGCTCTCCGTGTGTAAGAGAGAATCCGCAGCTTATATCGATTCGAAAATCGCACTTTTCGAATGTGATATGCCGCAAACCGTGTATACGTCAAAGAAAATAGGTTCATTTTCCGTAGTATAGTTACAAAAGTCACGGTCCGTCGACTTTGGTACATTCACATTTTGCATGCTCAACAACAAAATGTAAATAGAAGTTTATGAGCTGAATGGAGGAAAACACATGTCTTTGGCAACAGCGACACAAGGAGGCAGAGGTAGAGGGAGAGAGTGAGTGAGAGTGAGGCGAAAACCTTTTTTCGCAAAGCCAAGCGAAAAGTTCATGCTTTCGATTATCCGTGCAAATGTAAAAGAGATTGCAAATTACTGTCTGACGAGTGTGAATGGAGTGTAGAAAAATAGAATGCTTTGCGAGCTGTTGTATGGAAAACGGTGGTAGTGAGCACGCAAAGAAAGTGCTACTACGAGTTAAAGAGAACAGTGGAATGCAGTATATTGTTGGTAGCGTTGAGCAGGCGCAATATATCAATACACATCAACCGCCTCTGCATGGCTGACACACAATGTGAAATGTGTTGTGGCTGCCGCACAAAATTTCTATCTATTTAATTTTCATGTTCATTATTCGACTATTTATCGACACTTTATGGGTTTTCAATGCCAAAAAAGGTCTCTAATATTCTGCAGGCATTACTATCTTTTATAATATGTGTTTGCCCAACCCGAAAAAATACCAACTTTCGCCACACAAAAGCAACACCGAAAATCGACAAAGAGACGTAAATGTAATCTGCGATAAACTTCAAAATTACCGATCCACACTTTAAATTTTACTTCCCTTTACCGTGTTTTACTTACTTTTGCCCCGCATCGGCAACATCATCATCGGAATATAAGTGATGAGGGCACGGGCTATCGAACATAATTAAAAGACCACCTAGATGGAGAATTTTGTTCAAAACGGATTTTTTTTTTCGACTTAATGAGCTATGAGCATTTTTATTATCAATTAAGCATATATTTTTTCGTACACGAATTTTGTTGGCAATGATTTAAGCACGCTTCACGGGTGGTCCATTTTGGTTTCTCTTGTCGACGCGTGCCCTTTTTATTATTCTTCTTCTTCTGTATACCACTTTAATTTGCTCCTTTTTTGAAGTGAACGAATTTGTTCTTTTTTTTCGTGCATCGAGCACAGCACATCATTAAAGTTCAGTCTCGTTCGCATAATAAATATTACCGTTCGTTCATCAAACGAACGACCGCGGCAATAAAGAACTTAAAAGATGCTACGAAACAACTTTCTTAATGATGACATTTTTCTTTTCAACTTGAACCATTTTTTCTGTCCAAACTGCTCTATCCTTCTCTCTCTTTTTCGCTTTCTCTCTCTCCAGTTTTCTATACACGGCATAGTGTCCTGTACATCAGTTGACAATACTAAATTGGCCTCACGTCTTGCAAAGCATCGACTCAAATATTCCATTTTCTTTGCATATCTTCGACGTTTCAAAGAAAATTCTCATTTGATTTTCTTTCGCTCTTAAGGAATACGCTCCATTTCCGCCCACTTATATATAGATGATATTAAACAGATATTTCGAGCATGTAAAAAGTCGATATACGCAGTTACAAAAGAAAATCAAGTGCGGAAAATTGATGGATATTTTTTTGTGGCATTTAAAGTTGCGCGCACTATGTATGCGTTCAGTTTTTTTTCTCTCGTATTCAATAACAACGCCATTCATTTCATCCTGTTGTCAATGCATCGATCTCGATTCAATGATGCGAAACATGGATACGTTCATCGAAAGGATTACATCAACCGCCGGATTGAAGGAGTTGACATCAAAATTTAAACTATCCAATCGAACCAACAATCTGTATCGTTCGTGTTCATTGGTATTTTAGTTCTTTTTTTGTTCATTATTTTTCGAACATAATCCTCATCCGTTGCATTTCATTTCGTCGATCATGTTTCATTAAGCGGCTCCAATTACATGAGCCGAACAAAATGTCGCCTAATTGACACTGATGAATGCATGTTAGACCAGCGCACACGGTTAGGTTCTATTTTTTTTTGCTGATGTTGCTTCCGTCCATATAATAACCAAACACGATGCAGTAAATGAGCACTCAGTCTACCAAAACAAATATGCAAAAATGTCCCATATGTGTGTCTACAGTGTACAGTTTGCACATTTTTCGCATGCTAAACATGAAAAGTGAGAGAAATAGTAATAAAAAGAAGCGCCGTTTCCCACATGAAAAGTGATAGTGACCATCTCTAACAAACGACAGTTCGACAAACGATGTGTGGCGGCAGTGCATAGAGCGAGATACGAGCGCAAAAAAAGAGATGGAGAAAAATGGCTAACATTTGTTAACCTTAATTTAATTTTCTGCACTGCTACATTCTCCACATTCGATCATCATTATTTGCAAATGTGTAACGGCAACGACACGACATCAGTACCAGCAAGGATATCGTTTGTATCGCTCCTGTCATACTGTTTGTCTGATATTTACTGAATGAACTTTTCACTTTTCACGCATCATATTAATTCAGCCTTGTGGCTCTTTACACATGGCATGCGGAACAATAAGCACCACAATGAACGCAGCAGCAGGAAAAAAAATGTGTGAAAGAGGAAAAAAGAAATTATTTTGTTCGTTCTTAATGAGCGACGCTGACGAAAAGTGACAATAGAAATGCAGGTCATTTGGTGATGGCTGATGTTTTTTCCACTGTCTCGTCACGATTTACAAGTAAATTTCGCATGTGTGTGCTCGCGCATTGGGACATGAGAAACAACCTACATCCTACATCCTACATCCGATATGAGACCCGAATTCATTACAATTGTGTTCAATGTAATGTAGGCCCGGTAAATCGTTCGACTGAAAAGCCACATCATGGAAATCGTACCATAGGGAATGTTGGTTTTTGAAAAATGCGCGCACGTGTTTGTATGTGTGTTTATAAAGCCGAATAGAAGACAGCAAGCACCGTCGAAAATTTACGGTGTGACCGTTATGAGGCCATGCATTAAGATGTGAACATTACGCGTTTCAGCGTTTAGAGCAAAATCACTGGAAAAATATTTACATGTCGATGACGGGAATGTGAACACGAGCACGTGAAAAGAACCACCGTATATTTTGGCGCTTACACAGTCATTGAAGCATAGCCAGTGTGTGTGTGTGTGATGCGCGCATGGCTCATATCATGAGTATTTACGAAACATGTTTTCATTATGTTTTATGTGGCTTTTTTCATATTTCTTTTCTCCTTTGCTGTTGTTCATTCTCTATGCCGTTTGGGGCGTAGATCTCGGTTACTGTCTCTGCTCATTTACAGTCTGATGGGCTATGGGTGGAATAGCATGCAGATGAGCGCGTTCACGGACACACACACATACGCATACTTTACATTGTCCCAAAACAATAACTTGAAAGTACATTTATCTCCACGCAAAATGTAGGTTTAGTTTGGTTTTGTTATTTGCACATGATTTCGGGGCGAATTTATGCATATGTGTTTGTTTAGCTGTTTCGAAACACTCATGCATACTGAAAGTAACTGCCACGCGCTTTTTACCTTCAAAGCTGCCATCAATTTGCCCGTATTTATGGTGCACGTTTCATTGACACCAGAATGTGTCTCTCATTTTACCTTTGGCCAACCGACCACACCAACATTTTACTTTTCCGCAAACTTTGTTTGTATGGAAAAGTATTGGTTTTACTAGCCAAAATTTCATGACATCTCCTCTTTCGGACCACTATAACGTCACGCCAAACTTCAAAAAGCACGTATCTGTACACTAGGCAATGTAGATGGGATGAAATCCTATCGATCAAGACCTATCTTCCTCCAAAAACATGTTGTTTACTATGAAAAATGTGTAAAATAGCGATGTGCGTATGGCGTCGTTCGCGTTCGCGTCCGAGTTTTTTGTTCGCCGATTATCTCAAAAAGTTGACAAGATAATTGAAATCTGTAAAAGCCAAAAGTTTTGGCATGTTGAGACAAAGCTTCGGATTGATTTTGAGCCATATCCGATGTGACCTTGGGGTACCTCTCCTAAGAAAAACCCTCAAAAATGATACATTTGTATGAGAAGTACCCGAAAAAAGCATATTTCAGGGTTTCGATCAAGGCAAACTGCCATTTTTTTTGCAAAAATAATGGGAGTCTGTGAACAACCGAACACCTACTTGCCATAAATTTGGTCCGAAATCAACATTTCTTGAAATTTTGTTCGAAAATGACACTTTTGTATGGAAAATGGTCGAAATAGTTATATTTTAAGGTCAAAAATGCTATGAAAAAAGGGGTTCATTGAAATTTTGGTTAAACATTAAGCGGGAGGTAAACTAAATTGCCGCGGAGCGGAAAAGTTTGGATTACGTATGTAATTCGTTTTATTTTCTCTTGACTTTCACTACAGTGCTACACAAATGTCATATGGAGTGCAACGGAATTTTCAATTCACAACACGACTAGTTTTTTCGTGTGCACGTGAAATGGGGCAAAAAAGTGAATAATTGAATAGAGAGCCATAAACGCAAATACACGCTCATGAACTTTGTATCAGCATGTGTGGGATTTTGGTGAATTTTGACTTACAGAAGATTTGCAGAAAACATAAATAACTTGGGCTTTATTTTTTAACCGTTTTCCTGGGGACAGTGCTTTTTTTCAAATATCAATTGTGTTAATGGAACTGTTTTCACATACACACACGAAATAAAGTCACTCTCTCGTTGAAAGCATATGTATGCGACGACGGTTGCGTTTTTTCCGCACTGTCTCTCTCGTTCAAACGCAACTTTTGTTATTTATATGGATGGGATTTGCCACAAGCTTAAAATTCTCTCCGAATTGTTTTCGAATGAATTTTTCAAAGGATCCACATGACATGAACATAGAATGGAATGAGAGAAAAAAAAGAGCTTACAATCGGGCGGCCGGATGTAGGTTGTTTTTATTGTAGGTAATGTTTTTTATATGACTTAGCACAATTGAGATGACATGACCATGGTATGTATTCGAAACACATTATTCTCTTTATTGTGTTTGCTGCAAGCAAAATTATGACGAATTCGATGGCACACAGTGAAAGGAGAGAACTGTGGCAAATCGCTTATGGATGTGAATTTTTTGGCAAGGGAAAAAACCCTAATTCCCGAATAACATTCCAAGTGACCAACAAAAAACGCATAAATCCGCTCTGCATTTCCAATTGGTATATTTTCATCACAGCTCATAACTTAAAAATGAATCAAAGCACCGAATGAGAACACACAAATTATATTTCTTCGCAGAGAAAAACAACATTAAATCTGAATTGATATGAACATCGTTTGTAGATGGGTGAGTACGCTCGTTTGTGTCAAATCGATTCCAGCGAAAGCTATAGCGATGCTTGTTCGGGCAGCAACGCTTAGTAATAGACTGCAGATATTGTGATAAATCTTGTACTTGGGCGGCAACATATTTATGGAAACACTTAAAATGTCTAAATGTATCCGAAATTCGAAGTGTGTTTCTGTGGGGAAGATACATATTTTCCGGAATGGTACACCAGTTTTATCATGTAAAAATTCGCAGAATATTTGAAAAAACAAAAATCGTTCTTGGAAACATGTTCGCATAATTAGCTCGAAGTGAAATGTTTGTGCCAATGTCTATTTCATTCAGATCTTTTTTTTCACTTCACTCCCTCCCTCTCTCTGTGTCTCTCTCTCACTCTCACAACCGTAAGTACTGATTTCTATGGCAAATAAGCACATGTTGGTGCTAGCAATTTGTTTGCTTCCGCTCGGCGAAATCGGATTTACACTTTGAAAATTGTCGACACAAAGTACCTGAAGTGTATGGTTTATGCCTTACATTGCTCATACTGTGATCGCAAGCACCGAACGAAGAAAAAAAAAAAGAAAATGGCGAATAAACAAATGGCATATGAATGTGGTGTGCGAATGTGCGGTAGTTCGAAAAGGCCTCGAAAGGCAGACAACATTGAAATAAAAAAAGGGAGAGCGTTCGACGCATTTGGTGATTTTGCGGCACATAATGATGATGTATTTCACATGAAATTACATTAAAAACATTTCAAATATGCATAAGCAAGCACGTTTCATTTGATGCGCATCAGCTAGCACTCTCTCTTTCCATTTGAGCGTCTAGTCGGCGCGCTGAGAGTCTGTTTAGTCTGTTGGATGTGGCCCATAACGTGTGCATTCTGCGTCGTGTGAGTGTGTGTATGTGATTTCGACTAAGTGGTTTGCTGTCTATGTTTCCGTCTTTTTGCATCAAAATATCTTTCATTCGAGCATTATTTTGGTTCGTTCTTGTGGCAAGCTTTCGATTTTGCTCAGGCGATGTGTTTGGCGGAGGCGGTTTGTACGAACCAATGCTCGTTTAACGCTGTTATTTGTGTAATAACATTCAGATTTACCTAGCAAGTGTGTATGAATTATAGACCGTGTAATTCATGTGTTCGAATGCTTTCGATTTTTTCTTCATTGTTGTCGTTGTTATTTATTACTCTGTCATCATTTTTATGTTCGGTTCACCTTCTGTTTGCAATTCAATGCCATATTTACCGTCATTACAGTGTTTCAATAATAATTTATCGTAAAAACATTCACATAAATACACTTGAATTAGACATTCAACGAATGGTGTTTGCTTGCTTGAACAAGCTCTATTGAATCACGTTTCGAATCACGTTTCGGGCTGAACTGATTTTTGATTCATTCTCAATGTTGTTATTAACTTCGATTTTTCTACAACCTTATACGCATGCACAATATATATAAGCGTATAAATTCACACATTTTGCGAAAAACGTGCGAATGTGAAACATTTACTTTCAACTACATTGAGATGAGAATCCAAACTAATGTATTTTAAATCAAAATGTTTGCTTCGTCCAAACAGAAGTGTTTTTTTTATTCCAGAAGTTACTTGATTTAAAATCAAATGCGCACTGAAAATCATCGAAACGATTCAAACAGAGTAAGAACTAGCAAAAATGTATCAGCATGTGGTTTCACACAAATTAACTACCATGATTTGTAATAAAAAGTAACTTTAGTCGCAACAGAAAAAAAGCTCTACGTTCAGCATCAATTAATAACACACAAGTGGCAACTATAAGCAGACCATTCAATCGACCGTACACGTGACGTACTGAAACAATACTCAAGTCCAATTCGAAATACTTTGGAGAAGGTCGTGTCCCCTGTGGAAAATTTCTGTAAATTTAATGGGAATCCACCAATGTGTACACGTTATCAACATTGCAGAGAGGGAGAGAGCATATAAAGCTGGTTGAAATGTGTGCCAATAACTGAATCTGACGGTTTTGTAAATATTTATTAGCACATACATTTTAATGGAAATCAAAATGATGAAAGAGAGAAGAGGAATAAAGCAGCAGCAGCAACAGCAGTAGGGTTCTCGTAGGTTATGTGAGTGGTATTAACACGTGTATAAAGGAATGACCTGCTCACACAGCGACACCAACGCACCATTTGTTTGCACATGAAACGATTGTGGAGATCGAAAAACCGAATCCTGACTCTACCAGAGAAATGAAAGTATTCAAGCTAGAGAACGATATAAAAGTTGGTATAAATGCAATCACATCGTGCATAATTCATGTTTTTTTTTTCATTTCAGTTCTATTTTCTTTGCAATGCTACATACGACGGTCGTATATATGCTTCTAGCAATGGTTTAATAGAGTAGCTCGCATCCGGTTGCAAATCCAATGCTATAATAATTCTAATTTATGAATCGAAAATTGCTTCAATTCTTTCGTCCCACTGACAGTGGCGTGTGAGTGTGGCCACACACACGCCACCATTGATGTGGAAATATGTTTGATGAAATATTATATGTGGGCTTTACTCGGCCCTTTCAAACGCACACACACACACACATATTCATGCGTTGCAGCGTGTGTGCCGGATGATGATGAGTTCTATTTCAGTTTGATTCTGACAACTCAAAGCTTCGATGACAAAACGTTTCTATAGATATGCGAGCAAAATTCAACGGAAAACATTCTCAATTTCATCTATGCAATGATTCTTGATAATATAAGCGTTTCGTAACAAAAACTATATACATGGTGAATACGTGTGATTATCTCACTTTTACTTAACAACATCCCGTGTGAAAAAATAGTAACTGAGCAGTCAGTTAACTAATTTGGGACAAAAATGACTTACTTTGATTGACATTTCAGTACAAAGTGTAGTGTAAGTCTATCATAGTTAACTGAAATCATTTGAAGTTACAAGTCAATCTAAGTTGCTTCATTTGGGACCAAGTGATTTTCTTAGAACAAAAATATAAATTCAATCAACTAAAGTCAACTGAAGTTATAGTCAGTCAGTCATTTCTTTTTCACACGGGATCACATCGGGGCGTTTTTTACGATAATTCACTCATCTTCTCTCTTTTTTCTTGTACGTGTCAAAGCCGTAGACGACGCTCTCTGCCATGTACAATCATTGATTTGGTTTTTTTCAGCATCATCAATATATCGCATCCTAGCATGGGCATATTTTCGTAAGTGTAGCAAGTTGACAGTCAGTGAAATCGTGATAATCCAAAGCTTGTTATGGTGGAAAAATGTTTTTCGTCAAAAAATTGAGCCATCTCAACATATATATTAAAGAAGCAACAACAAAAAGTACGTCTGTCGAACCGATGGCAGTTGTTGCAAAAAGCTATTTTTCATTTTAATAAGATTTCTGATATTGTGAAATTACTTTAATAAATATTTTCCATTTATTCCATGTACGAGAGAGATCGAGCTATGAGATTAAACTATCAAAATTGAATAGTAGCTGAGGGTGAAATTGAGAGAGAGAGAAAAAAACGAACAACAAATAAAGTCGAGACGTGGCTGACTGGGTAAGACTACGACGACGATGACGACGTGAGTGTGTGCTTTATGGTTTTATCAATCACACTCATGATGCCTATCAGGATCGAAAACCGAAAATGCATTTACAATCATCGCAAATGACATCAAAAACATCTGCCACAGCAGAACGCGCACCACACCAAAGGCAGCAATCCACACACACACGAATACCCACAGTTGAAATGAAAAACGAACAGAAAATCTTCGGATTGTTTGTAAGGCGTACAACCTAGCACATTACAGTACAGTGGAAAAAAAAATCAGGGCCCGTCACGGCCGACAAATGAAAAGTGAAAAAGACGCAAAAATTGACGTATTTCTTAAAATGAACATTCCCTCCGATCATTCGAGTGAAATTGAAACCATACAAATGGATTGAGATATCTATCGATAGAAAACGGAATTTGACGATAAAATAGTTTTATCGTGCAAACGGTCTGCGTCTGTTTTGAGTCTCACTCTCGCTCATACACACTCGGTCTCTTTTTCACCCTCTTCATCATTTTCACTGTCTCATTCGCTGCTTTTCTTCTATATGACAGCTCCATTTTTCCATCATGATGATCACACGGATGGTAAAATGTATGGAAAAAAGGGAACGACAGCACTTCGTTTGTCGTTCGATATGTGTACACTTTTCGATGTTTGGCTCCCAATCTTTTACACATAAATAACGAGAGGAGCGGTAATATTGAACGCCAACACAAAAAATGCCAAAATCGAAACCGAATAAAAGTAACGAAAAAATATGCAGAGAAAGTAACACGTTCGCAAACCATTCAATCCCGTTCAGTTCAATACATGGAATCCATGTTCGGTTCGAATTTCCAAGCATCGCCCATCCGAATGCAAAATAGATATTAAACATTTTTGTTTATCCTTCACTTTTATTTTCTTTTATGATTTCATACCAATAACGTTCGGTCGTTCGATTTGGTTTTTTCGATTCTCGTTTTGAAATGTCATAAAAACAAAGGAGACAAAGGAGACAAAAGGCGCACAATCTGAATTGAAACAAATAAGCATCAGGATTCCTCTCACACTCTCAACGCTCGTGCGCTCTCAATAAAATTGCAAAATAGATTTTCCCTTGAATGAAGACTTTGTTTACGTTCCGTTGTATTATTTGATCTGAATGTCTGCGATCTCATTTGATTTTAATGAGATTCGAGGGTGGAAAGAATGCCTGTTACAATCATCACCAGCGAGCGCACCACGGCCACCGCCGTCAATTTTTCGATAATTCAATTTTGAATTACAAAAGAAACGAAAATCAATTTATCGGCCGTGATTCGTTGTTCCATTCCCCTCTGTTCGCTTTCGGGTTTTTCTTTTATTGCGGCACACACAAAGCCCAATGGATGACCAATCCGGTTTTTGTGCTGCTGCCGTTGAGCGGTGCACAGCGGCGAAAATCTCTTCAAAAATCAAGCACGCTGTTTGGCAATGAAATGGCGGCCCTGATGCAATTATTTCTTCGGTTTTTTTTGCTGCTACCTTGTTTCGTTTTGTTTTGTTTTCGTTATATATGCTCTTAAATTTATTTACAAACACATTTTTCGAAGATGCCATTCCCAATGGCTCGCGATGGTATATTTAGTGTTGTGTGTGTATGTTTGGAGTTTCTGATGACACTGCCATTCACCGCCAGTATTTCTTCTCATTTTGGGGTAGTCGTGTGATTTTTTTTCTTTCTCTCTTTTCTCTCATCTCTCATGACTGACTGCGGTTTGGTTTTTCTTTCATTCAACACAAAACACAAATAGATTGTTTCTTGTGTATCGTTTTTCGTTCGGTGTTCATTTCAATCGAGAGTATTTATGGTTTTTCTTCGGTTATTTTCTATTTGGAAAAATATCGATTTCAATGGTTCTTGCTGTGGCCAAACTGTTGTGCATGTGTGTGTGCGCGCCTGCAAGTGTTATGAGTGAAAATGTCGACGTATGAAGAAGCTTTCTACATCCCAATATTTTTTGTTGTTAGTGATTTGACTGTATTTATCTTTATGGCGATGCCAAACCATCAAATGGTCACTATCATTTCATTCTCGTTTAATTTCTTATGGGGTTTCGATTGCTTTTTGCCATCCGGATAGTGAGTGTTGGTCATTTTTTTTTCCTCTGCTTCGTTCGTATTTGTTTTGCGGATGAATCACTTTTGTTTGCCATACCGCAGGTCACTATTTGAGCCATTTTTTTCTCTCACACTCTATCTCCCAATGTTTTTGTATGCGTTTTTTTTCTAGCTCTCATTTCCTCTCCACTCTCTCCTCATCTCTAATTCTCGATAGAATCCCATCTCGATTCAGGGTGTATCAGTGGCATAACGTATGTAGTTTGGGCTGCGAGAATTTTACATTATTTGTTTTATGGCCGTACCATGTTAATGTGTTGACAGCAAATAAATAAGTTTTTGTGGTCATGAACCATCATTTGGAAAATAATAAATCTTGAACTTTTTGTTTTTCTTTCTTCACATCAATATTTTCGCCTCTACGCCTCTTATTCTGTTGGCCACTTCGCTCTTCATCGTTTGCAACGGAGACGAACAGTTTTGACAGTGCGATAAACTAAAGTACCCGGGCCTCTAAATCATTCCGAGATAACGGTGATTGTGACACAGTGATTTTGATAAACGAACACAGTCAATATTTGATGAGATATATTTGTGCACGTATGTGTATGTATGTGTGAAAAGTGAGTGATCCATCGAGTAAATGGACCCGCAAACGATATGCAATCGATACCTCCCTATGGCAATTTGCTTTGTGGAATGGAAAAGAGATTACATCGAAATTGAACCACTTCAGCCAATCACACATAAAACAGACCACTTTAATCAATATAGTATATCACGGGCTCCGTTATCACGAAATAGTTTGATGAAAATATGAGGCGGTTCAAGTTATTCGAACTTTCACGCAATAGAACCATTTGTATCAAATAGAAAGTGGAAAAATCAAGATTTTCATAGTTCAATTTTATAAACTTCCAGTAGAATCCGTACGATGAGCCACAATCGATTGGATGGATTTCTGTATTTTGCATTAGTGTTCCCATTTCGTTTCAATCTGCTAGATTTCCGTTCTAATTTGATATGACCGAAAAGCCAATTAAATGAGTGTGAATTTCGTTATGGAAATTAAGGCAGAAATCAAAGCTGATCCCATATATATGTATATGCTGAGCATAGAAACTCAGTAAGCTGAAATTGGTACATTTTGATGTTGTGACTTCTTGCTAACCATCCAAATTCATGTGGCATGATGAATTTATGGAGGAAAAAATTTATGTTAAGTATCAAAAAAGACTACCAAATTCATCTTGCCACATGAATTTGGATGGTTAGCAAGTCACAACATCAAAATGCACAAATTTCATCTTGCTAAGTTTCTATGTTCAGCATATATCCTTAGCTATCTGCAATGGGCGATTCACGGGCAATTTCCAGTTCGAGTTTAGAAAGTTTTCTGTGAATTCAGTGAGTTGTTGTGAGTTGCACTCAGTTTTTGCGAGTTTTATGTGCATTTGTCCGAATTTTATTAAGTTTTTAAACTTTGGAGCAGAGCGTGTTTGACGCTAACGTCAGCAGAGTATGCGCTGAGTGTGGATGCGTTGCAACATAATGCACGCTAAATCTGTTTTTATGCATTTCCATTTTTACGGCACATAAACTAATCTAATATTAAAAAAAATGGTGTATGAAATGTCCACATTGGACGTTAATTCGCTTCAAGGGAACTAAAATTTTAAACACGACATTAAAATGTTCCAATTTCGGCTTGCTGAGTTTCTATGCTCAGTATATATCCTCAACTATCTGTCATTGACTGCCTAACAGTTTCTTCAATTCAAAAACGGGCGAATGGCATTAGAGGAAGTTTCTAAAGGCCTCGCTGTCCAGTTGGGTTTGAAGATTTTTCGTGCTTTCTTTTTCTAATTGGGCTCATTTGGTATGTTTGATTACACATCTGTTACTATATGCTTCCCTAATCCCGAGATTTATTCGCAATGATTCAATATAATAAATTGAATGCATGAGAATGTATATGCGATGAATACAACGGCACACCAAATGAGAGCTAAATGGAGTTGTGAATGGAGAGCGGGGTACACAGGAGTGGGTGAGATAATGATTCAGAAGTGGAAGAGAAGGAAAAAATTCGTTAAAGCAGTTACAGTAAATGAATAAAATATTGAAATTGTTTGGGAACGTTATCACATTGATGTGGATTCAGATGAATGCCATAATGATGTGATTTGCATTGTGTGTCATTCGTTTCGTATACTTTTTGTTATTCTCCCATTCTTTGATTCGTTTTTATCATTTTTTTACTTAGTTCAGTTTTCGCATTCGTATGGAAATACGAACGGAACGCGCAAGCAAACAGACAATACGTAATGAAACCCAAACAAAATCATTAGAGAAGAGAGCACTTCTCGTTTTCATTGTCCTACACTTGGCTTTGTATGTCTTTCATCACAAGAGCAAGCGGGAGAGCGATACGTTTTAAATTTTAACTTGTGTTTGGCTTACACAAGCTAAGCGCGCAAAGTTTCCAACGCTGTTTAGAACAATGCGTGCTTCTTCTTTTTTTGCTATTAAATGAAACTCAGAAACTAATTCATGACAACGAAAATGACGCAGAAGAAAGAGACTTGCCAAAAGCGAGAACGACGAAGACGGTAAGCGAACGAGAATGAAAGGGAGTGCAGTAGCTATAGAGACGAAATTTGCTGGGTGGTTAGCGCGAACAAACACAAGAATCGAAGAAGACGATGCCGAAAGCGAACGTAATTTGGTTAAACTTGTTTAATAAAAACGCTTGAAAATAAGTAACTGAGTAAGTGAATGATATTGGGTTTTTAGTTGAAATGAATTGTTTAGATTAACGAGCGAGTAATCCAAGGAGCGAATGAGCGAGCAAGAGAGTGATGGAAACGGAGCGAACAGTTCAAGCGTGTGAAACAAAGGCAAAGACTTAGAATATCCGTCGACCAAGCTCAAGCTCGTTATCAAAACCTAACAATAGTGAATAAATTCATTTCGTATTAAAGCAAGTACGAACACTTCATCATTGTTACTTTCGTTTCGTTGGTTTTGCATGCCAAAAACGCCGAATGTTCTCGGGTTTGGTTGTCTTCCCCGCCATTACGAGAATAAATATGGATGTATAAGCTGCTGTTACTCTCGTTTGGTGACTCTTCAGTTGACATATCGTCTCACTCACAATGTAAATACGGCTTTTTGTTAATTTTACCAGCACAACGGATGTATCTGTTCAACAGCAACATCGGAGTGAAGTAGAGCAAAATTTTGGGAATTGACAAACGAATGACAAAATTGGTTATCGATTTATTTGCTGGACAGATTTACGAACACTGTTCACGTGTGGCGGCTGTTGAACGTCAGAGTCATTTGAGGCGACGCGAGCGCCCCCAATTTCAAAGGGCACATCAATGTAATTTAACATTTCAAATCGGAACTACACAGCGCACCAATTCGAAATATAGGAAAATATAGTGTCAACAGCCGCACCATGACTGTTCAGTGTTCATACGCGAATTCTTTCCTAATCAAACTTCAACCATTTATCAATCGGAAAAGTTTCTTTTTTCGCTCGCTCTCTCTTTCGCTTGCAGCCTTCGTTTTCACTTGCATTTTACCGTCTCAATGCCTTCTAATTGAAGAAAATGACATCGCATTTCAGCGTTCAGTGTGTGTGTATCTTTTTTTGACAACTTTCTACTTAAAAATTGTGTTTCATTGTGGCAAATTTTTACTCAATTTCCCTTCCTCTTCGCTTCAGCTTACTCAGTAAATGCAAGTAAATATTTCGAATTTCAGGCACTGATTGCCTACTGTACCCATCCATATTTGTCATTCAACTGGGATAGCTTTTTTGGGAAAACTCCCGACTTTACTCAGACTCAACATCCGTGGATAAAATGTATTACAGGTTTGCATTTAGCATTTATGGATTTCTCTCTTTTTTTCTCGTACAAGTATGTCGTTTTACTCACGCAAAACTCAAATAGAAGGATGACGATAATGAAGAAGAAGAAGAAGTCGTTGGATTTTGGCGAACATACACACAAAGCTCAACGACAGAAAATTCTCCCGAAAAGAAACCAAATTGAAATGTTTTGAATTGCTGACAACTTGAAATTCTAAATGTAAAACACATTCCGGCGGCAATATCCACCATGCTCAGCACAATACAACAACATACAACGACTCTCCCACACTCGGCTATAATAATAAAAAGTACAAATCGCTCTGATTGCTTCGTGTGTTACAACGACAAATGTGGATGAGAAAGAGGATGATGGCGAGATCGAGTGAGAGCGAGAGAAAAAACGAAAAGAAAGCGTCGAAGCGAAAAAAAATGCTCATCCACATATTTCCATGAAAACTTTCCCTAATTGGTTTCCTTTCGAAGTTGTTTTTCGTCGCGTTTCCTTCTCGGGATATCTCCCTCCGTATGTGTGGGTGTGTGTGTGTGTGTTTGTTCATAAAGCGAGAGAAGTGCGTTTGTTTGGCACAAACACTTCCGGCCACTTAAAATATAAATTACGCATTTTACGAGCAAAGGGGATAATGGAAACAATTGAATCGGTTCCACGGCTAAAGCTGAACTTTTTCTTTGAAAATGAAACAGAACAGTCGACGTCATCTTAATTGAAATAAAATTTCATAGAATGATAAATATTTGCTTGTCCGCAGAGCTTGAAAAACGTGAGCAATGGTGAGAATCGAAGGCAAAAAAATAAAAGCCGGAAAAACGTTTTGTTAATCACAAACAGCAATTGCGAGTATAAATAATTACTCAGCAAATATTTAGCTTGACTTGGATATTTAAGGAGTTACCTTGAAAATTACATCATTTCTGGCTCAACGAGTGACGACGACGACGAAGACGAAGACGGTGGCAAAAAGAAAAATGAAATCCAGTTATTTGCTATTCAACGAATCAAATTTGGATTAATATACAATGCAAATGTAAACATTGAATAACAAGGAGACGCAACACAGCAAATACGTAATTAGCTGACGAATTTACGAAAGTGAAAGATCTGCGAGCATTCGTCGCGTCACGTACATAATCATACTATATTGAAACATATAGAGCCATTGTAATCGTTTTACAGTGTCATTTATTTCACATTTACTATTTTAAATACACACGATGATGTTGATAGCGATGGAAATCGTGCAGAAAACACTTGCTAATCACTAACTCTCCCTTTCTCTCTCCGAGTTCCTTTCAAACTCCCACTTCCCTAAAGCGAACATGCTTCGCATGCTAAGCCATATGATGAACATTGAAATGCGGTACATCCAAGATCAATGTAATTTTTCACGCGTTGAAATCTTTGATTTCAAACAGTCATCCCAGTAAAATGTGAGTGAAAGCCATTCACATACTCGTACAAGTGTTCAGTGTGTTTGAAGAGCGAGAAGCGAGGAAAAAAGAGAGAAAACGAGAGAAAAAGAGCTTATAAAAAACGTGCCACATCACCGACGTAGAATAGCAAATGTCATTACGACACACATCAAATATTTATGCTTGACACATTCAAAATTTGAAGATCTCCTTTACAGGAGTTGTTGTTCGTTTGAATTGAGTTTCATTACATTCGTCGTTCATAAAATGGTGTCCTGTGTGTTGTTGATTCATGAATGTGCTGTGTGCCAAATGATATGGATATTTGGTACTTGGCGCTCAAGTGCAACACCATTTTTCATGGAAAGCAATCTATGCAATTCCGTTTCTTCTCTCTCTCTCTCTCTCTCTCTCTTTCTCTATGCTCGCCTGACACCGTGATTTCCACCGGGGAATCATGACGACAAACAGCCTGTTTGAAATAGGACCGGTTAAAATATTCCGAGAAGAAAAACAAATTAAACCATTTACAAGTGAATGAACGATTTTACTTTTACTTTCAATTCGCCATAAATTGTCGAATGAGTCTTTTTTTAAATGTGTCTTCATGCAAAACTTGGCCCAAAATAAGAAACTTTTTTTTTTCTCATCAAACAATCAAAAGTTGTTGTCTTGCACGTTGTTTTTCCCTTTTGCATCACTTTTTCTGCTCTCTTCAATGTGATAAGATTTATTACTCTGAAAGAAAAAATCGTAAAAATTGGCTGATAAAAACGAAATTGACTTCAGGCAAAATTTTGCATCTCTCGTTTACATAAGTAAAAACATTTTTTCTTTGGTTTCGATGAAAATGGATTACAACGTTTATAAATCCGTCTCTCGAATGTAATTTACGGTTGTTGTTCATATATAGCTTCGACTTCCCCTTTGGTCGTCGTCGTTGTCGATCGACGATTCGATGTATCCACAAATGTTGTTGCTTAAGTCACTGAAAAATGTGGCTCAAGGGTGCATTTAATCGGTTCTCGATCAATCGAAAAAGAATATGTCAGCATATTAAACGAACCGTGTCCATTCTCGACCCGCCGCACGGATGAATAAATTGGCAAACCTGCAGCAAAAAAAGCAGGAGAAGTAAATGTGCCGCGCTGCTACCTAGTGTATGGCCACCACCGCAAAATTCTGTGGAAAATCCGGTATTCAAAGAAATTTTCAAAACATACATAACACACAGCGAACAGCCAACAACTGCAAATCACATGGATTTACAAAAGCTAAGTTTTGCCACAAAACGGATGCTATAAAATCGATTTGTAATATTTCAAATGAAGTGACACATTGAGTGCGTTATAAATTATTGGCGTTTCAGTCATGCAAACGAAAAGTTCACAACAACAACAACAACAGCAGCAGCTAACCAATTCTAAGCGATGCATGCGGTTCATCGAAGTTCGAAGCAACTCGTTCACTCTTTGGCTCTGTATGTGTTCAAATAAATCGAAACATTTTCTCATCGATATGCACTATTTCAAGTTGAGCACAATTTTCAAAGCCGTTGATTTTGTGTCATTGTGCGAAACTTCGCTTCACCAAGTGACTGAATCGTCAACATTAATTCGCTTGACAACAATCAGCATACACATAAATCAGATTGAAGCGCATATACACACAAGGACACACACACACTGTATGTCGGTTTTGTGGAGAGAGTGTATATTTCGACATGTACGGTGGTCGCACACTTGTGGTAAAATCGGACTTCGACACGATTATGTTTACCACGTAGGCACTTGTCCACTGTCCATTATATGATTAGGAAATGAAATTCATTGTGCTAAAATAAACATTTTCCGTCATTTTGATTGCCACACTGCTACGCACTCACCCATTGATTCATTCAGCTAAGCTCAGCCCAAATGCAATTACAGCGGCGGATTCGGCCGAGATATGTATTATACCGTGCCATTCCGTGCCTCGTGCACCAAATGCATTAGCATTGTTTGTCATATAAACAATTTACGTGTATTATGAAATGTTGTCCGTCGTGTTGAAGCATCGATACCATCAGTTCCAGCCTTTCTGATCATGAAAATAGTAAACAATACAGCGGCACCTGGGGACTATATGCAACATTTCATACTTGCAACGTTTGAATTACACAGACGCACTTACACAGACGCATACTTGTTACAGCAAACTATGTGCATGATTCTCTATTTCTCCAATCAGTCGCCAGGTGCCGTCGTAAATTAATTCCGGTGTAACTAAAGTGAACTTGAAGAACTGTTCCTTTATCTCTTTGTTTTAATTTCAGCGATATTCGTTGTAAGATTTCACAATGAATTTCATTACTCAGTCTCCGTGAGTGGGAGAGTGAGCGAGAAATTTTACTGGCCAATGGGAATGGTGTAATTTGAATCCTCTATGCAACTTACCTTGAATGGATCACATGATGTTGAACTTGTTATATAAGTTGAGGTTCTTCTGCCAACAATCGAACGGCACCCAATGGAGCTGCTTCGACGGCCAGAAGTGCGATCTTGTGGTACGGGCAGCATATTGTTTTCTCTTATTCTTTTTCGCTTCTCTCTCTTTCTCTTCCTCGGTGTATTGCGTTGTTTGCTGGGTGGTGATGCTGATACAAAACAACCAGTCCGGGAAGGAGGCCGAGTGATTTAAAATCAATATGGAGAACAGCTGGATATTTATCTACAGATATTCGAAGCGCTCGCCAAACAAACAGCCCAACATCGCCTATTATCTTTCGATCATGCAATCAGTGGGACTGTCGCGTATCATGGGAAATTTGCCATTGGATTTAATATGGCTTAAAAATTAATTTAATTTTAATCACAGGCGCCAGCTGTGTGAATTTAAATTTCAAGTTTTCGCCAGCGGCCGAAAGAGAGACAGTGTGGCGAAAATCCCTCAATGCAATGTGAACGGAGCGCGTACGGCACACGCGTTCGATGGGATGTATACGCCCGTGATAAATATAAACTGTCGACACAGTGACGACCTGCAAAGACACAGATTAAAAGGCAAATTAATTGAACAATCTGAACATCGAATGCTTTCGATATATGTAGACACAATTTAAAATTGGAAACGAAACTGGAATTGCTGCGGATAAAATACGATGAATTTACAATTCGCATCGTTGAGTGTTGTTGATCTTATACGGGCTGTGTCGGCTTCGCTATTCTCTTCCTCTCTCTCTCTCCCTCCCTCTGACTCAAACCGAGCAAATGGTTACACAAACAGAAACACAAAAAAGACAACGACTCTGACAATACAAATGGCAAACAGCAGGAGTAGCAACGTACTGACGAAAGTCGATTGATTTACAAATGAAATGTCAAATGTGCACGTTCATTTCATGTCTCTTCTACTTGTTCTTCTTCAGTTACGATTTTCTAAACGAAATTCTTTGCCGATTTCAGAGAATCGAACAGAGCGTTGCCTGCAAAAGTGAGTGATGAGACAGAGACACAAGACAAATTCATTTCTTTTGTTATCGTAATAGTTTTTTTCTCTCTTCTTCTTTTGCTTTCTTTATCTTGTTTCTCTCATTCGCTTATCCCTATTGAATATGCTTTGGGATGGCGAGAACGCTTTTTGTGACTTACTGCTGTTTTTCCTCTCCTCCCATTCTCTCCCTCTCTTTCGATTCTCGTCTTTTTATGTGCATTATTTATGCTGCTACATCTGTTTACATTTCGGATTCCTTTTGATTTTTCAATTTTTCATGTTTACTCAAAGTCTATCCCTGTCTCTCTCTCTCTCTTTTTCACTCACTTTCTTACTCTCGTTGCCACCATTTCCATTGTGTATGCAGTACATTTGGTGATGCCATGCAAAGCGTCAGTCATCTGGAAATGCCTTCGATTTCCTTTAATTGAATACATACATCCAGAAATTGTCAACACACGACAACCAAAGTGTTTACATTCAAGCACGGAAAGCATCAGCATCAATTTAATGGTAAAAGCAAAAAAAGAAGCAGAAAAAGCGCTGCTTTTTGTATGCCACACTGTGAGACGCTTTCACATTGAAATCGACCAAGCAATCTTCGGTCGGATATTTACATTCAATAACTTAAGCGTTGCTCTCTTTTTCAGTTAAGACATAAAAGCATTCTGAGAAGTACCGTTTCCATTCGCAATGCTTTTTTTGTTGTTGTGTGTTGTTGTTTCTATTCAAAGTGCTTCTCTCGATTCGTACAACAGCAGCAGCACAAATTGCATATGAAACTAATGAAACTAACAACTTGCATATTTAAAGATTAACCACCACAGAACTGTCCCGATTTCACTGCGGTGAAGCACATGAACAATGTTCCTTCCAGCAGTACAAGCAAATAATACATGTTTCTGGACGCATTTTGGATTTTCTCATTTCAAAAATTTTGATTTGCTTCGGGGGACAAACAAATCGAATAACACTTGACATACACACAGGGCTAAAGACATTCCAATCATTTGTAATAAACTTCGAATTTGACAGATTTTCGCTCTCAGCCAACATAACATAAAACTACTGAATTGATTTAATTTGGTGTGAGATGGAAAGAGCTTCGAGGTGTTCAAAGAAAGGGAAATATGTTTACTCGGTTTGGCAGAAAGTTTTGCCACAATCAATTGAAAGCGCACAGCACTGTGTAACACAAAGTCGACTTTTCGAGGCTGGAGACTAGGGAATATATTGGCGTAATGTGTGGCTTTGGTGACGTTGAGCTTGTTTACTTTTGTTTGAAAAATGCGCGCACATTCGGGATGTTTATGGTGCAAATGGTTCCATAATTATTTTTGTGTTATTCCCTCAATCCCGCCTCTTCTCCATGTGCCTTTTACCAGAGTTATTTTATTCGACATTGATTATGCAATACCTTTTCGTGATTTTCTACTTGTCACACACCGACCAGAATTTCAAATCATCGCCGGGTTTTGATTCGATTTCAGTTTTCAGGCCAAAGTATAAGGCAAAAAATGAGCTTTTTCTCCTATAGAAACACTTTTTCTTAGTGGAGCATAACCTGTGTATGGTGCTTCCGTTACGCATAACTAAGGACAGCCTAAATCAAAGATTGGTGTGCGCCACACATTCCAAACTAAATCAGTTCTCTCGTACACGAAAACACTTTCTTATCTCGCCGAACTGTTATGAAAGCAAAGCAAAACGCGCGCAGAATGAAAGGAGCGAAAGCGTATAGAAAATAGGCTGGCATTGTCAAAGATGACACCACACAACGATGTCATCATGCATACATAAGTTTTCCGGATGCGAGCACGGGAAGCATTCTGTCTATTGATTTTCAATTACATTGCTTGTCTTTCGATTTGTTTACTTGAACACGGCTCCCAATATATCCACCAATTTTCTCCAGTGAAAACAGACTTTTTTCTCCAAATTTTACACACAATACATCCCTTTTCCATGTTCACACTGGCCGTGAATTGAAAGAAAACGCTAAGGGAATATCACACTCCTGAATCTTGTGAGATATTTGAGATATTTGAAATAAACATCAATTGTATGACATATTTTCGAATATTTCGAATAAATGAATCAGATTTTTGTGGATTTTGGAGATATTTGAGATTTTTTGCATTAAATCCGAATAAATGCATTTAAATATCATTCATAATCACAAAAATCCACAATATTCCGCCGTATTCACAAATATCCACCATATTTCATACGACAGATTCTTAGAGATAAATTGGATTTTTTTGAAATATTTGAAATAATTCAAGCGTGATATTCCCCTAGAGAAAACACATCGGAGTGTGCAAGTTTTGGCGTATGTGTCTATTTGTTTTCAATTTGGTACAAATTTTTGTTTGGCTTTTTCCAGCCGAATGCACTGGAGCAACGACAGAAAGAAGAAAAAAACGACAACAACAACATCAAATTCACTGTCTTGTACAACTTTTCGACGCAATTCAATAAAATGGACCGAATTCCGATTCAAAGCTCCACAAGTTTTTGATTGAGTCTTATTTATTCTGTTGCCGCACACAGCGCTGTAATGAAGTGAAGGTGAACAATCGAAATGAATTCACACATGTGTGTGATGAGAGGGGGTTTGGGTTGTCCGCTGTTTATTGTGTTATAGCATTGAGTGAATTGCGATGTCAAAGGCAATGGTATGTGACTTGCAAACTTAGTCGTCGGAAATAGATCGGTAAAAAAGAATGTTTGGAATATGACTGTCAGTCCAATGTATGGATATAAAAATTCTTTCCTATTGTCCTGCCATTGTGGCCATTGGAATGGATGTCACTCGGAGCATATTACATGCAACAACTACCATCACAACCACCATACATTGGCATCCGAAATGTTCAGGACCTCTTTGCACAACAATATACTCATTTATAGTAAGCGCGCGCCCATTCAATAAGATAGCCTGAGTGCCTCATTATTATCACTGGCAGTGACGTGCACGTTATTACACTGAGGCACAATCATTCGACTGGATCAATCCAAGGGAGAGTAGAAAATTTACTCACAATCTTACTACGGCTACGGCTGTGTATTGCATTCATGAATCGTTCCATAGATCCGCTAAAAGTGTCCGCTTCTTTATGACTTCCTTCACAACATTACTTAATGGAACATAGCTTACATTGCACAATCCTTGCGGTAATTTCATGCCGCTTTCATTTGTATGTGGTTTCAGAAACTTCTATCTCAAATTCTCTTTCAACGGAATGCGCCTTTTCCCCACTCGTTGCTTCATCCTGCATGGAATTCAAATTGCAATCGATTCGAATATCCACAGCATTCTTACACAACATTCTTGTGTAACAGAATTGTTTCTATGTACCACAGAATGCTTGTTTCTTTGGAAAATACAGTTAACTTTTTTTTGGAAATATTGCAAATTTCATAGAAATTCACGATAGCTACCAGAATTTGTCAGAAAGTGTCGATCAACTTTCATTCCATTTTCACCAAGAAAGTTCAGCATTCGAATTGAATGGAAGAAGACTTCTGTTCAAGAAAACAAATTCAATGAGAAAACAAAGAGCTTGAGACTCGATTAAATATGATCTATACGGTTTGATAGAAATGAAAATGCTTGGATTGAAATGGCGTGGGAAAATCTGTTTCTTATGCAATGACGTCAAAATCGAAGACTCACACATACTCATAAAATACAAAATAAAAATCTTGCAAAGAGCATTAATCGAAAATCAAAATGAATACACCATTACATAGTGAATCGCATCCTGGAAAATACATTAACGCATTGAATTGTGTCTTTTTCAACGCATAAAATAAACATAAAATAAGGCACTTGCATATTTCGATGCTATTATTTTCACTCGATGTGTGCAACTGTGCGTCTTTGTCTGTGAGTGCCAAAATTGGAATTGGTTTGCGAACGGTGCAAGGGAAATTGAAATTCCTATTAAGCTATTAAAGTTGACAAAGTTGCACACAATGGATAATAATGGTATGAAACGCAACAGCACCACCAAAAGTTGAAAATAGATCAAACATACGTTTTCGGATGGTTTAGCATCACAGCATTTCCTATGCAGCGGATATATCCGAGCATATCGACGACGCAAGTCACTGTATAAGTGGCGTGCGTCAATGCGCACAGCTACATCGACTACACACCAGTCACTCCACATGCTCGTCGTTTTGTCTAATCTGAGAGTACTAAGTTTCCGTGAGTGATACGCAAGATGGCAGCACCTTAAATGGCGTTTTTATACACAAAGTAGATACTTGAGTGTAAATTATGTTAGTGACGTATCAAAATGAAGGTTTAAAAAAAATACATTGTCAATATAGAGCGTGTGGTTTGACTGCTACACACAAGCCATCCGAAAACGTATGTTTGAAATAGATGAAGAAGAACGATAAGCGAATCGCTTGCCGGTATAAAAGTGACAAAGTTAAGTCATTCAATTGTATTTAATGGCTTTTGGTGCCACTGCTACTGCTGCATCATCATGAGCCGAACCGAAAATTTGCCACATGCTCATACACTACAAACCAAATTAAAGAGGAATTTTTCCAATCAAATCGAACGAATAACGATTGGGAATCGGACGATGTGTGTCTCTCTGTGTGTATTCTAAGCAATCTATTGTTGTACGGTGTTGTGGTTGCTATTGTTCGATAGCCACAATAGCAAAATCCAACATTATAATTGAGTTAAAATTACTTTGAATTGAATTTCCGCAGTCGAAAGTCTCGATCGCATTTGGCCCCACAGACCGGTGTAAATGTTTGTCAAATACATTGCATCGTATTGTATTCGAATGGCTTTGTGTGATCTTCAGTACGACAATTACAATTTTTGGTAAATTGGCGGCAGTCCACAGTCGTTCGGATGTTTGAACCGCGGTTTGAATTTCAAATATGTGCTATTTCTCTTACTATCCACTCTCGGTCTATCCGTTTTTTTTTTCTCAATTTTGCTTACTCAAACTTCCGCTTTATGGTTCGTTCAAAATTCGCTGACAACAATCGATGCATTTAGAAGTTTGGAGCGAAAGAGAATGAAAGAGGGAGAGGACATACAAATACGACGCTTCGATTGAATTCAAAGCTCGCAATACATTTCACTCTTTAATTGTCCCGAGTTCTAGTTCACGAAGAAAAGCACATAATTCGAATTTTAGCTCGAAGTCCGAAAATCTCACCGCACGAATCGAATCCACATTGGAATATACTATAGCATAGTATAGCAAATGGTGGAACAGAGTACAGCAAAAAAAGGGAGAGAGAAAGTCGTGATTGCTTTTGCTCGATATTACATTGTATTAGGGAATTTTATTCGCCCAAAATATTTGATCTGACAGCCAGAGTGTGTGTGTGCATTAACGGCAAACGAAGCGAAAGCAGGACACCGCTTTTCGGTTTGGTTTGGCTTGGTTCGATTATATTGAAATCGCATCCTACAAATGAAAATGTGAAAACACACTTGAATTGCTTATGGGTTCCGTTTGTGGCTGGTTAGACGGATAAAAAAAAGTACCCGATGGTTATAAAACTTCTGAAATAGATAATAGAAAAAGTTGTTTCTAAAATCCGACAGCTGAGAACACTTTTTTGTTTGTTGGTCGGTGTGTACGTGCTATTTTTTTTGCTTCGTTTTTGCCTTCGAGTTGTGACGGCCGTTTGGTCGTGGTTGCACCATTGGCGCAATCGTCATTTCAAACTTGGAAAAATTCCTCATGAGTTGCTACGCTTGATTTATTTTTGCGTGAGGCTTTAATTTGATTGTATTTTGCAATGCGCGCGCACCAATCAAATTGAATTACACTCTCGACGATTAGTAATCAATGCCGCGGACGGAACTTTGGTCTTCGTCTTGGTGCGGGAAATTCCAGCAATGATTTCATCATATCACTTTAGCGAATTTCGTTCGATCCATAAATGTGGATTAGTGCTCGTAATTCCGAAAGATTCGATTAAGTTTTCTAATCGAAGTTTAAAACCAAACAAATCACACGACCGATTGAATATAATGCAGTAACTTTTTCGATAATCTTTCCATTTCATTCTTTGTGCTTCTTCTTTCGCCATCAAATCAGAATCGTATTACAGGGTTTTCGATACAGTCGAATGTGTGTCAACGCAAGCGGATTCATGTAAAACCATTACCGAAATGCTCTACCAACAAATCCAAATACATTTGTTTCAGTCACATGTTTTATTCATTCTTATTTATTTCCCTACGCCCACCAATCCAATTCCTGCGGTGAATGGATTGCGATTATTAACACCACCCACCCAGTCCATTGCAACGTGAAGTATGCGCTGTTGAAAGTATGTACAGAATTTCATAATTAATTTTGTATCTATGAAGCCTTCGTATATAGATATATATATATATTCGAAAAACCAAGGTCGCTTTCTTCGTATACAAATACATTGGAAAGATTTGACGTCAGATGCCAAGACGCCTCTACGCGTGGAATGCTCAAAGCTGTCATCATACACATATTGAACACGAACATTGTCGTTTACACAATCGCACTCACACAAATGAACGCATCGATAGTGCCCGCTCAATATATGTACGATGAGTGTTTTTAGTGTCGCTCGCCTAGAGTGCGGCGTGTCGTTTTTCTTCGTTTATTAAGCGATCTTGAAAATACCATCGGTATTGCTACGCCGATGGATGCATGAAATTCCGAAGCAAGCGCGCTGTTGACAAGTCAGAAAATAATTAAAATAATAAGCAAAGTCAGTACACATTGTGTTTTATGAACAATTTATGTCACCTGTGTGAATGCGACGGACGAGCCGTGTGCACTTAACAGCAGCAGCAGCAGCAGCAGCAGCAGCATCAACAGCAGCAACAGATGCCGTCTCGTTACAATTTGGCATATGATAAACCGTAAAGGTTGATGGTTGTGGTGAATCCAGTGAGACACTGACAGTCTGTGCCAGTTCTGCCAGTTTGATGTTGTGAATATTTGTCGATGGTCTGTGTCATATTTGGAAAATGGCTTGAGAAGCACTTAGCGCGCGCCCAGCAGCCAGCTAGCAACTCTCGAGTGCGGGACATATGAAACATGAAAAATTACCTCAAAATCGCTTTTATTTGCGTGCATAACGAATTTATGTAAATCCGACTGGGGGATTAGACGGCTTTGTGTATGTGTGGTGAGGTCGTGTGTATCGACCAAAAACGAGAGGCAAAAAATCCCCGTAACAATACATCTTTCTCTTAGCCATTTCCCGAGTGGTACATGTCACTCAGCCGATGCTCATTTCGATGTTTCGTAGAGATAAAAAAAGGAAGGAATGGCTGAGAGAGTGGAGAAAAAGGTGTGAAAGAATGCTAAAGCTTTTCTCTTCCAGACAAATTATGAATGAAAAACCATGGCGTAGATGTTGTTTGCCATTAAATTCGAAATCAGGTTCCAGTAAGTGAATTATTTATTCAATCGCACAGCGTCGTCGTCATTGAAAGGATGCTTTGCATACACAGGTCGAGTAACACTTGAAACTAAACCTTTCAATATAAATCCATCTTTGATTCTACGCATTATGCTGCTACTGCGAAAAGATCATTAAAAGCACTGCACTGGGACTGTTCTTTTCCTTCGAACAAAACAATTTTTCTCTCTTCTCGTATCCACACGAAGAGGTGAAAGTGACCAAAGTTACAATAGACTCGTTCACAGTTTGTTTTTTTTTCTGTTTGTTTGTTCATGAATTCAACCTAATCAAATATTTATGGGGAAAATCACATTTCGACCTATGCTCGTCGACTTCTTGTTTTTTTTTCCATTCACCCTACTTGAGCACTTAGATTTCACATCTTGTTTCGTCTATAACCTATTCTCCTTCAGCACCTTTTGACCGTTGTATTATATAACGAGGAAAAAATTTAATGAGGCAAATAAACTACACTTGTTCCAGAAATGTCGAACTTTTTCCGCTGTGAACCACTGAACCGTGAGAGTTGAGTACTCATTGAGAACAACACTTGTAATTGTAATAGCACATTTTGTTGTAAGAAATATACAAAATCTACCATTTTTGAGATAGAAAGAGAGAGAGAGAGAGAGAGAGAGAGAGAGAGAGAGAGAAAGAGGGAGAAAAAATACAATATTTTTCTTCACTCTCTTGAAAATGAAAATTTACTCGTCCATTTACAGCGTGAAAATAAATTACGATGATAAATTCGTCGACTGTGGATTATTTTTCAAGTGATTTCCATTTCCATGTTTTTTTCTCTCCATTTCTGGGTAATGATTACACGGGAATTACATGTAATTTCCAGACTTGAATAAAAATGTGCTCATATTTCACAGTGTGAATCATTTTGTGCGCCTATAACAAATTTTTCATCGGCCGGTTGGAAATGAAATGTGTCATCTCGGTGTCCTAATTTTTGACAATCAACAAAATTTAATGTTATCATTTTTTATATTGTTTGGCATTGATCCGTGCAACGATCGCCATCATGCTATATTCATTTTCTCTTGGTCCTCCGCTTTCAATAAACAAATGTTTAAAGCAAGGGAGAGAGTGAGCGTTGCGAACTTTTGGGTCGCTTACAAGCACAGATAACTCATCCGAGAAGAAACATTGAACGGGACGAAGCGATGCACAAAGAATAAAAACCGCGTGCCGATGAAAAGAAAGCACAGGACTGAAAAGGATAAAATGACGGGGAACAACAATAGAAATAGATTTGCTGATACAGCGCTTAATATTTCATTTTTCGTATCAACAAAACGGATGGCAATGCGAGAAAATGGAATAAAAGAGTGAAAAACTGTCCGGATACTGTGTTGTTTGTAACCAACAAATACAGACAAGCTACAGGAGAGAGGCATAAGCGGAAAGAAACTGAAAAGAAGAGGATTTGAAACGTATTGAAAATACTTTGAGAAAATGGAATAATTTCTCTGATTTTCGATATACGGTTGTAGGAAGGGAAGTTTTGTCCACCATACTACGTCGTTTTGCTGCCTTTTTTAAAATTAGATCGGTGCCATTAGAGAAAAAACACTGAATAGTAATGAGAATATATTATGCAGAGATATTGTTCTTTGTTGCATGATCATCATTAGATGTTTAATAGTTCCGACATTCTCTGGCTGTCATTATTACCAATTTCATGGTCTGTGTGTGCTTGTGCTATTTGCATTATGCTCACGGTTTGCTTTATCACTTGGCGATTATTCCTTTCTATACACTCTCTATTTGGGTTGGGATCATCAAAGTTTATGCGATGGGCTAAAATAATCAAGTTAACGTAATAAGACGACAAATATAATGATACTTACCACAGTGAGGGCGTGACACAAATAACCGTAGGAATACGTTCACCGATTCTGATTCTGCTACGAAGCACTGCCTCCTTCCGTTGCTGAATTAGCTGCGATATTGATTTGAATACACAAATAGCGAAACTTTATTAAATTCCATTGTTTTCTTTGGGTTAAATGGGAGATTTTAAAACTATTTACACGAGTCTTTAACATTCATTTAGAACTGTATATACATAGCAGCTGGTGTACAACTGAAACTGGTCGTGAGCACAAGGAGCATGTTTAGCAGATTGAGAATGGAAGAAGAACCCTCAAGTATCCCGAATGGATGAAAGCAAACATTCTACGGAAACAAGCAGTGAAAGCGCATTAAATCATTTTCAATCAGAACTGTTGCTTTATCCATAATAATCAAATCGGAAAAATTGGAGCGCGCGCGATGCATAAATGACGGGAGAGAAAGAAATAAAGAGGGAATGGACAGAGAGAGAGACACAACCTTTATGAAGAAAAAAAAAAGGATAATGAGCAAAGAAAACGGTAAAATGAATGAATCATTTAAAGCAGAGATAAAACATAATGGCAAAACAACAAAATTGTTCGCGCGCGCGTGCGGTATGGAAACGGAGCGCAGAGTAATGATGAGCATGCCATACGACCACTCAGTGATTGGTTTTCATTTCGAAAATCCTTTCAACTTATGAAAAACTACATAATTTAAGAAGTTTTTCTGGGTCAATTCACATTTTGCATGCAGTCAACGTTGCGATATATACGTACCGTAATGAAAATTCCACAACCAATACACACAGCTGAAAGGGCGAATTAGAAAGTGAACCTCTGAGCTGTCTGTGTGTGTATGTGTTGTTGTCACCGTTCGCTCCGGAATCAAGTTTCTTTCGGTTCAATTAAAAAGATTGAAAGCGATGTTAATTTGTCAGTTTTTTTTTCCACTTCTTCTTCTTCTTCTTCTTCTTCTTTTCCGTCTTCTTCTATTTTCAATTCATCAGCTTTTCTCCACTCATTACAGTAATTTTCACAATGTTTTTATAAGTCTCGTAACAGGAATTCCCGTTCCAGCCGTTTTTCATTCACACGCCACGAACAAAACACTAAATTCTTTTGCTCATTATAAATTTTCGCGTAGCTACTTTTTTGTGTTAGTTTCTGATTTCTCCCCGATTTAAGTTTTACGTTATCACTGTTCACAACCTATTCGCTTCATTAAAAACAATTAAATTTTCGCAAAGTTCAAACAATCAAGTGGATGAATGTCGTTTGTCTTTTTTTGAGAATCAACGCTTGAACGAAAAACCAAATCAACAGAAGAACAACGAAGAGGAGATTTTCTTTGGGATGGTGTGAAAGATAGAATATGATGACAGAAAAAGTGAAAGTTCCTGCTGTTTGAGGCGCTTATTAAATCAACAAATCGCTTGAATTTCTCCAATAAAGCTGTTGAATATATATATTTATATATCAGTATGGGTTCCTCGAGACACAACAACAATTTGTGCAGCGAGAGAATAATGATATGAAAAAAAAAATAACAAACTGTAACAACGGGCAAACGACACCGAATTGTGAAGATTGACGAAGAAGACGACGATGATGACTACGATAATGGTTGGAAAATGTGCGCTACGAACCAAATAAAAACATAACGAACGCAAGAAATCATCCGAATAAATTCGCGGCTGTTGCAAAACTGAATTGTGTGCGCGCCTTCTGAAGTTGAATGCTGTTGGGCGATGATATTCGAATACGAATCATATGGTTTTGGCTGGAGGGAAAAAATGTCAATGAAAAGCTTTTCAATAGTGTTTTCTCACTCGCACACCGTGCATCGCTTGCCTCGTACAACGCTACGCTTTCCATTTGTTTTCGTTTGGTGTGCTATCGTTTTACTCGCTTTGTGCTTGTGTTCAATGCGTCCATGTATTTGTGTTAGGGGGTGCTATTGGTAGGATGACTACCACTCGAAACGAAAGTGAGACAGATTCGATGTGCATTTGTATTTGTTGGCAGTCGTTGTGAGTGTGTTTCAAAACGCTTTTGTGTGCGTGAATGCACAAAGCTATGGTGTTTTCCACATTTTGATCGCTGACTAGTCTGTGGTCGACTTACAGAATTGCGTTCAGTCTATAGCACTGTAAATGGATTCGAATTCATTGCCAACTGTACATGGAATATGTTTGTGTGCGAGAGTATACATATATTCACAGGAACACGTACATGTTCTAGCCCGAAAGCTTTTTCCTCTATCCATCGAAAGCTATGCGTAGCACACAGTGTAACATATAGCGATTTGTTTATAGTTCATGCTCCTCGACATCCTTGTTTTTATTATGTGTGGTTAGTGTAAATGTGTGTAGAGGGAAATTGGATCTACTTGCCACTGGATAAACTTGAAAACAGTGAACGCGACTGCGAAGAATTGAGAGTGCGTGTGACATGTTTTGCATGTATTGAAGTTCACACACACACACCGAGAGAGGCACTAATATACAGCCAAACACATTAGAACTTGACCGAATCAGAGCGAGAACAAGAAAAAAATGCTCCAACGAGTGATGCAACCAAGGATTGATGTCGTCATCACCTCCAGCTATGACGCAATTTATTGCGACTTTGCACCTTGGCACACTTTTCCGTTGATAGATGGAATCAATTTTTCAAATGAAAACACCGTTGAACATCCATTACGATTGCTACGCACAAATCGATGTGAACACAAAATATTTTTCACAGCATCCCACCTGATTGATACGCTTGAAATGGGATATGAACATGAACACGCATTGAATGAAGAAGACATCAAATAAAGCGTTGGTTTTTTTGTTCTTTTTTTTATTATTATTTGAATGTATTTTAAAATTCATACGACATACAGATTTACACAATCAATTTTATTACTAAATGGTCTGACATTATTCGTATGGCAGTCGGACAGACACGTGTACAATTTAGGCTTTGATTGCTTTCATCATTATTGCCTCCAATCATGAACCATTGAGATGGTGAAAAATGTGAACCAAAAGGGGAAAAATTAATTGTAAATAAATTAAGTTTAGTGGATTTAAGCCATAAGCATTTGATCGATGCCAACATCGTCAGCGGCAGCCGCTGCAAGGCTCGTTGTGTCACTTTCAAGAAATTCCCGCAATTCACTTTCGAGATCAACCTGAGGTTCTGTCGACACAGCGTTCGACACATTTTGTATATCGTTCGATGATGTGTCCGCATCGATTTCCATCGCTATTGACTCATCATTCGTCTCTGCCGGCAACTTATCAGTAGGTGATGTACTTTTGTTTTCCTCAAATCCATTCAGTGGCTCCAAACCAACTGTAATTGACAATTTTCGATTAAAATCAACAATATTCCATTGAAATCATTTTTCAAAATCGTTTTTAAAAATTCAAATTTAAATCCTCTTGATTTACAATGAAACATACCATTCGATAGTCCCATCGCTTTTCTCAAAGCATGCGGCGTGACGAGAGATGATGGTGGTAAATCCTTTACGATTTCTTTCAAATTATTGGTGACTTGAGCGGCTAGCTCGAGTTCATCCTCACTCGGATGGGCAATATTCGATAAATGTGTCGGCAGATTTTGTGACAAACGCTCATTTTGCACCTGGCGCAGTCGTCCAAGCAACTCGGAATTGTTTTCCAATCGATTCTCCAATGTTTTATAGATTTCGAATGTTTTTATCTCTTCTTCCAAGCCACCGAGGAACTCAACATTCAAACCCAAATCGCTAAGTGTGCGCAGATTGTTGAAATCGATTTTCACATCTTTGAACTTTTCGTTTTCGTCATCGGCCGGTGGATTGGGGAACGTTCGCTGCAATTCATTATGCTCGAATTTTTGCCGCGAACTCTCCGTGAGCGTGGCCATTGTTTTTCGATGCTCACCATTTGTGAGATAGTCTAAGAGGCTATTCGCTAGGAAACTCCCGTGTTGGCTATCCTTGGTGAATTCGATTATACTAGCTGCATACTCTGAACTGGCTTCGTCACCTGGAATCGAAGCAGAAACGATTCGTTATTGATCGAAATGAAAAATTATTAGATCGAAAAAAATCGAATTTATCTCAATATATTAAATCAGGAATAACTGAGGAGTCTATTTATGCTGTTCAAACACTTACCGTATGTGTTCAGCACCAGTTCACTTTCTTCCTTGCTCAAATTGGCAAATCGCGAATCATAAATCGGCGCAAATGAGCAATACGTGCCGTAATTTAGAGGTTTAACGATCTTTGCATTATTCCGTCGATCTTCCCGGAAACTTTGCAATTGGCCAGTTCCGCTCTGCAATTTGCCGGTGAACGCACCAAGTGATACGACCCGTTCGGGACACGAATTTTCTACATCAACTATAATATTCATGCTCGTTGTACCATCTTTTTTCTGTCTTAAGAAACCCATTTTATTCGATCGTTTGCGTTCGGAGATTTTTTTCTTCACTTTAGCAGCTGCATCTTGGACTTGAGCGAGAATTTCGTCTGGCGTTAAATCGTCAAGGAATGGATCGAATCGCGATTTTGGCTCATTTTCCAACCTGAAGAATTAGAAGAAAAAGATTTAGATCTTAGTAAACTAAATTTTTTCCAATCAAAATATCAAAAAAAAAAAATACATGAATTAGTGGGTTGTTTACCTGATATTCTGGCGTTTAACCTCCTCTTCGAGTTGAGCAATATTTACTTCGTCAACACCGGTCGACATTGATTCATCGGCCGAATCGACCAACATGTGCAAATCATTGTCGTGTTGGCTTTGCGACCAATCGAAACCCAATTCGGTGACTGTGAGCTCTTGCAAATAAATTTGCAGCGGTTTCAATCGAAGAAGATTGCCTGGTTTCAGCATTTTCAAACCAACATGCAGAAGTTTTTTGGCCGCAATGTGATACACCGTATCCTCTTGATTGTACCGCATTGCATTGGTGCAAATTAATTTAAAGTCATCAATGAACTCGGTCAACGTTTGATATTTGCTGTCATCAATTTTCGAACGAATGGTAAAAAAGTCCATCGGCGTAGCGATAATATTTGAATATCCGGGTGCAATGTCATCGGAAACGGGCCACGCGAAAAATTGTTGCGTATCTTTTTTCTCGAGCAAACTCAATAAATGGTTCAAAAGTTTTGACAATGGTCTTTGCCGTACTTTTAGCACACAAACTCTGGCTTCGCGCCCACTATCACTGGTCGATGACGGTGATTTCAAACTATCCGAACGCACGCTACTCACACTCGGGCTCTGTTCACTGGCCAACGGATCGAGAATGGGTGATTTCAATGGTAAAGTCAATAGTGGCGTTCGTGACACCGATATCGATGCCGGGCTAGCACTATCGCTTAGCACTGGATTGTATCGCAACGTACTGTCACTTTGAAATTGTGCACTATCCTCATTTATACTGAAATCCTCTTGGCTTGATTCGTCCTGTTCGTTCTCTGTGCGATCTCGCGACTCGTCCCGGTGGCGCCGTTTCTCCTTGTGATGTTTATGCTTCTTTTCACGGTCTTTTTTCTTCTTTTTCTTCTTCGATTTCTTGTGTCGCTCTGGATAGTCCATCAAAAGGCCCAAACTTTCTGGCTGAATGCCACCATACTGCTGAGGTGATTCGCTGCTTGCATATTCGGGCGTTGAACTATTCCCGGTGCCAACTTTCAGAATCAACTTCAAACTTGGGGGCCTCTCCAAACAAAATGGTTGATCTAAAATGCAACAACAAAAATTTTCAACATTTTTTTCCATTGAAAAACACTTAAAAATGAATGGAAAACCAACCTTCATATCTTTCTCGCCGCTCTGATTTATGTTTTTTGTGCTTTTTCGATCCCATCTCTTGACTTAAACAATAGTTTGTATATTGTTCGGCAATTGTGATAACTTAGCGTCTGTCTACTATTTACGAGCCTTTCCGTTGTGGAAACGCTGTAAATTCACTGGTAAACTACTTTAAACAACAATTATATGGATTTTATTACAATTTTCTGTTAATATCTCTGGTATTTATACATAGAAAACAAAAAATTCATATCAAGGTCCCGGTTTATGTGTGAATTTTCTGATTTGGCTTGTCCATCACTAAAAAAACACGCATATTTGACAGTTGAATGTTTGACTCGTCTGCAATTGTAGAGGTCGCTGCAAGCACCCAAAGGAGGGAATCGGATTCAAATTCACACAGCCGTTTATCTCGACTTCAAATGGAAATTATTATGAGAAAGTTTACATGATGTAATTTAATTTAGTTTAATTTTTTTTTAATATTTTTTCTATTTAACTTCAAATCCAATCAAAATTGAACCATTCAAGTTTTGTTTCTGAAATTGCGTTGAAAATATCACAACAAATAATATGTGGATTTACACATAAATTGTCCCTATTAACAAAATCTGTCGTTCATCAATAAGCAGATGTCACGTCAAATGCCTGGGACTTACATTATTTTGAATTCTATTGAATTAATTTAAAATGTAAATAAAAACCGTTTTACCCATTGTGAATAAAAAAAAAATTGTACAAAATTGTATTATGCTGTAAAAGTATTGAAATATTGATACAGTCTGATCAGTAATCACTTCAATCGTTTTGCATTTGGATTGTCATTATTATTACACCGTGTGACAAAATAAAAGTTGTTGTTTTGCACATTGGGGTTTTGAATGCACGTTGTTAGAGGACCTCAAAACAAACATTTTTTTAGATAAATTTCTTATTCAGACGTCTTCCGGAGAAAGTAAAAATGGAGAAGTGTTTGTTTTGAGGTCCTCTAACAACGTGCATTCAAAACCCTAATGTGCAAAACAACAACTTTTATTTTGTCGCACGGTGTTAGGATTGTGTGATCCGGTTACTTATTATTTCTTCAACGGTGTCACTTCATGCTCACTACAAAACACGATGCGCATGTGACACTCGCTAAATGCAATCATAAATGAACAATGCAAATACACATCACCTTATTACGCACCTAACAAACCCACTACACAGCATTAATAAACTACACAAGTTGAGGTATAGGTTGTCACTGTCGATATTTGCAAAACATTATTTGTATTCTACTAAACTAAACGCACATGCATCCTCGATAATGGTATCAAAAATGATTCAATGAACGAACCCCTGAACCATCAATCGAAATGTTATCAACTCAATTAAATGAGTGCGAATCAAATGAGTTGATACAGTTTGGAATCGTTTGTTTGCAATTATTTGTTTACACTTACAAAACGCTGATAAGGATATTCAATACATTTGCAGTGACAGACACGCTCATTTGGGTTCTTTAAAAATATACATCACCTATGATGCAAATAGACGCCGTAAATTCGACCCATAAAGTCAAAAGTTGAAAGCAAAACAATTCATGTCGACAGCGTTGGCTCAACATATCCAATTATCCCATTGCTATCGAACTCAGCTCGTTGTAATAGCAAATTTAATGCTCATACTTACACTTCATGTCCACATTTACACTGTCACTGTATAAGATGTGCTCAGTGATATACAAACGCATTTCCAATGAAATCTGCCTACTTAAAATGCTCGTCTCCTAAGATTACAATTCAAATCAAATTCACAGATTCGTTCTCCTTAATGCAAAAATGGACGCGTCTAACATCAAAAACCGACAAAAATGTGTACTTTTGTTCATTTTTTATTTATATTGATAGAATTTTTCTAATTTATTGAATTAGTTAGGAATACCATTCTGTATGTTCGACCGTTATCTATTCATCTTCAATCGATTGTAAATGAATGCAAAGTGGCAAAGAAAAAAATCAAAGTAAAGCGAATTCTAAACATCCAAATTCAAATGCATTGCTCACTTGATCTATAAAAGGTTGAATTTCAATGAAATTATGTAACTTATTTAACCAGATCTATCGAACGGATGCAATTTTATTTTGATTCTTTTTTGTTTTGTAATCGAGCTTTTTAATTTGTTTAAAATGTTTTTGAACAACATCTCTAAAATGGACAAAATAAACGGTCAATTATCGCGATTAGGTGAAGATTATTTTTCTGTTGTTCAGCTGCGAACCATCTTAAGCTTCGAGCTCAAGAGCGATGCCCACTTTGTGACCGCCAGCGTTGAAGTTCTTGCCATCAACCAATGTGCTCAATGCCAACAAGACACCTGGGCGAATCTTTGTTTGGAATCCAAGACCTGTGACAAAGAAAATGAACATTTGCCGTTAATTTTCGAAATTATTAGACATTCTTCTTCAATTGAAGAGAAGACAATTTTCAAGAGTTGGATATAGTGTACTAACCAATAAGGCTGTCATTGCTGATCTTAGCGCGAACGCTGGAGTTCTTGTCCAAAGAGTATTGGGCGCCAATGCCGAATTTGGTGGCGTTCGATCCAGAAGTCCATGCCAATTGAACACCGGCGTTCAAGTCATCGTTGACCTTGTGGAAAATGGATCCATTGAATTCTTGGCCATCTTTCCTGCATTTTCAAAATCGAAATAGAAATTAAACATTAGTTGAATACAAATCAAAAGTAATGATTCAAAGTGCTAAAATCAAAACAGAGAGAAAAAAATGCTACACTTACACGGTGGTGGTAACGGCGAGTTCTTTGTTTGTGTATGCCAATGCGAAGTTGTTTGTGACCAATTTGGTCTTTTGCGTATCGAAAGCAGTTTGATAACCGGCCAACCAGCCTTCGTATCCAACGACGGCGCTAGCATTGATTACTGGGCCAGCCAAATCCAAGTTAACATCGCTGTTCACTTGAAGCAAATCATGTCCATACGAAGCCTTAACCTTGCCGGTTTTGTTGCCGGATTGTGGTGCAAATGTACCTTCGAATGTCAATTTCAAGCCTTTCAAGAATTTATCGTTGTGGCTGACATCCGTGAACAATGTATTGTCTGTGTTCCATTTTTCCGTGAATGTCAAACCATATTCGGGGACTTTGTATTTGGTTTCAAGTGAACCGAATACTTTGCCAGTTTCCTGGTTTGAGTGACCGCTGGTCGAGAATTCAACACCGGTATCGGTCTTTGTTTTCACATCCAATTTCCAGACACCAAAGTTGTATCCCTTGTTGAATACATCACGGGCACTTTTGCCAAGATCAGCATATGTTGGTGGAGCCATCTGAAATGAAAACCATAAAACAGAACGGGAAAAAAACAGCGTTAGTTTAAATGCGGAATGTGTGTGAATTTGGTTGAGAGTAAAACGACCGATTATCATCGTGTAATATCTTGCATTGAGTCATTAACATTTTGACACGGTGTAAACAAACTCTATCCGCACGTTGTTAGTGCGACGGAACGGTAGATGGAAGACGAGAAGAAAACAAAATTCGCAACAGCGACATTCTAAAAATATGCAGCAAAACGCCAGCCCATCGTCGTCGTCGTTACACCGAATTGCATGTATCGAACTTGAAAAATTCAACAGACATCGATATAAAAATAACAACTGCAAAGACTGAGAGATGAAGAGAGAGTGTGTGAAAAGGGCACAATGATGCATTCTAAGTATTTGCATTTGTGGATGGGTGAAGGGAAAACGTGCAGCAAAAATAGCAACTGAATGTCTCTATTGATTTAAAGGAAAGGTCATTGTTTCAATCGATGCGGCCTACGTGTATTTTGTCTGAGCGTATGGCCATAATTCCAATTGAAATTTAATTGAGGCTGAATTAATGGGCATTCGTTGAAGAAAACGTAGATTGTACTCAAATCAAATGCTTTTTTTGCCGATTTCTGTATTTGTCATTTGTAATTTTTGTTGTCATCGAGCATATTCTCGGGATGACGTTGTGAAAGTCAGTGTAAATATTGTGAAACTCAATGGCGAGATTGATATTGACATAAGCGTAGAGCAAAAAAAAAGAGTAATGTACACACGAGGTTCACTTGACAAAATCCGAACGACGATAGCTCGTTAGTACGACGGTACGCTGTTCGCACTCATTGTGTCGGATTTGAATGAACGGTTTATTATTAATAGCAGCAAAAAAATAACAAATCATCGGTCTTCAACAAACAACAATCGTTTCCCTTGAAATTACGCACAATTTAGGCTCTTCGTGAACATTGGTTATGTTTTCAACGTTTGAAAAATATCACGTGATTCTTCGGTTTCATAAGAATGACGAAAGAACTGATTAAGAAAATGAAATTTGACCATCGAGTAAGAAAAGAAGAAAAATCGAAACGAAAATCCGCAGAAAAAAAAACAATTAAATTTCACAATGATAAAGTATTGGTTTTGGTTGCACATTTCTACAGTAAAAATCCATTGGGTATGCATGAGAAGTGATGCATAGTATAGAAATTATTGCAAACTAGGGCAACGTTACATTTGTTCTGTATTTTATTGATTTTTCCATGGTGTGCGCCGTTATTCTTCTTCCCTTTCCCAAATCGACCGAGAGAAAAGTATTGCTCGCTATATGGATATACACACACCATCATCGTCGTCGTCATCATCATCGTGTATTTACATTATATAACATGTGGTCTACATGACGATTGATCCAGTTCACATACAGCAAAATGACAAAACCCAAAAAATTTAAATCATCAATTGCGATTAAGTGTCTTGCTTTTCGCAAAAGTAAAACAATTGCGTTTGATAAATTCATCAGATACGCACAGCGTCACCATTGATACGTCAAACGAAGAACAGAAAAAAAAGCCGCAAAATGTTACGTAACCATAAAATTCGTTTTATCCAATGCCATTTTTTTCTTATCCAACATTATCTTTGATTCACAAAAAAGTTCACTTTACAAATTCACGAGCATTGTTTTAATCGAAAAAATTTCGTACAGTGGATGAAATGGTAATTTTTCTTCGTTCGAAGTTTTTTTTTCTTCTCTGTCTCTTTTGCTTGCCCTTTCATTGCAACTTTCAATGGTAGAACATTCGATGTCACACGCTGTTCAAAATTGCAAAAAGCATTTTTTTTCTCTCGGTCTCATTTCGTCGTAAAACCACGATGATTTACCCAATTTTACACTTTTTTTTCGTTGTTGATTTATGGAGTTGAGTGAAAATTAAGAGGTTGCTACTTACTTTGAATTTTTTTTTTGGAGATTTTAGTTTTGGGTTAAATTTAGGTACTGAAGCACAAATACACAATTCGAACCGAATCGCTCAAAAGCCGACACACGAACTTCTCAACTAGTCTTTAGTCAGGGTATGCCAAGGCTTGTCGCGTATTAAATATTGCGTATGTATTTGGCAGTGTATACGAGAACCAACATGAAGTTGGCTCTCACACAAACCGATTCATCCCAAGTAACCATATATTGCTATCTTTGTTGTGAAATCATTCAGTTTTCAATACTTTCAGCTGTTTGTTCTTACTTTCGAATCAAAATAATTTTTTTTAATTTTTTTTCCTGCTATTCTAGTTAATATTTATTTAACAAAATAAATCAAGTGAAAACAACTATCTTTCTTTACAGAAATAGCGTTGATTGCACACTAGTCATGAAGAATTAGGTAATTTTATTCTAACATAATGTTATGCACATTTATCTTATTGATTTGTAATCATTTAGACAATTTGTATTAATCATGTTGTTCAATTTAATTAATCGTTAGATTTGCCATCATCATGCAAACAATTTATTTATTATTTCGAACAATTTGCAATTTATTTTTTAATTAAAAAATCGACTGAAAATACATCTCTCTATTGTTTTTTGAATACTTCAAGTTCGAAGTTGTCTTGATCAATCGGATCTATTTTTCTCTTGATTCCAGTGGTAGAATATTCAGAAGAAATTTCAATTCTCCATTAAGATGGAATCATTTGAAACGATAAAAAACGAAGAAATCATTTGAATTTTTTCACAACTGAACGAATACAGAAACGATCTTTTTGAAAAAGACGACAATTATGTGATGGTATTTGTGTGGTTTGCATGTGTTAAACTTCAACAACATATGAAAAATGATATTTCATTTTTACTCCAGCCGATGAAGCTTCATATTGAAGCGCTACAGTGTAGTTTGTGTGTCAAATCACTTATCAGGCTGCTAAAAGATATAAGAGAAGAAAGTGGAAAATTGTCATACTAAAGTTCAGAATTGTTATTCAGAATGACACCTTTGGTCTTGTATTACTTCCCGAGCAGGTGGAATAGAATTCTCTTATTGTTGCTGCATATTGAATTGGAACAAAAATGAACATTGCAAGTATTCTGTTATGGTGTTCGATAATTTTTTGTATGTTTTTCTTTCTTTCAGTGGACCTTGTCGCATGGCACTTAGCGCAATAAGATGTTTGGGCCTTGATGTTGAGGTATTTCAAAGTCATTAAATGTCATTTACTTAATATAATGAATTTTCTTTGATTTAGATTCGCGAGATCGATTTGCTCGCGAAAGAACAGCTGAAAGAAGACTTTATCAGAATTAATCCGCAACACACGGTGCCAACGCTTGATGATGATGGCTTCATTTTGACTGAATCTCGAGCAATTGCCTTATATTTGGTGGAAAAGTATTTCCCGAACGGTCATTCCTTGTATCCAAAAGATGTGAAACAACGAGCTTTAATCAATCAGCGTTTGCAATTCGATTGTGGCACTCTTTATCCTCGAATCAAAGCTATTCAAGTAAATCCATGAATTAACCATAATTTGGTCAGCCGATTTTACAGAATTCCTACATAAACCAACTGTTCATATTTTTTTAGTGGAAAATCATGTACACTGGAGCAACAACAATCAATGAAGAAGACCGTCAAAATGCGTATAAGGCTCTGGAAATGTTGAATACATTCTTGGATGGTAATAAATATCTTACCGGCAGTGAAGAGCCAACATTGGCTGATGCGATCACTTTTGTTTCGGTGACCAACGTTGTTGTAAGTTTTGACAAATATTTAGATTAAAAAGAGAACTTTAAGGTAGGAGACTTAATCTATTTGTTGTCGTTTTTCTTGTAGAAATTGGGCAATGACCTGAGCAAATTTCCAAACATAGCCGCTTGGTTTGAGCGCTGTAAAGCACTACCATCTGCCGCTGATAACTTTGCCGGTGCAAAATTGATGGAAGAAAGAGTGAGAAGCACCTTGACTGAAAATTTATAAATTGTTCGAATGAGATCATCTCATTAGGAGACTTCTGTGAGAACACTGAAATATTCATTTGAAAATGTTATCATTTTAAATATGGGCCAATGGTAAAAAGCAGAAAATACGTAATAAAACCACAATAATTTTTTTATATTTCAAAATTGTAAATAAAACTGTACATATTTATTGACTGCGTGACGTTTGGTTGAAGTGTTTTGATTTGTGACCTTTGACCTTGGAAATAATATAAAATATGTCGATCAGAGGAAACGGTGTGAAGAACCCGTTCAAATTCTTATGAAGAACAGCGTAGTCTTCTATGGATATGGACGAAAAGCGAATTTGTTTGATTGCGTCGCCCAGTTCGGTGCGTAAACCTGCCATATTTGCTGCACTTTTCCCATTTCTTTCACAAGCAGAACGAGCCCATGAAATGCACGCGTGGAAAATGTCAATTTCCTTACAATTCAATGAATCTAATTTTAAAATTTCGATCAAATATTCGCGATCACAATCGATAAAATCCCTGGTATGAACCAGCATCTTGGCATTCGAGATGATATGAAGTTGACACAAATCTTTCAATACTTTAATATCATACAGAACCGCCAATTGAAAGCTAAAGCACAAGTTTTCCATTGTCACCGATTCCAAAAGAAAATTGATGCATTCAATATTTTCATCTGGTTGCAAGCCATAGAACTGAGCTTTGTATTTTGGACTGAATGCTGCTAATACACAACGATGCGCCCGAATTGGTTCCGTGTCCACGATAAATGTTATATCTCCCGTTTCGTCTCTATCCAAATATAATCGGTCTAAAGTTTGTTTGATCAACGGATATTATTATTCGATTTTTTGTCCATTGTCAGAAGGTCTACCTGTGGAAGAAAATAAAGTTTAAAAGTATATAGTGGTTCATGTTGATCAGTCAATAATTGTGGGTGTTACATTCCTTGAAAACAATGTAAGCAAACAATTCAACAACAACAAAACCAACAGTTAATTCTTTTAGTTTAAATGTTCTTCATATTGCGCAAATGCATACGACACTCTCTCCCTCTCTCTGACAGCTCAAATACTTGAGAATAGATGATTCTACGGATTTTCGGTATGATTATTAAACATAGATAAAAGGTTTTGGTTGATATATGGCCGTTGTATATATTTGAAGGAATTCAGTTGAACTCAATTGCTGAGATAACAGAATGTGAGCAACCAGCGTTATTCGATTTATGTCTGCATTTATTAACAACTCATTAGAATTTGATTTAAGCTGCGAAAAAAAACATTTACAGATATGTGTGTTTAGGAAATGATAATTTCCTTATAAGCTGAAAGTTAAATTGACCAAACAGATCAGTTCATAATTCACCAAATATGACATACACTCTTCAAATACGAATGCATGTAACAGAATGAAGTTGACCGCGCAACCGTTCTGCAACCAAAAAAAATCACAAACAAACAAGTTGAGTTGCTGAACGTAATGCTCTGTTGGTTAGTGTGTATGTATGTATGTATGTTACTTCACGTACAAACGAAATCTTGTTTTGAGTTGGTCCAGTGTCGCTCCGTGACTAGAATTTCAGTCAATTTTATACGTCGCTCTCTTGTAGCTCGCCGGAAAGAAAACAATTAATTAAACTATGTCACCGCTTGTATTATATTACTTTGCTCCAAGGTATGAAAATACTGTAAATCAAATAGAATACAATCGACAGCTAGATCGACAGTGCTTTCAAATATAAACAGTAATTAAATGTTGAATTGTCGAAATTCTTTTTTTTCTCATTCCAGTGCACCTTGCCGTATTGCGCTAAGCACCATCAGATGTTTGGACTTGGATGTTGAGGTGAATGACCCTGTGCACGATGACAATGTCAAATGTTGTAAATAATTTGGTTTCTTCCCAATAGCTTCGTATCGTTGATCTATTTAAAAAAGAGCAACTCCAAGAAGAATTTGTGAAATTAAATCCGCAACACACGGTACCAACGCTGGTCGACGATGGGTTTGTTTTGATTGAATCGCGAGCCATTGCCATTTATTTGATTGAAAAGAACTTCCAAAGTGGGCATTCATTGTATCCCAAAGATGCAAAGGAACGAGCATTGATCAATCAAAAATTGCAATTCGATTGTGGTACTCTTTATCCACGGATTCGTGCGGTGTGTGTAAGTAAATTACCATGACTACTACTACGAAAAAAAGGGCCGGTTTGTAATTTGTATTCACACGACCATCGTTGTTGTTTTGTTGTTGTATTTGTGACAGTTGCCCATTTTATTTGGTGGACAAACGAAAATCTCCGACGATAATCGTCAAAAACTGTTTGATGCCGTTGAATTTTTAAATACATTCCTCGAGGGCAAGACATATGTGGCTGGCAGTGAACAACCAACCATTGCTGACTTATCCATTTTCACTTCGATAGCCAATATTGTCGTAAGTTCAATGAAATTACGTTTATTTTGAGTTGATTCATAATAATTAATTTTAATTTATTCAAGAACTTTTTGACCTTTTGACGTCGCGAATTTTTTTTTACGTTATTACAATAAATTTTCGCTTTTCAGGAACTTGGTGCTGACTTAAGCAAGTATCCGAATGTTGTTAGCTGGTATGAAACGTGCAAACAATTGCCAGGCAGTGCCGAGAATGTTGTTGGTGCTAAAGAGTTTGCTGGTAAAATTACGAGTCTATGGCAGGATAAGCTTTAAAAATTCCTGATAGAGTAAAAAAAAATGTTTCACGGTGATCAACTTTCAATTAGAACATTTATTTCAATACAAAGACATCGTTTAGGTTGTATTCAATGAATTGATACAATTTTCCTTTTTATCCAATTTGCTTTGAAAAATTAAATTCTACCATTGATATTGAATATTGAACATTTTGAAAAATTGCATTGACTCACATAAATAAATGATTCAATAATTTCGATTCAATTATAGCGCTTTTATTTGTTTGATTTCCACTCTCGTCGCTCTATTCGAATGGCATGTTTATTGCAAATTTTCAGGAGTAAAGATGGTTCAATGATCACATCAGGTAGCTTCAAGTCAGTGGTGAGTTTGAAACGCCTAAGAATATGCGACAGAGCTATTTTCAACGACGTCAATGCATAACGACTTCCAATGCAATTCCTATTTCCATCAAAGCGAAACGAGATACATTTGAAAGAAAAGATAATAATTTACGATAAATAATTGAATGCGTTAGAATAAAAAGGGCGTATGATACACTTTCGCACCGAAGCGCAACTCAAATCATTCGCAGAACAAAGTGAAACAAAATCATGTTGTTATTTGATTACGGAACACTAGTATATTGTGTGCAAACTATTTGTGTTTCGTTTTGTTCTGATAACATGTGCGGTGTGTCGTTTTGTTTTACTAACCAAATTGTATTTCACTTTGAAATGCGACGCATTTTTTTTCGATTTACGGCTGTATTGCGACCGTCTACATAGGAAGTTTGTATGAAAACCTCGGAGCGCCGCTGATATTGCATTGGCTTCTATGGCCAAATGTACACATGGAAATATCTCGAAAACGGCTGGGTTAATCGGCAAAACGGACCGTGGTGTCACTCCCGAAGGGAGTGTAAACACCCGGCTGGTTTGACGGCGTAGAATACAAATCCGGTGGAATTTCGGCTGATCCATGGATTCTCAGGATTCGACCTGATTCTAGCACTTCAATTTCTTTCATAACAAAACATAGGTAGAATGTGTTTACAGATGCACATAAAAAAGGAAGCACTGGAATCTGGCCAAATCCTGAGAATCCATGGATCAGCCGAAATTTCACCGGATTTGTATTCTAGGCCATCAAACCAGTCGGGTGTATGCACTCCCTTTAGGGAGTGACATCACGGTCCGTTTTGCCGATTCACCCAGCCGTTTTCGAGATATTTCCATGTGCAAAAATTTAATAATATTATATTCAATTGCATTGGCCTATATGGAAAAAAACTCGAGTGTCGAAAACTTATGCTATTTCGCTCACACTTATGTGCAATTTTCAAGTGTATTATAATCGGTTGTTCGACGAACAACACAGTTGCTTGCTGGTCCGATGCTGAAAATTAACGCGCAATAGACATTGCACACACCATGGCATAATTTAAGGAATTTCGATTTTTGAGTATTGACAACTGCCATTTGATCTGGGGTGATTAAAGGTTCAAATATCCGAATACATGATGAAGCTTGGAATATCTTGTCTTAGTTTTAGTATATCAGACCGATGGATTTAATTGCCAAGTATTGGAAATTGCAATGGGTTTGTGGGCAGTAGGTTGTTGTTGTTGTAATCCTGACTGCCCACAAACCCATTGCAATTTCCAATACTAAAGACAAAAAAAAGAAGAATATAGAATCCATGGATCAGCCGAAATTCCACCGGATTTGTATTCTACGCCGTCAAACCAGCCGGGTGTTTACACTCCCTTCGGGAGTGACACCACGGTCCGTTTTGCCGATTAACCCAGCCGTTTTCGAGATATTTCCATGTGTACATTTGGCCATAGAAGCCAATGCAATATCAGCGGCGCTCCGAGGTTTTCATACAAACTTCCTATGTAGACGGTCGCAATACAGCCGTAATTCGAAAAAAAATGCGTCACATTTCGAAGTGAAATACAATTTGGTTAGTAAAACAAAACGACACACCGCACATGTTATCAGAACAAAACGAAACACAAATAGTTTGCACACAATATACTAGTGTTCCGTAATCAAATAACAACATGATTTTGTTTCACTTTGTTCTGCGAATGATTTGAGTTGCGCTTCGGTACGAAAGTGTATCATACGCCCTTTTTATTCTAACGCATTCAATTAGTTTTGATGTTAAATCGCATAAATTACTTACCGTGTTCCTACGCCAAATGGAACGAACTGATAAGGATGCCAATCGGCGGAATTTTCCGGTAAAAATCGTTCTGGATAAAATTCATGTGCATTTTGACCGTAGAATTTAGCGTTTCTATGCATACGAAATGAATTTAGGTAAATTTGTGAGCCTTTCGGAATGACACCGCCGTTGATCTCAAAATCCGATGTACACTCACGTCCAATCAACGGTGCAATTGGAAAGTGTCTCATTGATTCTTTTATGACAAGCTCCAAGAAGGTCATTCGAGATAGATGACAGTTGGTCACTGGTTCATTCACGTCATCAAATATCTCACGCATTTCGTCCACAACACGCTCTTGATACTCTTGATGAATGGCTAACATTAACGTAATGCCAAAGAAAATTGTAGATGACGTATCCACACCTGCTAATAAACAAATGAGTGATGCAATATCTCATTCAAAGATCGCAATTTTAGTGATAAAGCCTCAGAGGAAAATTTTTGACCAAACACAAACCTGCTACCAAAAGTGTGTCCATTTCTTCGCAAACTTCTTCATCCGTAAATTCTTGCTCAACTTCCAATTGTAAACATTTTTGTAGAAAATTTTGGTTCTTATTCGCCTTGGCTATGGCAAGTTCGTCTTCGCCGTGCTCTAATTTTTCGGCTAAGTTCATTTTCTTATTTTCCAATGCTGTTCGGTTGAATCGGTAGAATGCTTGAAATTTCGAATCTTCCATTTTACCATCTAGTGTCAAGTGATAGATTGGAGTCCATAGCCATACTCGCTGAATGCGCTTTTGAAGAAGGTCTATGGCGGAATCGAACATATAATAAATCTCAGTGCCTTTTTTATTTTGTATGGCCGAATCAACACCGAATGAAGTGCACAATAGTGTATCAATTACTGCCCTAAACATGATCTCATGGATATCAATATTGGTACCGATCTGTCGTTCCATTAAATCGGTCATTTTTTGGAATTTCTTATTGAAAATCGGCACAAAAGTGGTGACCATTTTTGGGCCAAGTGTCGAGTTCAATTCTCGGCGATGCTTTTTCCATATGCTTGGCTGTGATGTAAATAGGCCTGTGCGATTGTGCAGAAATGTATATGGAAATGCCTTTTTTATGAACTTGTCTGAAGTTAAAATCGCTTGAAAATCCTCTGGTCGAGCCACATGAAACATACAATGGAACGGTATTGGTCCAATCCAAGCGTATGACATTTCTTCGGTTTCAGTGATGAATGACTCAAACATTTCCACATTATTTTTTCCAATCAAATCCAATCCCTTCCCAATCACTGGCCATCCTTTGACCTGATGAAACGCTCTGAGCTTTGTATGATTTAGATACACTTTCAGACACTCAATTATCATTAAAACAAACACTGTGAGCAATGAAATGAAGGACAAAATTTCACCCAACATTTTGTTTATTCAATGGATTGAACTTTTTACCACTTTATGTAATGTCTTTCACAACGATGAACTCATACAGCATTTTGTATTGTACACACGTTGCAAGATTTTCGGAAAGTTAAGTAAGTTCTTAGGAAGATTTTTGTTTTACACTTTACTAAATACCGCTGATTTTTGGTGAAACGCTTCAATGTTGGTTCCTTTCTCTTTTCTCTTTTCTCTTTTCTCTTTTCTCAATGAATAAGGTCAATAAACTGCTCGGCTAATAATCCATTCTTCGTCAAAGCATGACTTTCAACTGATAAACACAATGGATTGCCACTGTCTTTTATAGTTGTCCGTTCGAGAAGATAACAGGTTTGAACGGTTTACTTTTGATTTTAATTTTGTCCAATTTAAATTGCAACAAATAAGACACTTCGTTTTTTTTTCATCTCATCACAGGACAAACATGTGTTTTAAGATTGCTGAGCATCTCAGCATTTCGTAAGGCACGGATATATCCGAGCATATCGACGACGCATACAGTGGCGTGCAATGCTACGCGCAGCCGCAACGACTCGACCGGAATGTGTATGTTGTTGCTGCGTGCAGCCACATCAACTGAACATACTTCGGTCGAGTCGTTGCGGCTGCACGTAGTAACACACGCCACTGTATTATACAGTATGCGTCGTCGATATGCTCGGATATATCCGTGCCTTACGAAATGCTGAGATGCTCAGCAATCTTAAAACACATGTTTGTCACAGGAGAATGTTGTGTTCAAGTCTAGAATTTTGTCGGGGTTATTGTCATTTTAATGGTTTAATACCATCTCACGCCCGGTTCAGCCAACTATAGATTTATTTTGAAGATGGTATTAAGTTCAATTTATAATTGACAGAAATCTGAAGAACAAGTTTTATGCAGTCATGATGCATCACCAAATCTATATATAAATTCAACAGCAATGCACAAACCTGATGAATAAAGAGTATTTTGGACGTCAGACATCTCATTCAAATCCAAGTGAATTAGTTCTTAATATTATTATTAAATCTTCCAAGGAGTGAAGGTCACATCAATAAAGACAGCCGGTTTTTTTTTATTGTTTCATTTTTTATTTGAAATTTCATGAACGAATCAAGAATGTTTCTTACGGTTCCACAGAGCTGTTATAGGCACCTAATCGGTGCCGGCACTTAGATTTTGAGTGCCGCACCTAGTACAATCACAAAAAATAAATTTCGATAATTTATAATTTCATATTTTTTTCAGCAATATAAAATCATATTATTACTTTTAAAAAACTAGCAAATTTGAAAATTTTCAAAAATACTCAAGAATTATACTTTCAAAAAGAGCTCGCTGCCGCACTGATTCAAGTGCCCGCACTTTTGCAGTGCCTATAACAGCTCTGCGGTTCCATACAGAGAAATTATACTAGAAAAAAAGTAAAACAATTTGTTGCTAATTTATGTGTGCGAAACTTTGGCGGAGACACTGAATTGCTCTATTTCATCAGTGATAATGAATCTGTGGACATAAAACGTCGAAACATATTCCATCTACAGCATCAAAATGTATGTTGTTTATGTCATTAACTGAATATTTAGTGAATACAACGAAAATAAAAATGCATTTTCATGGTAATTTTGTGAAACGAAAGTTCGAGATTTTTTTTCATACTCAATACAAAATCATTGTTCAATAAACAATACAATTTTTAGAATACACTCAATTTCCTAACATTATTTTTTTTCCATTACAAGATCGGTTCAATCATCTAAATTGAACTCTTCCATGGATCGTAGTTCGTCGGCGATTTTACGGCAAATGTCAGCCAAGTAAAATTCCAAACTTGATTCATCTTCCCACTCAAAGATAGTCAAACATTCACTCAATAACCGCTTGGCTTCTTCAATGTGTTGGCTACGATTGGTCACTGAGGCGGAATTCTTTTTGATAATGGCTCCAATTGATGTGTAAGTCTCATAAATCAACATTGCCCGGGCACGATTTAAGCCTGGTTGAATGACATTCAATACGCTCAACACCTCTTTGCAAAGGGTAATTTTTCGGTCCAAACACTCGATGATAGTGGCATCGTTGTCAATTTGATTACTCAACTGCCAACCGTACATATCGATGAGATTTTCCTTCAAGTTCACGAGAAGATAATGGTTTGGGTGCAGAATTTTGCTGTACTTTGTCAACACATTCTCACACAGTTTGATGTTTTCGATGGATGTTTCGAGCTCTTGCAATTGCTCAATTTCACTTTCAATCGTGGTGACCACCGTGACCACAGCTGATCCCGGTGTTGTGAACGAACACTTTTGACATTTCCATTCGGCTGACTCATCTGTAGTTAAGAAGAACAATTATTCAAAATTAAGGATTTTTCTTCAATTAAATATTTCCTTTCTTTCACATACCAAGTGGTTTGGTCGAAATAATCTCGCCGTTGTCGCATTTCTTGCACAAAAGTGAACTGAAATGTGTGCCCAATTCGGTTGGATCCGAGCAGCGTTCACATTTGCAGGTGAAGAATTTTCCCTTCTTCAAATGATCCTGTCGCACTCTGGTTCCGCTCAAAATGTATGTATACGTTGTATATAGCTCTTGACCTTCTTTTACGTTGACCGTTGTTCGCATGGTGAGCCTACAGAAGGAAAATTGTTGTGAAAATTTGTCCATTCGCTTCAATAGAAAGTTCTGTTTAATTGGGTACTCACTTGTAGTTCTTGGTCGGCAAAATGGAGTGTGTTGTATTCGGTACGCATGAATGAGCTAGGATTGCTGCATTCGGATAAATTCCACGAATTTTATGACCTTTGGCTGTTTTTGCTTCGAAAGAGTTCACTTCTAAAATGCCACAAGCTTGTTGAATCAACTCCGCCGGGAAGCGATCTTTCAATTTGCACGGGCCATGTAGGTAGCCAACCACATTTACCTCATCCGCTTTCCATATCACTGAATCTTTCCGGATCTGCTCATGAAATTCCATTTTTGAGATTTCCTTCTCCCATCGCTCCGGATTTGCTTCTTTTTCCAAACAAATTCTGGAAAATGAAACATTTCGTGTTTAGTCGTTTCTATCTATCTAATCTATTTTTAACCCAACACTGTGAACGATATTCAGTAAACACTCAAATCACTAGCTCTGAGTCACTTACCTCAACGGTGTAATACAATCCAACTGCAAGCACATCTGATGTGGTGTCACCAAATTGTGAAACTTAACCTTATTTTGTACAAACAGGTCACACTCTTTGGCATGATGTTTTCGGTCCGAGTTCAATTTGCAGTCGTCGCACATCGGCCACCCGCACTTATTACACCTTGTACCGTTGACAGTTCCATCGAGCGGTGCACAGCATTCCAAGCAAACGGCTCTGGTGTTTGGATTTGGTCCAACCACAAATGGAATTTCTTCAAAGACAACCGATCCGGCGGACAGTGCTTTGGTTGCCGTTGCATAACGACCCACCGATTCCTTCTGTTGAATTTTAAAGTTCTCCTCCGCACCCATTATTATTTCTTTATTCGAATTCTTTTCAAACTTGATTGACAAATGTGTTTTCTGTTCAGCTTATAAACTCAGTCTAATTTGACTGCCGGCGATCTAGATCATTCGCGCACATTCGACGGTTGAAAATCTATTTTCGGTTTTTTTGGTGCACTTTTCGCTCTCTATCGTGGCGCATGCTCAATATAAACAATAGAATATTCCAATAATTTGACAGCAAATACCGTTTGCCCAGCATCGGTAAACACCTAAGCGTAAACAGATTTCATATAGAACATTTGCTACTATAATGCATGTTGTTTGTATAACAGTGTGTTCCTTAGCAACCAACTATACAACACGAAACGATGACATTGTAATGAAAATGTGAACAGAATTTTTTCCTCTCTTTTGAGAATGACACGAATGTTTTTGATCGTGTATTTTTTCAATTCCAATTTTGTTTAAAACTCGAGAAGTTTCTGCTTAAAGTTGGAGTTCTATTTCGAAATGGAGTTATACGATGAGGTTGTTGAAGTAAAGAAGAAGCCACGGGGAGAAGGTGGTCGGCCGAATGTCGAGAGAATTGCCCAAGCAAAAGCGGTAGTCGAGCAAATTGATGACTCAGAACGAACCACCACTATACGTCCATCGAGCTCATTGCCTCGGAAGAGTAACAAACCCGCTGGAAGGATATCATCCGAGAGTGAGAGTAGCGATTCTGCCACAGAAGATGGAAAGGCAATTGTTGATGGCTTTGACTACCGACAGTGGGAAAGTTTGGATGTTCCGTCTGAAATTAAGGATTTATATCAATATATTGCGAGGTGAACAATGAACATTCACAAATTCTAAATTCTCCACTAACAATAATTATTCAACTGTCTTTACTAATTCTAAAAATTTAGATATTCAGCGCCAAAATACGAAATGAAGTATCAGCTCATGCCATTCATACCCGACTACATTCCGGCCGTCGGCGATATTGATGCATTTTTGAAAGTCATCCCACCAGAACCATTCACAAAGGACAGCAAACTGCCTGAATTCATTTCGACACTGGGCTTGGAAGTTCTCGATGAGCCGTGTGGAGATCAAAGTGACCCAGCGCTACTGCACATGAAACTAAGAGCTGCTTCAACGACCAGCAATCGTGCACCGGCTCCACCGCCGTCTATTGCAAAAACACCAAAAGATGTGGAGAAATGGATATCTGAAGTACAAGCATTGCATGCGGAACAACCGTATCCAATGGTAACAAACAGCCGACCCTTACCTGACATCGACGCTCTAATGACAGAATGGCCCAGCAAAATGGAACATGTTCTCAACTCCGTTGGATTTCCCAGTGCACAATTGGATTGCTCGCTGAAATTCTATATCGAATTGATGTGCGGTCTGCTTGACATTCCCTTACCTCCGACAAACAGCCAAGTTGACTATTTATTTGCACTCAATACATTGTTCAATTTGTATTTGGCTGTAAAGAACCCAATGGAATAATACATTTTCGTCTTATTGGTCAATTTATTACCTGAAATAAAATGTACCCTCTTTGAATCACATTTAAAAAAAAAACACAAATATTTGTTATTATTCGTAACTTTTCTGAATATTTGGACTTTTGGAGAAAAAAAAAAACAGAACAAAATAATTGCGAAAAAATTGCATAAAATCCAACAATATAAAAAATCATTCAAATATTTTCATTCTGTTCGTAATGTGATTTGAATAGATGAACACATGCATTGAACATACGGAACATACCCTTTTGATTGAAAGAGACTGACATTTCTCAATGCTCAAGCGAAAAGTCAAAAAGATAAAAACATTGAATTGAGTATGTGATTCTAACCAAACAGCTCACTGTTCAGAATGGCTCTACCGAATTTATCTCGAAATATTCAGCGGAATTTCAATAATATTCAGAAAATCTTAATAGCACAGGTAAACCAAATCGACTACATTTTTTTTCTATTCCTTTTTCAAAAGAATACGCACATTTTCAAATGATTTTCTCTGTGTTTTGCAGTTTTCTTCCGAACATCGAATCAAAAGCAAGAAGCAAGAAAAGAAGATTGGCTTCGAATCAAAGCCAGATATCAATAAAATTAACTGTGATTACATTGGACCACCAGATAAGTTATCAAACTTAAGGCCAGCGCTACGACCTGTTCCGGCCGATGAAACACCGATCGAAAAAGAGCTACGTTTGAAACGAATTGAGGTGGAGCAGTGGAACCAACATTTTTGGTCAAATCACAATCAAAATTTTGTCAAGGTATGGATCAAAATCCATAGTCCATGAAGCAGTCAAAACTGCAAAACTACTTATAAATGTTATTCCAAGTGGAATTCGATTTTTCTCGGTGAATTGAAGAATATTTCATTCTGATTTTGTATTCCATTAAATTAGCAAAAGCAAGTCTTCATCAAAACCAATAAAGCAGGAGACGAGGACACATTGGGTGCGGATAAAATGAGTGAGTTTTACAAATCATTTTTGGACGATAATTGGAAGGCACATCTTCAATATAATCGAGATTGGTAAGTTGATCGAAGATCAATCATCAATTATTATGAAACAATGAAGATACAAATAATTTGAAATTTTCCCATTTTTCTCATTGTAGGTACAAGAAAAACTTTGAAATTCTGCTATTGTCGTATCGAACCAAATTCCAGCCAAAACGTTGGTTTAAAATATCAAAAGGCGCTTTGAGATAATGTTCACATTTTTCTTCAAAAATAAAATATTTATTGTTATTCATTGAAAATCGTCTCTTTTTTCCATTTCACTCAAATTGCGGTCGAATTACATAAAACAGAGACAGGCATTGAACGATCCCCAAATACAATCCGATTGGAATCGAATGGAAAAATATAAACATTCAGAATTTGTCAATGTCAAGTTGCCAGCTTGTCGTCAACTGTCAAACAAACCAATCAGTTGAGATATTCGAAACATTCCGCTTAACATTGTTGCGAAGCACTAATTTGGTTTCATTCACGGAACGAACAGTTAGTTGTACAAAGCAATCGGAAAAAAAGTTGAGCATTGAAACAATGTCATCAGAAAGTTTGCGTCGAGCCCTATTTGCGGTGGCAATCAATAAAAAAAGCGAAAAAGTGCAGCAAAAAATCCAGCAACAGGTCAAACAAACGTTGTCGGAATGGGAAACCACTCTATATGGTTATGTGAATATCACCGCTCAGCTAAGTACGCTAACCAAATTGGCGGAGCAACAAGAGCATATTTCATGTGTACGAAAAACACTGAAAGAATGCACGGAACTCGCAAAGGCTGGCACTGAAACATTTGATAAGATCTGGCGTCTGGTCGAATTGTCATTGCCCATTTCAACGATGGATCACAATTGGATGGGTAGCATTCTGAAGCATGATAAAATGTTGGTCGAAATTAAGGAGTCATTGTCATCGCTGTTGCTGTTTTCATCAAATCGCGAAGTGATTGAAGTCGTTCAAAAGATGATGCTGCAAATTACCGAGGTTCAGTCCAAAGTCAACGTTCTCTCAACCAAAGTCAACGAAACGGTTAATGATGTTCTACGTTTTCGTTCCGAACACTTTGACGAACTGGATAAGGCCGAAGAAGAAGCCGAAGATGAAGACGATGAAGAGGAGTATAGTGATGAGGAATGACCGGCATTCATACGACATATACCGCATTAATTCCATTTGTTAATTTCTAAGCATATTTGCTTTTTCAATACGATCTTTTTCTCATTTAATTTCATAAGCATGATTGAATCAAAAAGGCGATGATCCTTATTGTGATTTTTTCAACGCGAAAAGTTTACTTTTCACTAGAGAATCTAAACAAAATGTAATTTTTACGATAGTTTTATACGAAAAAAAATTCATCTCAATTCAAAATCTTAAGCGTTAATAAATCGAATATTCTGTATGAAAACATTTTTTAACCGAAAAATCCGTTGTTCATTCATTTGCATATTTTTTTGTTCCATAGCTATATACTTCAGTTTCGGCATAAATGGATTACTTTGTTTTGTTCAACTGTCAAAGTTCTCTATATACATAGTATTCGTTTGAATGCCGACTGTGTGTGTTACACTTCCAAAGACTCATACATTTCAGCCACACATATGATTCATGATTCATACACGCTTCCAGTGTACACACGCACACGCACACATACACAGGCACACATACACAGGCACATCGCGTTAGAAGCAAAGTGCATATATGCTTTTTGACAACAAAACACAGCATTGCCGTATGCTCGACACTAGCTTCGATAGCAGTGTGTTGGTGTGTGTTTTGAAACAAAGTCATTGAACAAGACAGTCTTTTCGTGTTTTTCATATTGAAGTCAAATTTCACTCTCTGATTTTGTTTATTTCGAGTTTCTTTTTCGATCAATTTGTCTTCGATTCACATGGATTAAGCAGAAAATTTGTGAATTATTCCAAAGATGTCGTCGGTTCAACGAGCATTTGCACAAAAATTATCCAAGTAATGAATTACGTTCCTGTTGTGATTGCTTTTTTAGGCGTAGACATTGTGTAAACATGCGATGAATAGTGTTGATTGTTTGGTTTTTAGCGTTTATTTGATTTTTCGTGACTTTTCCTCTTTTGATATTAAATTGTATCCATTTCATTTGCTTGGACAGGCATCATGCGAGCGATGTTAGGAAAAATGTGGCCAATTTTCACATGAATGGTATGTTGTAATTTCAATATGGCTGCAAATGAACACTGCACACAGTACACTGACTAATTGAAACATTGTTTTCCGTTTTCGTATAGCAAAAAGTGAAAGCTGCAGTTCGGCTGGATCGTCGTCGGTGAGTTTGATGTGAAAATGAACATTTTTCCAACTCTGATTGTTCAAAATCAATCAAAATTGAACTGAGACCCTTTTTTATCATTGTCCTACATTTTAGGTGTCATTGACTGAGCTGGTCGAACCAATCGATTATGAGGAGTTTCTACAGCAGCATTCAAACTTTATCAGTCGCGATCCACTGCGTCATATTTTGGATTTTCCACCATGTGACGTACAAATGAAGCGAATCGAGCGAAAAATTCGCACAACCGAACCTATTGTTCCCAAAGAAAATATGTAAGTTCAACATTCGTCCTAGGCAAATTCATACCCATTCAAAATTGTTTAATCTTTTTCTGTGTAGAAAATCCCTTCCGATGCACATTCGTGAATGTGTCGATTGTTACACTCGGCCATGGAAAGTGGTTGAATATGCACAACGTAATTTTTCAAGTTCGTGCTTGCTTCGTGAGCCTCGTATCAGTTTTGACAAAGGTGCTATGACACCGAGCGTTACCCAACAGGAGTTTGAAATCGATCGTGAGTATTATTCGTTGGACGAGACATTGACGTATAAAAGCGAAAGTTGTACGCCGAGCAGTCGCCAGTCTATTTCGAGCTTATCGTCCATATCGTCGTGTACCGATACACTGACGCCGCGTGGATCGTGGGCTAGTTTTGATTTGCGGAGTTCAGTGAATGATCCATTGATTCATGGTCTCTTGGATCGCACGCCAGCCGAAACGATTGACCAAAACAATGAGAAACGCCGTTTGGAAGATCGACAAGAGTCAATTTTTACGTTGTACCAAGACGTTGATGATGATGTTGTGGAGAAGAGATTACCTGCGGAAATGCCGTTCGAACACATGGGGCATCGTTTTCTAGTTAAATGCTTGCAGCTCAAATTGGAATTGGAAGTGGAGCCAATTTTTGCCTCAATGGCCATTTATGATGCAAAAGAACGAAAGAAAATTTCCGAAAATTTCTATTTTGACATGAACTCGGAGAACATTAAGCGAATGCTGACATCACATGTACCATACACTGACATCAGCACACAAAGCCGAACGGCCGTTTTTGAAGTCACAAATCCGAGCAATGATTTATTTTTGGTGATTCGCTTGGAGAAGGTACTTCAAGGTGATATCAAGGATTCGGTTGAGCCTTACATCAAAGATGACAAAGAAAAGTATCGCGATAAAGCCAAATCAAATGCAGCCGATTATTGTGAACGTCTTGGAAAGTATCGCATGCCATTTGCCTGGACCGGCATTTATTTGACCAATATTTTCAACGGTGATGGCGTTGAAACGTCCAAAGATGAACGGGAACGAGACACAATGGGATCGGCCAACAGTTCAAATAGTTTGGACCGGAAATTGTCCACAAGTAGTTTCGATCAATTACGTCGCAAAGCAACTGATATGGGCACATTGACGCGTCGTGGTTCACTGGAACGTAAATCGGAAAAACGACGTTCATGGTCACCAGATGACTTTGCCAATAATATTGAAAACTTCCGACCGATTACGATTACTGTGTCGAGCTTCTTTAAACAGGTAAGGGAATATCGATTGAAGAGAAGGACTTCATGTTCCGTCTCTCTTTCTCCAAATATCATTCCTTTTCACCTATTCATTCCGTTTGCAGGAGTCGGAGAAAATGAAAGATGAAGATCTATTTAAATTTCTACCGGAGTTAAAACGACCAGCATCAGTGATGAAGAAATACAAATACATTCCCGGTTCTATCAAGCTAGAAATCAGCCCATGCCCTGAAAATGTTTCGAATTGCCTAACACCTGAACTGGCCAAAATTGATCCATATTTGGATGAAAAAGCACGTCCCATCAAAGAAATTCTTGAATTCCCCTCGTTGCCCATCTTCAATCCGCATTACGTTTATCGTAACCTTCTCTTTGTCAGCCCCAAAGAATTGAACTTTTCCGCTCGTGCAGGTTCTGCACGTAATATCGCCATTCAAGTCCAGCTGATGAGCGGCGAAAACGCAAGCGATGCGTTGAAATTAATTTTTGCCAAGAGTTCGTCGCCAGAATTTGCATCAGAGGGTAAGAGTTACAACAATATTTTTAAAATTCAAAATTGATTCAGTTTAATTTTTTTTTTAAATGTAGATTGAATTTTGAACAGTTTAATTTGAAGAAAATTTCGATGAATTAATGAAAACAAATTATTTTGATCATTTTCCAGCCTTTTCTTCGGTGAATTATCACAATAAGTGCCCGAATTTTTATGACGAAATTAAAGTTGCACTACCAGCTGACCTACAGCAAAATCATCATTTGCTATTCACGCTGTACCATGTTTCCTGCCAGAAGAAACCACAGGAGGTTCAAACTTCAGTTGAGTCACCAGTTGGATACACGGTATGGAAACGAAGGTTTTTTTTTAAACAAAGAATCCTGTGCTTTTGCTGAGTATTGATTTTAGCTCGGAATTTCAACATTTCTAAATAATTGTTCATGAAAACATTGTTCTAATTCCAGTGGCTACCAATTTTGAACGATGGTAAATTAAATGTCGGTGAATTTATGTTGCCTGTTATGGTTGAACAGCCACCAGAGAATTATTCGTACATTCCGCCTGATGTACAACTACCCGGAACAAAATGGCTCGACAATCATCGACCCGTTTTCACAGTAACGATTGATGCAGTCACTTCAGTTCACACACTCAACCCGTTCCTTAATCGATTCATAAATTTGTGCGAGTATTTGGAGAGCCGCAAAATTCCGCCTCGCATCGGTGAATCGAATATCGAACGCGAAATGAAGAAAGCATTGCTTGAAATTCAACAATCCGAATTGGAGCCTTTAGTCAAGAATCTTGTGGTGATTCTTGACAAATTGGTCGAGCTATTGGTGACGATGTATAAGATAGGCAATCAGTGCCTTGGCCTTGGACCCATTGTTTTCGAAACACTTTGCTTGGTTTCGAATAAATTGGCGGTGAGTCCAAATAGATAACTTTGAAAACTTGTCAATTTTATTAACAATTTTCCGTATTGAATAGATCTTGCAAGAGGATGTAACATTGGATCAACCAGGACGACAGAGTTTGTTGAGTACATATGTGCAATTCCATTGCAAAATACCGCATCCATTGACCGCCAATAAATCCGGACTGATCGCCAGTCGAAGTGGCGATGAGTTGGAGCGAACGAATAGTACTTCCGATATAAATTACATGCCAGAATCGAGTGGAGGAAGCTTAGATCGTTTGCGTTCATCTGAATATCATGATAGTTCGATATTCACACCGCAAGTTCGTCTGTTGCATGAAGAGATTGCCCTGCATTGGGTCGTTTCAAGTGGCAATGCTTCCGAAATGTCGATGACCAACTCATGGTTCCTTTTTGAGCTGATAATCAAAAGCATGATTGAACACCTGGATGCAACCCAGGCATTGAATTCGCCACGGAAAAACCGATTCCCACATCAGTTCACCGATGATCTTTCCACTTTGGTGCATTTGGTAGCGACAAAAGTTGTTGGATTCCATAATACGGACATTAAATTGGCACAATCACTAAACGGTAGCTTGGCCTTCTTCGTTTTCGATTTGCTGAGCGTTATGGATCGCGGTTTTGTATTTGGGCTCATCAAAGTCTACTACAAAGTTATCATCTCGAAAAGCATCACCACACTCGATCTTATTCATTACAAATTGGATTTTTTGCGTATTGTGTGCAGCCACGAGCATTTTGTAGCTTTGAATTTGCCGTTTGCCACACCTTACACATTGATTTCAGCACCATGTAGCCCAACACCCAGCACAGCATCGAACAACAGCCAGAATTCGTATATGAGCACTGTGGTGAGTTTAGACGACATATGAAATCGTCGGAAAATTGGACGTATATCAAACCTTTGTGCGCAAAAATTAATGATTCGAATCTTGTATTCATTTCAGGCAAGCATCGACAAGGCATTATATGCTGATTTAAATCCAGAATTCCGCCAGCAACACTTCCTTGTCGGCCTCGTTTTGAGCGAATTGGCTACCGTTTTGGATATTCCGTGAGTTTTTTTTTTGGTTTACGAATTAAAGCATTTTTCAAACTTCATATAGCTAAGTATCAATTTTCGATTCTGCCCGACAAATATTCATAAACAACAAATTCACAATTTGAATCGAATTCATAGTTGATTTTACTGACTTTTTCTACTTTATTTGATTAATCAGAAATCCATCACTTCACGGAAAGGCCATTCGATGTGTTCGCAACTTGATGACCACACACGATTCCGATTCGCGTTACTCCGACTCCGAGACTCGAGCTCGCGTTGCTGTTTTGTACTTACCGCTGTTGGGCATTGTTATGGATACCATCCCGCAATTGTATTCGTACTTGCAGGATTCACACGATAGTTTGAGTCACATCGGATTTTTGGAGGATTATCAAGGACCTCAAAGTAGTATGTTTCAAAATACGATGCCGTATAATTTGAATAAAAAGGGTCTGACAAAATCCATTACTTTTAGCTGTAGGAACGACAACAATCAGTTCAGAGGTGGCCTATGCGATTTCAGGCAGTCGTTTATATTCATTTTCTCCCGAACCAACGAAAAATAAATCATCTTTGAGCTCAGAAAATACACGTCATCTCCTTTCCTGTTTCGCGTGGATTTTGAAGAATTTGGACAAAGGCGTTTTGCATAAGTAAGACTCAAATCAAACCAATCCCGCCCATATTTGAAAAAATAAAACAAAAAATCACATGTTCAAATACTGGATTCGTAAACATTACCAACGACGATATTTCTATTTGTAGATGGATTTTATCTCAGACACCGCATCGTGTGCACCAAATGCTGCAGGTGTTGAATGTTTGCATTCCAAGTTTCGAATACAAAGGACAGAAGCGTCATCCGGTGAAACGACAGAATACCCAAAGTTTCCGTAAGACATCCGATATGAAAGAGAGGCTGGAAGAATGTATTCGCGGCACTGGTTCAGCACGAAGTGACTTCATCAATCGTCGCAAAGATCGATCAAGCAGCGAAAAGCTTCGTTGGCGCAAAGATCAAATGCCTTACAGGTAAATAACCTGATTTAAAATTGACTCTGATTTAACTTTCTAATTTGTTCGCGTTTTTTGCCATTTCAGAAGTCAATTCTACGATAATCCGACGAAAGGTGACGGCGACTCAGAGATTAATTATTATATTGAGGGTTCGTTAGCAACCGAAATGTCATTGATCATTTTGGATACACTCGAAATCATCGTTCAAGTGGCCGCACAATCTGAAATTCATCATGGTCTACTTGGAACAGTTGTGCGCGTTTTGTTACATGGTTTGGCTCGCAACCAGAGCACGTTGGCATTGCAAAACCTGTTTGCAACGCAACGAGCATTGATCTTCAAATACCATAATTTCCTGTTTGACGAAGAGTCAGACACTTGTGCCGATTTGTGTTTGCTTCTTTTGAAGCACTGTGGCTCTCAACTACCGTTAATAAGATCACAAGCGGCCGCTTCACTCTACTTGCTGATGCGGCAAAACTTCGAAATCGGAAATGTAAGTGATTTTCATTCACGTTGAAGCAACATCTTATGATTTTTTTACAAAATAATCTAACCTATTGTGTTTTTGACAGAATTTTGCTCGTGTGAAAATGCAAGTGACAATGTCGCTCAGTTCATTGGTTGGAACGAGTTCAACATTTAGTGAACAATCGCTTCGTCGAGCATTGAAAACGATTTTAGTGTACGCTGAATCAGATGAAGAGCTACAGGAGACTTCATTCCCAGAACAAGTTCAAGATTTGCTATTCAATTTGCATATGATCTTATCGGATACTGTCAAGATGAAGGAGTACCAAGAAGATCCAGAGATGTTACTCGATTTGATGCATCGCATTGCCAAAGGTTACCAGAATAATCCAGATTTGCGGTTGACATGGTTGGAAAATATGGCCAAGAAACATGTCGAACGCACGAACCACACAGAAGCAGCCATGTGCTACGTCCATTGTGCAGCACTGGTCGCAGAGTATTTGAGTATGCTAGAGTCACAAACGCACTTGCCCGTTGGCGCAGTGTCTTTTCAACACATCACACCTAATTCATTGATGGAATCAGCTGTTTCGGATGACGTTTTGAGCCCAGGAGATGATGGTATATGCTTAGGCAACCATTTCACTGAAATTGGCCTAAAGGCTTTGCTAGAAGAAGCGGCCAATTCATTCCAGATCGCTGGAATGTATGAAGCCATGAACGATGTTTACAAGGTATTAACTCCGATTTGCGAGGCCAATCGAGACTTCCAAAAATTGGCCAAAATCCACGGCAAACTGCAAGAAGCATTCAATCGGATCGCACAATTGCATGGGAAACGAGTCTTTGGCACATATTTCCGTGTCGGATTTTATGGATCGAAATTCGGCGACTTGGATCAACAGGAATTTATCTACAAAGAACCGACTCTAACAAAATTACCTGAGATTTTCAGTCGTTTGCAGGTAAAAATTGAGACTAACTTTATTTTTACTTTCAAGTAATTCTGCTCTTATTGCGAAGTTTTAATTCAAACTTTAGTTCTTATCATTTGATTTTCCTCATTTTGTTTCATTTTTAACTGTAGAACTTCTATGGGGATCGTTTCGGTGTTGAAAATATTCACATAATCAAGGATTCAAATACGGTGGATGTGACAACGCTTGACCCAGAAAAGGCATACATTCAAATCACTTATGTGGAACCATATTTCGAAGTATACGAGCTACGCCATCGTGAAACTTACTTTGAGCGCAATTTCAATATCAGTACGTACATTTGATTCTAGTGAATGTTTCACTTTTTTGAACTTTTTGAATTTTTCATCAATTAACGTGTGTTTTGGTTTCATATTACGAAATAGAGCGCTTTATCTTCTCCACACCATTTACGAAAAGTGGCAAAGCTCACGGCGAACTGCATGAGCAATGTAAGCGGAAAACCATCCTCACTACAGCAACTCACTTTCCATACGTGAAGACTCGAATCCAAGTCATTGCTCGATCCCAGAAAGTGCTGGAACCAATTGAGGTGGCAATCGAAGATATTCAGAAGAAAACCGTCGAACTTGCAGCAGCCACCAATCAAGAACCATCCGATCCGAAAATTCTGCAGATGGTACTGCAAGGATGCATCGGCACGACCGTAAATCAAGGTCCAATGGAAATGGCGTTGGTATTTTTGTCCGGTCTAGCTGATGGCACAACCATTCCGACAAAACATCAAAATAAGCTGCGATTGTGTTTCAAAGATTTCTCCAAAAAATGCCTTGACGCATTGAAAAAGAACAAAAATCTCATTTCGGCCGATCAAAAAGATTATCAAAAGGAATTGGAAAGGAACTATGCACGATTTACCGAACGTTTGGCACCATTGATCACTATTTCACCGACACAGACAATGGGAGTGGTTAGGTGAGTCGCTGTAAAATTCACAATTAAAATTTAAAGACGCTAAAAATGTACCAAAAACTGATATTTTCTGCTCTCGGTTTTATATTTCAGCTCGAATGGTTTCAGCAACAATAACAAATTCACGCCGCTACCGTGGTAAATAGAGCTCAATGACATCAATAAGAATGGACCAAAAAAGGAGAAAGCAATCAGCAAAATATTCGAAATAGAATTCATGTTGTGCGATCATTCAATCGACTTAATTCGCCCATGACATTGCCAACGCGAGTGTGTTATAATAGATTCATTTAGCACGTTTAAATGAGTAATATTATTGACCGGATTTGAGTTGAAGAAAAAAAAGAAGATGTTTTCAAGAGGTCTCTCAACGCCAAACGAACAAAAACAAAACAACCCATTATAATCCACGATACGATTTTTATCCGATCCATTTTATCTTTTATCGACATTGACCAAATATTATAGCGTATTATATGGCGATAATTCTGCCGGTCCAAAAACTCTCTGACGAGAGCTTATACGGTCCTGCATCCAAGAGCAACGTTTTTTTTATAATTAGAATAAGCAATAAATTATATGCATCCGTGCGATATATCCATACCAATAAAAAATGTAAGGAGATAGCCAACAGCGTCTAACACTACTAGCTATCAAAAAAACCGCCAAGAGGGCGCCAACAGTTGGAATGTTCATAAGAAAGCGCGCTCTCTACGGCAAATTTGGCCATTTTCCAACAAAAAGTGTGCAGTGCTATACGCTGTTGGAGATAACAATTAGTTGAACGAGTTTCATTTTTCGAGCATCATTCATTAAAAGGCTTGTATTGTAATTTTTTTTTTGGATGAATATTCAAATCTTGGAAGATTTGCCGGAATGACTTCGGGTAGAGCGATTTCAATTGTAGATTTTATGTAGTTTAATGGTTGGTGTTTTTACTTTTTTTTATGTAGGAACAATTTTTTTGAGCAATCGGCTGTCGAAAAACTGCTATAAAATGGAACAACTCAAATCTTGGTCAAAAAACGTATTTTCCACAAATCGAATTTTTTTTCGAATGAAGAATGGTTCCAAAAAATTGTAGAAAAAATGTAGAATTCATTTGCGAATTTAGTGAACATTTTGACACGCAAAAAATACAATTGAACGTGTACGTATCGTATCATGTTATTGAAATATTTCACCTAAAACCGCCCTTGAACAAGTTTTCGCGTTCATACGCAATTGCCCGAAATTGAAACATTTTATGATTCTACGCTTGCTAAATGAGAGTGCACTCGATTTGATTTCACTCAACAAAGAACGAAATAAATTGACTGGAGCTTGCAAAACCACAATATATGTTGATGGGAAGGTATTCATTGCGACGAAATGGGCCACAGCAAAAACGAACTATGAATTCATTGAACTCAAACGGCACCAAGTTCTTGACTGGGCTGAAATTACATTGTGGATGAATGAAATCATATACTTCAACATTTGTGGCGCACTCAGTCCGTGGAATATGTAGTATGAGCTAACTGGGTGAAACGAAAAACGTCCTGAAAAACCCAAAAATCGACCTATAAATTACGAAAATTATCCTAAAGAAATACAAAAATCGTCCTGAAGAAATAGAATGCAGAACATTAATAATTATTATATCATCCTTGTAAGTTATAAATTGCTGGTTCAAATGCATACTCTCTGCTGAATGTGTATACGGTTCATCTTGTATCCAAGGGCAATGTTATTTAGAATGAGCAATAAATTATTATATGTATCCGTACAAATTCTGATTGTTTTTCACATTTTTTTTCTCATTCAACATTTGTTTACATCCCAAAAGTTCGGTGAATAAAATGTCAATAGCACACATTCTGAGTCAGAAATACTGACAGTTGTCTGATAACAATAAACGCACCAGATCAACTATCGCATGTGGACGCGTTGCAATTGGATTGGATTGTTCAAACTTACTCAAAATGTCTTTAATTCAAATGTGGATTGCAATAGAAAAATAACGAAATTTTATTAATTTCGGTTAGAAGAACTGTACGGTAGTCGACGAAGTTCCAAAATGAACTGTTTATTAAATAATCTTGATTTGTTTACCATTTTAAGATTTCTCTACTTTATACTTCCTTACATGGTTATTCAGCTATAATTAGCTTCAATTTCGATAGCTGAATTCCTTAACTTCTTATCCTAATTAATTTGGTTACAACATTCAACTATTCATAATTAACCGTATTCAATCAATTGCTCGATTATTACATTGCGAATTGGTTTGAAGCAAAGCTCAACGCAAACTCTACGAATTTAAACTTGGCGGGATTTTTCAGTACATATACTGTCACTATTTATAATAGCAGCACTAAAGTGTCAATTGCTGTGTTGTCAACTGGGCCTAGCCTTTTTTTTATTATATTGTTGATAAGCCTGTGATTGTGAACAAAAGGTGATTAGAAAAACACTTTCGTTATTTTCTGTTATTCAATTTCTTCGTGGTTTAAAACATCTAGTGAGCTGAATGTATTCTGTATTCGATCCCAAATATTGACGGTGTTTGATTTAAAAAGAATAAAAACTATCTGTTGGACATTGTTTTGGGTGAGTTAAAAATGATATTGCAACTCATTATGATGAAATTCTCTTTGCTGTTTCAGATTCATGAGCTCGAAACAAATCGACGCATTAGTGATTTTCATTTGATTCGGCATCGAAATGGGTGACAAGAGAAGCGACATGGGATTCCAATCAGAAAATAAGAAAGAAAAGACGAACGATGATAACGATCAGAATCAATGTTATGAGACAATGTCATGTGACGAAAAACAGTCCCAACCTTGGAACAAAAGTGATAGTCGAAACCGAAGTCAAAATGAACAAAATCCAAATCTCAGCAAAAATGCATTGGCCGTAGCCGAACCACCAAACGACGAATCTTCAGCACGTATGTTCACGCTCAATATCGATTGCCTCGAAGAGCTGTTCGAATGGTTATCCATAAAGGATTTATTTACTCTTCGCCAAACATGTAAGCGATTAAAAAAGGTGGCCGACTACTACATCAAAACGAATTACCCGAAAATTGGGAAATTCTCCCTAAATGGCCAAACATTTAAAAAACTTCTTGGAATGGACCTCAATTCGATAAATTTGATTAAAGAAATCGATGTGTCAATTGGGCCTGATTTTGATGCATCCCAATTTGTGCATATCAAAGATTTTCTCAACAAAATCCAGTACATATACATTAGAGGATGGAAATCTGATCCCAATATCTATGACGTTTTCCTGAAATATTGCAACAACATGAAATTACTATTGCTTGAAAATTTTCAGACAATAGGATGTGTCATCATCAGCAATGAGTGGTTGAGGCATCAATACCCATCGCTTGAATATGTTCACATCGAAAATATGCCGAAAGATGAAATTGATGAATTTGTAAGATTTTTCCGGATGAATCCGAACATCCATGCGATATCAGTTGATTTTAATTCTCTTGTTGAAAATGCATTACATTTGTCTGCGAACGGCATAACATTTGAACGGCTATACATTTTTATGTTAATCCGTGACGAGATGAACTTACTGCCAAGACTTTATGATGAAGGATTTTACAAGCGTCTAAATTTGGCTGACACTTTCGCAGTGAATGAAGAGATTCGGAATATCCCATCAACTGGAACACAGACACTGCACCTCCATCGTCTGTATTTTGTCATTCCACCACTACCAAATCTAAAGGAACTAAGAGTAGTTGACCCACGCCAATTTGATGGAAAATATGAATATGCAAAAGACACCGTTGAACGTGTCTATATTGGGACAAATATATCTGTTAATATGGAGACATATAAAACAACCACCGAGCAAGTTTTTGCTTTCATACAAAATTGCCCGAAATTAAAACATTTTATGATTTCACATTTGCTTAATGAGAGTGCACTCAATTTGATTGCACTTAACAAAGAACGAAAGAAATTGGCCGGAGCTTGCAAAACCACAATATATGTTGAGGATAAGGTATTCATTGCGACGAAATGGGCCAAAGAAAAGACGAACTACGATTTGATTGAATTAAAACGGCATCAAGCTCGTGACTGGGCACTAAATTTTGAGAACGACCCTTGCGGTAGATGTGTGGAGAAATCGATGAAATAGAATGGGAAATATTATTCATGTACCCAATGAATTTGCCAGATTGAAAGTATTTTGTCTGCCGAGAGCGTATACGGTTAAGCTTCATCCAAGATCAATGTTTTTTTTTCAAATTCAGAATAAGCAATAAATTGTATGCACAAATAATGAATGTTTAAACAGCTTTCTTTGAAAACTGTAGAAAAAAACACACACACACACACTTTAAAATGCGAACGATTCGATTTTTCATCCGATCGAAACGTGCAAAGGATTTATGACATTTGAACACGCTCGAAAACACTTAACTGATCTTTTTTCTGCTCTCGATTTCATATTCCAGTTCAAACGGTTTCAGCAACAGCAACAGCAACAACAACAGATATACGTCGTTATTGTGGCGATAAGTTGCAGAAGGCGTCCGAAAACAAGATCAATGAGCATTAATCAACTCGTGCGTCTGTGTTTGATATCAAATGCCAAATATCATTTTTTATTCAATTTGTAAATTGAATGAATAGAAAATACGATGCCAAATATATTATGCAAAAAACGCACACACATTAAACCAGTATGTACTTGTGCGCATGCGGCTGATGAGTTTTATTTTCTGGTCTTTTTTTCTGTCTCTCTCTGTCTTCACCATTAGATCACCGTCAGTATTGAATTCACTATTGGATCAAATTCAATGACGTCAATAAGAACCGACAAAAAGAAGAAAGCAATTGCCTGAACATTCATGTGGCCATTCATTCAACTCAATCCCCTCATGATATTGCTACTTTTAACATTTTATCGCTCGTATCTAAATATTTGTTCGATACGATTAATTCGTTTAGCACGCTGTTAGATTATTATTATTATTAACCGGATTTGAGTTGAGAAAAAAAAATGACGATCTTTCGATTCAACCAACAAAAAACAAAAAAAACTACACCACCCATTTGAATCCACGATAAATCATACGATTTTTATCCGATCCATTTCACTTTTTATCGGCACGATTGGCCACATTATAATATGGTGTTGAATTTGCCGGTTCTGAATCATACCCTCTGCTGAAAGCGAATACGGTCGAAGCGTGTATCCAAGGGAAATGTTTCTTTATATTTAGAATGAGCAAAAAATTATTTGCATACGTAAGATATACATATATCCTCGCCAATAAAAAAAAAGGTAGAGAAGATATTATTTAGTCAAACGAGTTTCATTTTTCGAGCATCATATCATTCAATGAATGATATTCATTAACAGCTCCAACTTCTTTTTTGTTCCTAGTCTGCGGCTTCTTTTTCCCGCAAATTACACCTTGTACGAGTACCAGACAGGCGGTAAGTGACACGGAAATAAAAAAGTGGCTTTGGTGTATTCCGGTATAAAATGTTTTTTCCATTTTTTTTTTATTCAATTTTGTACAATGGTTTTCTTCGATTTATTTACTTGTTTTCTTTAAATTAAATTAAAATAGTTACTAATTTTCCTGTTCGATGTGTTTTTCTTCATCATCTTAATATTTTGTTGTTGTTGTTTTGTTTCCTCTTACATGGTTGTGATAGCGTTTTGGTTAAATACGCTCGTTTGTTTCAAATTGCCTCTCATCACACTTCCGTTCATCAATTTTGTTTTTTTTTGTTATCTAAATTCTAACTCTCTTTTGCATCTTATCAATGCTAAAAATAATCAGATGGAATAATTTAGAGACGGAGACCAGGATTGGTGGCTGCAACATAGTTCAAGAGCTCATCGGAATCTTCGCAGACAACCGGTTTCTCATGATAGCAGGCAACATCATGCCATGCGATGCCATCGTTGTACACGTTGTTGAGCACGGCCAAACATGATTCGGTGGTTTGATTGATTTCGTATTCAGCATTGTCTGGTTGTGGGAGTTTTTTGTGGCCAGTTCGGCTCCATGGGTTGTAGCCCCATCCGGTTGGAATACGGCTGGTTGGTTCACTGTAGGCAACAAAAAAATGCGAATGAATACACGAAAATAACGAGAGAGTAAAAACTAATCCAAAACTTACATCTTCGCGCGTGATGATGACCAGAACCATCCATTCAAATTCTTTGGTTCCAAATCTGGACGGTTTTCGCATCCTTTGAAATCACACAAACGGCCCGATGTCCAGATGTATGGAACGTCATTGGTTTGGATCAAACGGAAGATCAAATTGTTCTTCTCTTGGTTTTCGAGCGTAATCAAATCCATACAGTATTCACGGCACAAGTTACGGCCATCCAACCAATCGACTTTTTTGCCAGCCAAACCAGGTACATGACTGCTCAAGAAGTAGTTTTTACCGCGGTATTGGAATTCCTTTGGACCTATTTATGTCATACAGGAGAAACAAACAAAACCAGTAAAAAAAAATTTAGTCAATAAATCTAGTCGATCGAACAAAAAGCAAAACGAAGAAGGCAGAAGCCACAGTTTGGATTTACGAAACCACAAAATGTGGAGAAACGTACGGAAAACCAAGAAGTATAGCCGTTTATAAATATGCGTGTTCAGGTTGACATAAATTTAATAAATTTTTCTGACGCTTTCACCTCATCCAATCAACTGAAAGAGCATCGAATGTAATTACGTAATCAAATCAACTGGTGTTTTTCTTTTATCACGTTTTTGAGCCGTTGTTGAAAAATAATGCTCGAATGCAATTTCTTCAACATCGGCTTAGCATTATTCTACGTTAATTTAAGTTTTTAAACTGTTTCGATAGTTGCGTGTGCCAAGTTGTGATGTTTTTTTTCATGTTAAAGTGTGCTTGTCTATTTCAAGTTTCCACGATCATTGCCACCAATTAACAGCATCGAGCTCAAGTGAATAGTGCACACTTCGCTGTTGTTGTGCATACGAACCGAGTTTAGTAAGTTACTACTAAAGTAACTGGGAACGTGGCATGTGATCTTAGCTTGATCTAAAAAGTAAACGCTAGTTTCTTCATTTCCTATGCAATCGGTATCAGTATTTTGAAATGCTGCACACTGCAACACATTTCAATAAATACAGGCTGTAAAGCTGCCCATTTTCTAATCGTTTCTCGTAAATTTCACACTGTTGTTGTTTCGTCGGCACTGGAAACAGTTATTAAAACATTAGGTACGAGTGTCGGGCGTGAAGCCCATTGTATTTGCCACCCGAGTCAGCGACGAGAGGCAAGAGATGAATCAACAACGAGAAATATGTGTTTTCTCGTGAATGAAACAAAGAAAATCGAAGAAAAGAAAATATGAAGAAAAGCAGATCTAATGCAATCATCCGAAATAAGTTGTTTACGATGATTATGGCATCAGGGCGAAAAGACGCAGAATGAGATAAACATCACATGGCTGCCACTCTCAAGACTGAACGCGTTACAATTTCACAAATGCTAAACGATTATATAATTGCTCGCTTTGATCGCGGTGGTCGTACGTTGTTGTTTTTTTTTTCACTCGTTACACACCGTTTCAACACAGTTTCGCGCTTGTGCATACTGAATTCTATTGTTTGGGTTTCGACTTGAGCGAGAACACTGCTGCCGGTTGTTTTCTCATTCATCGCATTTTTTCGTTGTTGTTGTCTTTCGTCGGTTTACAAGCATTTTTCTCTCACACTCGATTGCATCGCGGTGGCTTGGCTCACGATGACTTATTGCACTCGATTGTTTGCCACAGATTAAAACCCTACAAACACATTTTTTTTCGTCGTCGTTTTTTTTTTCTATTTTGGACCATTTATTTTCGAGTTTGACTCTTTCTCGTCTTGTAAACAATCCTAAATACTTCGTTTAAGTCTTGCCATACAATGATTCGTTTCTTTTTGCTACTTTATGGAGTTTCTTTTTGTTTCAACCGTTTTGAATGTCGTTACGTGGGACTATATTCGAATGTCTGACATCGTTATGAAAGCTCACCACGTTTAGAACCATTGAGATGAAGAGTGAAAGCATTAATTTTTTGTCTTTCATTCAGTCAAAATTGAAAGTATCATGGTTATTTGTTCCAGAAACATCATGCGCCGTTCATTGCTCTCATCAAGACAACGTAATAATTGGCCGGATAGCAGTGTACGCGCGCTCAACTTACTGAAACTAACATAAAAATGATAATTGACTGTGTTTGGTAAATGGTGTGCAGCTCATGAGGAAATAGCCAATTGCAACAATTCACGTAATTTCGTTTTTTCGTAGGTGCGCACACCACGGCGACAATGAAAAACGTAAATAGTTAAAAGCATATGATCGCATTTGGAGCGATTACCACAGAAAACATCGAGCAGCATTCAAAAAATGAAAACGATTGACCAAATTAGGCGGAATATTGTGTAAAAACAAAATATGAGTGCAGATGAAGAGTGCTCCAGTAAAAATTTGGCGCTTGAGCAATGTCGTAATTTTTAAATAGCCAAGAGAGGCGCGCGCGCGCACACGCGGAGGTGGCAAGAAGTAAATATTGAATGAAGACAACACACAATGATTTTCGCAACATAGTCCGATTGTCCATTAAAGTGGTCTGTGTGTGTATGGTGTTTTGGTGGCGAGTGTGACAAAAAGGTGAAGAAACAAGCGTTTCTCACAGCCTCCGGTAATATCTTTATTGAAATCAATTGATTTAATGATGTCATTTAAAGTTATAGCCACCGGTAAATTACAAGCGTGACAACATTTGACCAAAAAGAGAAAAAAAAACGTCGCTGTGAAAGACGAAGAAGATGGTCAAGTTACACATTTATGCTATAACAATGGTCATAAATGCCATCGCGATGATGACCACAAAACAGCATCTATGAAATTCGCACAAACAATGGGACGCATTGGTCAGTTCAGCGTTGCCCACAACCATTTACGAAATGTTGATATTTTCACTTCGATGGCTATCGAATGAAGCGATATTAAGAGAACAAAAAAACCGAATCATTTGCATTGAATGATTTTTGATTGTGTATTTTGTGCCACGCTTCTCTCTTACGATGGTGTGTGTGTGTGTTAGTCTCTCCTTTATTTTCATAACTCATTGCTGCTTATGACCTAAAAACCGATTTACCGATGATTAAATGAATGTTAAAGCCATTACAAGAAATTCACATCGACACACCGTGGTAAACAACTTGCCGCTTCGGTATTGTTGTTGTTTTTGTGTCTGCGAATGTTGTCTCAGTCTCTTGTATACGCGTGTGTGGATCACAACACTCTCTCTGTCGCACTCTTATTTGGCCGAGTCAAAGGAGTAATGAACATCTACTTTAATGCCGACCTATGATATTCAATTAATTACACAATTTTCATCAGGCGGACATCGGTAGTCGCACAGAATTCATTATGGGTCGTCGTCGTCGTCGTCGTCGTCGTCGTCATCGCCGTCATCATATGGCAGACATACAGAAGGTAGCCAACAAAGTGCAATTGCTTGTGCATACCAGTCGTGGCGTCAACATATCACATTACACACTGCCAGTCACATGATCGTGTATGTTTTTCTCTTTTGAATTCTTATGGGTTTTTTTTTCTTCTCTTGAAACTCGTATTGGATACCGATGAAGTGAAAAAAAGCAGATTTGAATCGCTATTGGCTGCGTTGTTTCGATTGCATTATACCAAATCACTATAAATTTATTGGTGCCGAAAAAAAAACACGCACACACACCACCACCACCAGCACCAGCACCGTGTAGAGAAATATAAATTGGCAATTTGTTTCTTTTTAAACCGTCGTAGGAAGCAATTCCAATGCAAATATTTTATTTTGATTATTGTGCGAATTTAGCACTTGTATTCGCCACGGCAAATCAACAAAACCCATATACGATCATTCGCAACACTCTCTTCAATGATGGGCTTTCAAGTGTGTGTCTGTGTACACATTGTAATATAGCAAAAATGATGTATCTGCTCAAAAATAGAATTGTAAAAACGTGATCAAAAGTCATGAAATATTAGTGTCTGATTAAATCAAGCCGGAGAAGAGAGGTATGCAGTGTACAGAGAATTGACAAATCACCTCTTCCATACTAATCACTTTGCCCGACGAATTTGTCTTCAATTGCATTTTTCGCACACACACACACACACGCATTATGATGATTTGTTGCGCCCGCTTGTGCGCCTTCTATTTCACGCTGAAGATATCGCGCGATCAAAGAAAAAAAAATCAACGAACTGACGTGAAATCACGATTGCAAGTGCGAAACAAAAAGTGAATCTGAATTGAACACACGAGCGAGTATGTGTTATGTGCGGCAACAGCTGTTGCGACGACGATGATGACAACGACCACACCAGAATTGTTTGGCTAAAAATCAAGGCAATATTTGATTATTTCGATGCGCTGTTTTTTGTTTCTCTTTTGCCTCAACCTCTTCTTCTATTTCACTTTTAATTAACAGTTTTTGTTGATTTCGATTAACCTGAATTCAAATGCAAATGCAATTGGTGAAGAAGAAGAAGAAAAAAAGAAGCGAAACAACAATCTGTCGGTTCCGTTGACTTGATAACGTGATGAGTTCCCCGATCACAGCGATACGATAACTTGTTTAATTAACTTGTTACTTCGACAGCATTTCTGCATTTTGAAGAGATCTAGGCATCAGCTTGCTTTTATATCGTTTTTGTTTTTGCGATTCTTCTTCTTTTTTGCGCCGATTTTTTTTTCCTTCTCTCACTCTCAGTCTCAATTGCAATTTATGTTTTATAGCCAGGCAGCAAGATTTTTACATGATTTGTTGGATAAATTATGGGCTATACGCTGGGTGCGCGAGAGATAGTGTCTGAATGAACGTGAACGAATCGCATTTGTGTGTAAACGAACACGTTCCGAATAGAGGAAAAGAATTAAACGAAGAAGAAGAAAAAACTTTAAAATGAAACGAGTGGTCAAGATGTCACAATGTAATTTACTTGAATAATTATGAGTCAATTGCAGCGCTTCTCCTCTGATTCATTTCTATGGCTTGTGAAATCAAAAGGTTTTCCATTTTTAAAAAAATCTCTATATACATATGATTAAGTCATGGCTTTTGTCGCGTCCACATCACGACCAATAATTATGCTCATATGAGACATTTACAGCAAAACCGCACAAACGACGAAGAAGTAGGAAATATTGATGGATTTCGCGAGAACAATATAAAATTCGTAGCACGATTATGCAAATGAATCAATGAGTGAATTTTTATTATTGGTGAACTTTCGCGGAATATTCGCGAAAAAGCAAATCCACACAAAAAAGATGAGTTTCAGTCAGATTAATCAATTTACTTGAATTGAATCACACATCTCAATTTGAACGTACACGAAAAACACATCTCGAAAATGATTTTTTTTAATGCGAATAATGGTCAATCAATGACAATTAATGTTGGCCATCAACAAACAAAAATACCAATTCTGTACTTGATGTGGCGTCTTAACCGTTCTTGGGATGCTGCGTAAAAAAAACAAACACACACACACAAACAAACACAATAATTTTAAATCGATTTGATCAAAACCGTTCGAAAATTAAACATTCATTAGAGGCAACCTTGCACATTCACTTTATCGATTGATTCGATCGGCGCGCGCGATTCAAGCATTCGACGAGTTATAGAAATAAAACAACATTATGACAATCAGCAATCAACCCACAAACACAAGGTGAGAAGATTTAAACGGCTAGTTTTTTTTCTGTTCATTTGTTTGTTTTCGGGCTAATCTTCGATAGAAATCACAAGAGTTATTTAATGAGTTTGTTATTGTTGAGAAATGAAAGAAAAATGGAGAAAAATAAAAAAAACGAAGAAACTTACGAGAAGCGCATTTTTGTGGTACTGGCAGCGACAAGAAGCGTCCCTTTGTTTGTCGTTTTTGACGATTCGTTTCTGTGGTATTTTGACCAAAACATGCAACAATGCAGAATGCAGCAATCACCAAAGCCACCTTCATCTGCAAATGGAAATGGATATATTTGGTTGGGTTTCAATTTGGAAAAACATGAAAAAAAAAATTCAACGGAAAATGACACTTCGAATGTTGTAATCCGTTATATGTTTTGAATTTGTGCGATTCACTGTTTGAAATAGGATGAAAAAAATCACTTCAGGAAAAAAAAAATCCGATTTTCCTTCGAAAATTTTACGAATTGAACGGGAATGAGTTTACAGTTTATTTCACTTGTTTCACCTTGCCACTGAACATTCAAAATAAGCACAATGAATTTCGTTTTCTTCTTTTTCTCTCCCTTTTTACTCTTTGCGTAGTTGGCTTTTTACTCTTTCCATCGACAAAATTCCATTCGACCGAAAAACCAAACGAACCTTACCTTTTGCGATTTTCTGTACTAATAATCCAAATTCTAGATATATCCAAACAGGTACGCGTCTAAATGAAAACAAAAGTATAAACTGTACGGCAAAGTGAATTTATATCGAAGAATTCTCACCACTTGAACCGCACACAGAAGAGAAAAAAAGCAGCACAGCACAGCACGCGGAGATACGTTCGTCGCATCAAAGTGGGGATCAGCTTCACGAAATCCTATTCGAACGAAAGATTTACGTTGAAACGACGACTGTCTGAATGGTGTGCTTAAGATGGTAATATATTCTCTTTTTTCCGTTGTGTTGTTGTTCGTCTTGTTGTGTGGCTGGTACTACACACGGGCTGCTGTGTCTAGTTGTTGTTGCTTTTCCTCATTGTTCATAATATTTTTTATCGTTTCTACGTGCGGGATCGATGTTTTTTTATTGGTGGGATGTAATCAAGACACAATCGTACACTGATGCTTCTTCTTCTCTCGCTCTCTCTCTCTCTCTCTTTCTCCCTCTTTTCGAAGCTTTATTTATAGGCATTTCGCAGAAGAAAGAAATCTCATCGAGCTAAATCCATAAAAATACGTGCCCTGTGGTGTACGGCTTGGGAATTGATTAATCACGGCATCTTCGTCACAACGTGTAATCGACGACAAATTTATTCGAACTTTTTTCATAGCGTAGCACTGCGTCATGACATGATGGAAATATTTGTAGATGAATCGTTTATTTTCGTTGCCCATTCTTTTTTTGGTCGAGTTGATTTTTTTAAAAACTTTTTTTTTAACGAAACATCAAAAAAAAAAATGGTTTTGAGCGTGAAATGGACGTTTTGAGGCGCCCTATGGTTTATTGCTGCCTTTTTTTCATCTTCTTCCCCTTTTATTATCGCTGTTCTGTTCGTCATGGCACTTCATCAAACTTCATTTCGGTTTAATTAATTCCTTTTGCGTATTTCGATGGCGATAACATTTCTGATTGTCGCATGGCTAACAATCAAACAGACTTGTTTTGATAAGGAAAGGTCATCCACGTCCGCTTTTTTATTATTTTTTCTCTAGATCGATCCGGCAACTTGATGGGTATTTTTCCCTCCCGAGTGTTTTTTGCTGCTGCTGTTTTTTTGTCGTCGAACACATAAATAACTGTGTTTATACCGGTGATGTTGAGCCGATTTTAATTTTTATAATTTTATCAAATTGATGTTAGTTTTCAATGTGAACTTGAACAATTGTGAACGAACACAAAAAAAAACACCCTGAATTTTGAACTAATTTCTATGCGAATATTTTATCGATTTCTTTTGTCATCATTTTATTCGTAATTTTTTCCACTGGAAACGATTAAAATAATGTCAAGAGTGACGTAAACGATACCCCATCGGATTCGTCACATTTCTCGCTTAAACGTTCGATTCTCGTTGTTCCGGACCTAAATTTATAATTATTGGTTTGGAATGCATGATATATTGGCGTTTTTGTTTCGAGTCATTCTTTTGCGTATGAGTGAGTGTGCATGTGTGTGTGTAAGTGGATAAAATGATGACGCGTGCCGAACCTTCTAATTAAATATAATGCGATGCGTTTGCATTTATTCCGTTCGGTTCGTTTCAAATTGATCGCAGTTTATTTGAAGTACATCGGACAAGGGCATCTGAAGACTATGTAGTATTTACTGAATACTTATTAGCCTTGCTTTGGGGAAAAAAAATACGATGAGCGAGTGTTTTTTTTTCGATGAAGAACAATACTTGGTATTCAGGGAAGCATATTTGAGATAGCGTTTGGAAACAATTTTTTTTGAACAATTCGAACAAAAGAGATAATCGCTCGTTTTACACTTCTTTGATGCGCTACTTACGTAATTTTTTAAGTGTTTTTGTAAGCCATAATTATATTGAATGCACCGTATACTACTTTAGACAAGTGTACCACCAATCATGTATAACATAAAATCGACCGAAGTAGGCGTACGTTTTGAATCTTTGGTAATAATACAAAGTGCAATCAAACGAGCTTTTACTTCGTCCTACGCAATAACAATAGACTTCAGACAGGGAACCCAACACATGTTTCACTGACTTTAAACAAAACTGACTTTATTGAAGGGAACTAAATATCTTCGTAAAATGGATTCATTTCATAAGTCAATTTTGTCCTTTCATTGTTCCTTCCAAACAAATTTCACCCATTCATTGTCGAAAAATGCAATTATTTCAATGCAACTATACCAAAAACTAGACCAATAATAATTGGTCGAGTAATAACCCGAAAAATATTTCGTTTCATTGGAATGGATTGTAATATGATGACAAGTGCATGAATTGCATTCAGGATTTGAGGTATAACACTAAAAAATTTCGAAGTAGGACTTCATTTCCATTTTGATGGAGCCTGTGTCAAAAGCAATGGTTGCAACAATGCAAGTGCATCGAATTTTTACCAAAGAAATAGTGTGTCGATCCAAAACGACCGATAGTTTACTAGAGAAAGTATGTGGTGTGAAATTTCTTCTACAATGTTTGATTGTGTTTTATCTGCTCAATACGTCGAGTAACGAAAGTTCGATGAACAGAATCTTAGTGAATTGTGATTTGTTCATTAAATCTTGTTGGCAACTTCAAGCTTTAGTCCAAGAATTTCAAAGCATCAGCTTGAATCAGAATTTCAGTGAATCGCATCGAATACAAAAAGTTGCAATGTTCCTCTTCAAAAAGATCATGTTAAAATCTGTAAATTGGAGCTCACTCATCATCAGGTATGCATCGAAAGCATAAAAAAAATATCAAATTAAGTGCTAAAAACCAGTATCAATAAAGTCAAAATCTAGTAACAATAATAAACGACCGAATGATGTATATTTTCAGTGCAATGCCGGATTTCACTAAACTCGTCTCGATCATGGAATTTCTCCAGATTTTTTCAAATCTGATTAAGTAAACACGGTTGAGAAATTTATCATGTATTTATTTTTTACTATTCAAAATATGAATGGTATTGTTGAAATGCTTTTTTTTCTCTCTCTTCATTTTCAGCTTGAAACTACTATGAGAAGGCTGAAGCAACAACAACAACAACAAATTCAATTAATCAGTTTCTTTTCACGACAAATTATAGTTTATTCAAAACGTTCAATAGAAACCGAAACGACTGCTACCAGGTTATCGAACTTACGGGCGATAAAAAAAAACTCAACAACTCTTCACAAGATTAATCGGCTGCTGATCATTTCTTTATTTGGAAAAGTTTAAAGATCAATTATTTCGTAAAGGAGCAGCAGCAAACGCAAAGTCGACAGAAACAAGTGGATTTTTTTCTTCTAAATATAGCTTATACGTGGTGTGTTTACTCGTTGAGAAGATTCAATAGCTTCTGAAGAAACGAAATAAATAAGTGATACGAGAAAGAGAGAAAAAAATGATTTATTGGTTATGAGTGTTGATGTTGGTTTTGAACACACGCGCCAGTAGCGTTTTGCTGCCGAGATATCGCAATAATCTGCATAAAAATGCGTCTCTTTTTAACTAAACTAGTTTGTATTCATGGCGCATGTCGCACAAGACGGAGACTGTCACCGTCAAACAATTTGACCGCAAACACATTAATGTTCTTAGAAATAGTACCTCGTTTTTCCCCCAAAACATAAATTCGATATGTTAGTTGAATTATTCTGTGAAAAGTATGAATACCCAAGACACATTTGTCAAGATCTATGAAAAAAAAACTTAATATTCATTTCGATTCAAAAACGGATCTTTTGACCATCACGATAATGGAATGCGGAATAATTTTTTTTTTACAGAGATGCTAATCGATTGCATTCGAATAAATATATCCGATTGTTGTGAGTTTTATATAGCGTGTCGTGTCATATTTTATACACCAGGAAACATTGGAAATGGACATCATAACGTTTTTATTTTTCGACACAAAATCCATGATCCCAGTGACATTATCATATCACATGACCATTTATCATCCAAAACAAAAGCCAACCATTCATTAATAATAATCGCCAGATGCACGACAGAAGACAGAAGAAGAAGAGAGAAAAAAACTCGCCAAAGAATTGTAAGTATGCACATCTGCTAAGCAGACAGCTCTTGAGAAGTCAATACCCGGTCGAAAATGAAGTAGTGAGCGATTAGGCGCGTGATCATTATTGTAATAGGTGTGAATTTTTAATATAAGTGCTCGAATCAACGTAGACTATTCATTTCAAGAGGTATAAATCATCACAAGTATCCACGAATTCTTTTCAGCACAGCGCTATAATGCCGCCTTATACGAGTAAGCGTCTGTCGATAAACGGCCATAACTTTCGATTTTTTTCTTCTTCTCTCTTCTTGTTGTTTACACGCATTGCCAAGAACCAGAAGACACACATGAGCAATAATATCGAAGCAATAATATCGTAAATTCAAATATTTTGTAATAAAACGAAGTTCATTTAATGAACACACACACACACAAATCCAACGCATTCTGGAAGGTTTTCGATTTGAAGAAATCAAACATCAAAAGTAAGTATTGGCAATAGAGTTTGGAATCCAAGCTTTGGATTCAAACAAGGTGTGTCTCTTTTTGGTTTCATTCAATGGTGAGTTTATTTAGGTTGATACTCTTTGTATTTGTTGTGAATGCTAATACTTTATGTAGTGTTGGACACAAATACCTCCATGGATTTATTTATACTTCCATCCTTTTTGACTAATCACATTGAAACGCCGAAATGATGAAGAAAAAAACACAGCGATTGTGATCTTAGGCGCCATGTGAACAAAATAACCATTTCCTCATAAGAGCGACACATCGATCAGAGGCAAAACACACATGCCCAACACGCAACGTAAAGGTAATGAAATCGAAAATTGACGCTGAAACACGTTTACGCTGTGAAATGTAAATTTGTTGCTGTTGCCGTTGTCGATGATGATGATGACGGCGAGATTTGTTTTCTTATTGTTTCTTTCGCGTTGCTCTGGCGTCGTGCAGTTTTTTTCTTCCCGCTCTCAAGGTCACACATTTTGGGCAATGATTTCTTTTTTTTTTCGTTGCGTTTCAATCGTACAATTTTTGCATCGACAGTTCAATGAATTTAATCGGCTCCATTTTTTTTGCTCTCTCAACCTGTTACAGTTTTTATTTATTTCTCTCGTAGCTCTAAATGGAGCACAAGCAAACAAAATCATCGATTTCAAGTTCACAGCAAGACGTTCAAGTTCATGTCACTATAACAACAATAACAAAATGAAGAACGAACAAAATAAATGAATTTTGGAATGGTAAAAATTGAACGTCATCAATTAGAGTCGTCTAGTAACCGTTTAAATCATTAAAATAGTCCGGGCGAACGACAGAGAAATTGACTTCCATAAAGATGTTGACGAACAAAAACAACAAGAAAATAAACGATAACAGCCGATCACATGACGGCAGAAACTGGAATAAGTTTTTCATCTTTAAAAGGCCATAATGGGTAGAAAAACATCACGGATATCGTTAATTTTAGCAACAAACCCACATTACTCAGTTCTACTCATCGCAAAAACTATTCGCAACAGAATTTATTCTTCCGGTTTGGTGCATGTGAAAAATGTGCCGCTAATTTTTGCCCGCATTTTAACAATCGCCTTTTAAAAATGACGCTTTTAGGAAGGTGTATTTCGCGATGAATCAAATTAAAGCTCGTGTGTCGTGTCCAGTGGCAATAGATGTTAAAACAACAGTAGATTTCGTAGCCGACCGAACAGAAAACAAAAATAATGAAGATTGACGCTAATAAAGAACGTTCGGCATCGCTACCATCAGAATTGTTGAATTTTACACGGTGTGTTCGTTTGGCGACAGCGGCAGCCCAATCAGACTAAATTAACAGACATAACATTTTAACAAATTTTAATTGAGCGATTTTTAGCTCCGGGATAGTCATTATTATAAATCAATAACTTTATGATTGGATCAAGTCATGTGACATAATATCTTTTCAAAGAACCAATAAAAAAAAAATGCCGCTTTGAGAATACGGATTAGATGAAGATTTCATGTGGTGACTTGGGAAATACAGTCTTTAGAGAAGACGTTGATCTTTTCTTCTCTTTATTATTATGGAACGAGCTAATTCGAACGCACACGCGTCTTTTGAATCACATTTCGAAATATAAAAAATGGGCATAAAGTATGTTTTTGATTTCGCCAGAAGCAGCTGCTGCGTTGGACGATTAACTGTGATGAATTTGAATGCGTCAATTTCATTCGAATGTTAAGATTTTACCGTATTTGGGAATCCACCAAAAAGAAGCAGAATTAATGGCATTTCATCATGAGTTCGATATGGTTTTTGGATTTATTGGTTTGAATTCCAAGTATTTATAGACTTAGAATCACATGATGTGATTTCGACGCAGCAGTGCTGTGATTGCAATCGGTACACCAAACTTGTGTGTGTGTGTGTGTCACATGATATCTGAGCTATGAAGTGGAAACACAAAAAAAAGTAAAAGGTCAACGAAATTGAAAGTTGGACGACTTGTGCATGACCATTATCACATCGTCATATTTCCATTAATTGATCTGTTTGGCGAGAGCCGATATCATAATCAAACACATCATTTATTCAAACACGATCGATTCATGATCACGAACTGATTTCAGTTTTCTTTTTTTAGAATCCGTTTCGCGCAGTCGATGAATGATGTAATTTCGATCTATCGGTTGCAAGAATTTGTCGAGTTGAGTCAGTGACTATAATAATCGGTATTCGAGGAATAACATTCATATTTTAAAGAAAATTTCCTTATGTCACATGTAAATCCATACATACGTTATAAACTTGACCTTCTTAATCATTCATTTTCTATTTTATTTATGCACATAATATGTGATACCTTCGAAATGGTTCCTCCGTCATTTTTTCTGTTGTAAATTTTTGTTGACTTTTTAATTCGATTCGTCTGGGCGTTGCGAATCAAGATAACATTATCACGGTGACACAGTGAGAGGGAAAGCGAAACATATTCATGAACTGGGTCAATTTATTGCTATTTATTTGCTTGTCAGTGAACTAGTTAATGTTTTTTTTTTTTAAATATTAAATAAACATTTCAGCGAAAAGCAACAGCAGCAGCCAGCAGCGCAGGAGTAAAAACTCTGAAAATCTGCAATCTTTTGCATCTCATGCATGAATTAGCGATGGAACGATAGCATTTACCGTCAACATAAATTCACAATCGAACAATGCGAAAGCAGAAAAACATATCGCGGCGCTATGCGCCATTAAAATCTATTAGCCTTTTTATAATCGCAAACGAAAATGTAAATGAAGTTTTATTCACATTTTTATTAAGTTGAAATTTTTCGGTGTTTTTTTTTTTAATTTAATTTTTTCATACGATTCCGCTAATCAAGTGCGACGATGTGTCTTGTAATGCATTCGAAAAAACAAAAAGAGCGAGGGAGAGAGAGAGAAAGAGACGAATGCGCCCGCACAACAAATACATGTATATTCACAATGTAATCGAGTTTGAGATGATGCTATTGAACAACCTTGACTCAATTTTTATTTATTACTCGCTTGCGAACCGCTGAAAACGCACACACGGCGCTCACTCAATTGGCGCGAACCACAAATGTATGGCATATACACGGCGATGAATGTTTCTTTCTTTCGTTTGTAGGGTTTTTTAATCTTCGTCGATCACAGTTGAACGAATGCGTTCAACTTTGCTGAAAGATTGCTGGGCCGAGGAAGACTGATGTGCGGAAAAAAGTGATCATTACGAATGTAATTCGATTTCAGATTGCCGCTTTGTTTTCAACCGACACAACTAATCGATTCGATTACGAACCAATTTATATAATTTCATTTTTAAGGTCTTCATCACTGATCATTGACATTTTTTTCTCTTCTTCACATTGCAAACTCTCAGCTCTCAACAGTTCGCATTAATTATTATGATAGGTCTGTATGGTTGGCTGCTGTAATATTTGTAGACACACGTGCTCGCATCATCAATTGCCACCAATTTTGTTTACTGAATTACAACACTTTTTACGCACTCGTTCGACTCTTTTATGTGCTTGAGAATAGACGTAAAATAAAATCGAAATTTTAAACTTTGGAATGCTGACCCAGTCATGTCATTTTTGTTTTGCTTTAGTCGAATAGCTTTCAAATTGATTCTGAATTTACAATCGAAAATGGCAGAAATTCCATCGTTTAGCACAATTGCAACGTGAAAAAAAAACATTCAAAGAACATTCGATCATCCACAATAGGGAGAGGGTATGAGCGGCATGCTGATGTCAGAATTTAAGAACGAATGGATTTGTATGCGTCGCGCACATCAAAGGAATCTTTTTGAACAAAGTGAATAATGCGTGCCGTGTAGCAATGAGCATACACAAACCTATAATTAAGAAGAGCAGAAGCACGTAGACGATATATGAGAGATGTCGTGTTGAACGAACAACAATTTGGCGAGAATATGCCTTGTATCATAAACGAACAATCTTTATCACGTCATTTATCATGAACATTGTGATGCGCAAATGGTTTTTGAATTTCTGATAAACGGTGCTTGCGAGCGACATCTTTTGAAAATTGTAAGCGATGAATTTTGAAAAACTACAACGTAAAATTCAAATTTATAATGTATTTCATATAAGTGATTTGATCTATGATCATTCGTCATTGTGTCATCATTCCGAAAGATCATCTGCTTTTGTCTTTACGGATTCCGATTCCAGTGGTGATTTTGAACATGATTTTTCTTCTACTTCTTTCTCGTCCTGATTCTGTTTCATCTAAGTAAATCTACGCCTAAGCGCAGAAAATCTGTTGCGAAATTGCTAACAGCGCAGAAAATCTGTTGCGAATTGCTAACTGTGCAGATTCAATTCAATTCTTCTCTCAACTCATCCAATCGACCATTTTCTTCATCTTTGTGCGTATTTACTCGCCTCAAAACATTGTTATTACAATATCGAACAGTGGATTTTTCAAAAAAGTTTATTCACAAGTTTTAAACAATTCCATTTGTCCACTGGGTTTGTCTAAAGTTATTTCAGTCTTCCATACAAATTAGAAGGTAGCGACATCTGCATTCATAGACAAGTAATATGGTGTTCAGAAGTTTGAAAAAAAAAATGCAAGACTGAAAAATGAACGTTCACAGTGCACGTGCACACACTCTGTTCATGGCAGTTTGTGCATTTATTTTGGTTGAAGTATTGAAAATCAAACGGAGTACGTAGTATAAATTGTATCGGAGAAAAGGCTTTAAAAATCAGAATTTGAAGATTTCTTAAGTCAATGTTCAATTCGCCATTGCTTGACAAGAAAATTTTATCTAAAAATGAAAAAAAATGAAAAAATCAATTATTTTAACAACAAAAAATGATGCATTTGTTCCCAATTCTATTTCTTCAGTATGGAAACATCAAAGTGACAAAAGAAAAGCTAATTTCAAATCAGCGCTCCATTTTTTTTGTAAATATTATTTAAAAATGCATTGACCCCAAAGTGTTTAATTTCGTATTAATACAAAAATAAAATTAATAGCATATTGATTAATTAAAATTTATGTCCCGGCAACGAAAGCTCCTCCGTCAACCGTCAGAAGTGTACCAGTGCAGTGTACGCGACAGCACGGAAGAAACCAGACAAATTGACATGTCGAAAAAAATACCCAGGGTGCGGAGTCACGCGTCGAGGGCATTCACACATGGTTTCTGTATTCCAAAATTGCTTAAGTTCACTTAAGCGGCTCCAATATTAAATCTGACCATGGCGAACTTGGTTTTTCTACACATTATTCAAAAGTATGTATATACAAATATTCAAAAGATAAGAATGCATTTAATTCTCATAAAACTGGTTTATTTAAATGTCTTTCGTAACATTTTGCGATAAACGTATAACCTTTCATCTAAGCTTAAATTAATATTAAATTCAACATTTGAAACAATCTTCATAAAATAATTACAAATCAATCTCTATTGAACGGTGTTTCAAGTGCAGTAATTGGCCAGCGTTTGCCTAATGACTGCTATCAGCATCAGGTGTGACCCATTTTAAATTTGTCTTATTTGAATTTAATGTGAATTGTGCGAAATATGTAATTTTTGTTCGCTAAAAATACACTTTTTGTTTACATGCTGATGCTAATCCGCATACAACCGCTGAATTAACAGCCCCGTCCAAACATAACATTCACTCTAACCTAAATCAATGCGTTCGATTTGGTTTCTAACGCAAAATAAATCAATCAAAGGCATCTGGTTTTAAATTAAATTTGAATTTCCACTTTACTCAAATTCGGGCACTTTTCTATTCATTTTGTTCAACTGCAAACTCTATAACGAATAAGCCCAGCCCATCGTTCTACTCTATGCACTACAATCGGTTGTTTCATGAGCATAAATATTTGCGTCTTACAGCTAATATACATATATAATATGATAGATGAGGTGGTATTTATATTTATAGGTAAAAGCCTGTTTGTGAATATTTAGGGCAGAGATTTGAAGAGAAAAAAATTGCGTATTTTCATATTCGATTCCTATGCGCGAAATATATCGATTAAAGCGTGTGAAAGTTGAGAAATAGAAACTGTATTGGCTGAACACATTTTGCGTTCAATGAAGACTCTGAAAATAAAATGTGAATTGATTAAAACCATGTGCAATGGCGAGTTTAAGTACAAATGAGTCTTAACCATGACTAAATTCTACAGTTCCAAGTTTCACATTTTGGCAACTACTTCTTTAACTTATGATATTTCATACCATGAGAATCTACTTATATAACTAAATAGTGAGTTGAACTGTGAACTGATGAAATTCATTCAAAAAAATTCAAGTTTTGTAAAGAAAGTTCCTAAATCAATTATGTTACAACAAATCACAAAATGAGTCAACATTGATTTTGATTTTAACGAGCCAACGAAATACAATGAGGATGAAAACGATTTGTATTTGATCAAAATCTGCTTTTTTTATGACTCAGAGTCCATGAGTTCACTCCAGCTTTTATTCGCTAGCAATTGTTGCGTTAGCAGTTCCTGAAAATTACCGCTTTTATCGTCTCCATTTGATAGATTTTTGACACTATTGTTTTTCTCTTTTGTTGCTTTCTTCTTCTGAATGTTGTTCCTTCGGGGACTCGATGAAAATCGTGGCGATCGTTGACCATCTGAACTGCTGCCATTCGATTTTGGCATTGGGCTGGTGTTTCGACTATTTTGAATATTAGCTGTTAATTCGAACATCATCGCTTTCTCGGCAACTGATCCAGTTGGATTTGATCCACCATCCAATCGCAACACATTCTCAGATGATGAATATCGTGACAACGGCGTCGGTGCATCGTCTTGATTTGCTGGCACCGCAAAGTTTTCGAGAATTAAAATCGATGCCAAACTCACTTCGTGGTCTGAAAAAAAAAATGTTTCGGAAGGAAAACCATTGGTAACGTTGACACTTTGAACTAGGTATATTCACAAAAAACATACCGTCAATGATGTCGTACAGTTCAATACCAGGAATCGTTGAACTTTCTCGTTGGTTTGCGTCATAGGTTCTGAAACGTTCTCTTGTTTTCACTGTTTTGGCATTTAGCTTTTTCCATTTGGCAACTGAAATGACCCAGTTAGTGGAAATCATTATTTCAATGCATAATTACTTCAATGGGCAAAAAGAACATGTTATTTCTGAGTTTTACTTACCATGTGTCAGTTCTTCAAACTTGTTGATTGCTTCGTGATTCCATTGAGTCCCTTCAACCGGATGAACTGGTTGAACGTTTGCCAAAAAGCATTCAATTGCTTGGTATCTGTAGAATATTTGTGACAGTTCGAAAAAAAAATCACAGTCGGAATTAGTAATAATATACAAAAATGCGATATTTTCTACGAATTTTATCGAATGAAAAAGCAAATGAGTAATCGATTCGATTTTCACTGAATTGCTTTCAGAACGAATAATTTGTTTCGTTCAATGAAGCAAAAAAATAAACCGCAACATAAAAATTGTGCAGTGGCAACACTTACCGCAGAGTCAAAAAGTCAGTGCGAAGTTCATAAACATCATGAGGATCAACATAGATGCTATCACCGAAATCCAAAAAGTACAAATCTAAAGCGACCCTTCGTGGATCGTATTCGTTCGGCACAATAGCCACAATTTCGGCGCGGTACCATTTGTTATCATACTGAAAGGCGGCGGCCACGATTTGTCCAAGATACGGATCTTTAATGCGATGCCGGTCCTTATTCTCAGCTTGGCTATAATACTCAGTCATTTCGTTGATCAACTCATCTAACTTTTTAATTTGTGGACTAACAATTTGCACCCAAAATCGTGCTGGTGATGCAACAGCCGACACATATACTTCCATTTGACCGCCAAGTTTACTTGGCATCCGGTTGAAATTTTCAATATTCGACAGCAGTCCCGCCGATAGCGTTGGCTGTGGTGAAGCTACAAACAAAATGGATTCGTTTAATTCAGATGCGAGACGAGTGTAAATGTATGTGTTTTTTTTATTGAGATGACATGAAACAAAAAATGGTTGTTGTTGGGTCGACAAATACAATATAAAATGGTTATTGTTGGGTCGACAAATACAATATAAAATGGTTGTTGTTGGGTCGACAAATACAATATGGTTTTTTGGTGTTGGGAATGTTAATGTTATAAATGATTTAGTAAATATCAATATGTGAATTACATGATTGTTTGAAGAGACTTTCCACGGAGGAATTCATGGAGGAATTAATTGGCGAATTTTTTTGATTGTATCTTGGCTCACGTTTGGATTCAGTTTCGCGATCGATGAGATCTTGGCGCACTTGGTCTTCAATCAATCGCTTGGCTTTTTGGACATTCGGAAATGTGCCGGTAATATTGACCTTGCGCATGGTTTTATCCTCGAGTCCACCTTCGATGCGAATCTTTGTAGCAGTTTCATGACAAATATCGCGCAAAATTTTCAAGCTAATCTTTTCGTGTGTCGACTTCGGAATGATGATGTCCTCGGTGACCGATTGTGAACGCTTGATTTCATCGTTAATTGAACTGGCTGCTTTCATGACGCTTTCGTACGGGCCGGTAATCTCGCAAAATTGATTTTGGCCATCTTTATCGCGGAAGGAAATTTTCACACCTGTTCGTTCTTCGATGGCTTTGACATTCGCACCGGCACGGCCCATCACCAATTGCAACGTATCATTCGGTATGGTCACATCGATTTTCGTATTTTTCGACTGAGTTTTTGCCTTCCATTTCGGGCGAGGTGATGCACCATCCACTCGATCCTGCGGTGCATTCCGTGTTTTGTACCATTTGTAGAACAACGCTGCGCTCGCCGTACACAATGTAATGCCTACCACAACCGGTAGCACTTGAACATTCTTCATCTCTTTTCTCTGTATCAAAAAGATAGGAACAAAATACAATGAAATTAGTTTTTGTTCTCAAATTTAGCTTTGAAAATAAATAACTTTTTGCTATCACAAGAAAGAGAATTTCGAACAATAAATTATAATTCTTGGCTGCACGCAACCGTAAACCACTTGCGTCGAAGTTGATTGTATAACACGACCTCGATATACAGAAATGTAAAGAGAAAAAAAAAACACACACACAAAAATAGTATATCTCACATTGAGCACCCGTTAAAATTAGTGTGTTTGTCAGCAGAAAAATTGCACAAATTTTTTTTTTCTGCGGGAAATAAATCGTTATCAAAATCCAAAATGCAATGAATATTTTTAGACGACAAAAATAAAACTATAAGCGGTGTTTTTATCACTGCAATAAAGATAAAAAAAAATATGAACAATTCGCTTTGCGACGATAATCAAGTAATCGGCGATAATGTGACCAGTCAAGAGAATAATCGTGTTTGACATCACAAGACACGAATCGTTTGTATCTGTGTATATATGGGCGAATTTCACACAACTAAATTTAGAGATCAGCACTGTGTATGCTGAGATGACATAATCAGTTGTCAGCGCGAGCGCGCGTATTCACTGAATTTCCTACACAAACATTTACTTTGTGTCTGCTCAACCGACGCTGAATTCTTGGTGTTGTTGTTTTTTTCTCTCTTTCGTTTATTGCTTTTCTTTGCGCTACTCCAAATAAACGATTTCACTGTCGTTTTTGGCAATTTATTCTACTTGGACTTTGCAGTCTACGACAATATCTCGCATTCGATATGAACATTTATTCAGAGCCAATGTCATTCCGGCGATTGAAAAAAAAAATATACACACAACAAAGATACACAATTTTTTTTCGTTCATGCACGCACATACTACAACCCAATTTCCTATATACGGCGCGATTTTGTCAATGAAGTAGGGGGAGATGTAGCTTAATTACGTTAACTCTGTCTCTCTCTCTCTCTCTTCCATTCAAAACTTTGATATCGCTCTTAATTGAGAAACCTATTAAGTTGCAAACCGTTTTGAGTAAAGATATTAAAACAAGTAGAAACTAGTTAAAAAAAAAACAAAGAAGGAACAAATCCAAACGCTGTAATAGTTTCTCTGGTTGCAGCCACTTAAATAACGATGCACAATTTAATAACAATCAAAACGGCATGGTCGATTGCACTTATCACATCGTGCACGGTTCATTGGATTCGACGAAGTCAGAAGCGAATCGAACGTTGTTTCTTTTTTTTTTCACTGTGTTAAGTTAAAATGAGCTAAATTATTTAAATTTATTCGAAACTCGAACACAAATCACTGAAGCACGGCATTCGGCTACTATCATTTTAATGGCACCAATCATTTTTCATTCGAAGTTCTTTATTTTCAATTTGTATGTCGAAATGGCTGAATCAAAAAACCCAATCGAAAAATCATTCAAAAGACTACCAATTTCAACAAAATCAGTCAGCAAATCAAACTCTGTCTCGTGTATTTCTCTCAATTTAAATCCCACAACACACATTCGGTGGGAAAAAAATCTTCGTTCTCGATTCGCATTCAAATTATGACAACGGATTTATTTTGCGATACATTTTGCACTGATTATTTATGAGGGAAAATAACAAATAGCACATTCTATGGCATCGCTCACGGTTTATTTTGAGCAAGTCAAGCAATTTTCCACCTCGTCTAAATCAAACGCAAGCACTGTGTCGACAGATTGAATATTTTCGTTGGGTGTTGTTGAAACGACAGTCGTTGCAAACGACGCAAAAAGTGAAAAACACACACGAATTGCACGATATTCAAAATTTTGTTTAATTTGTACTTACTGTTGTTCAATGAATCGTCAATGAAAAATTCGCTGTTTTCCGTTCGTTTGTAAATAAAAAGAGAGAAATGATCGGAGTAGCCAAGTCTCCGTGTCTTGCCTCGTGTTGTCGTTTTGGTTCTAATACATCGTCGCAATATATTTATGGTTTGACATTTGGGTTGCGCGTTGAAAACACACATGTTCGTGACTATGCCGCCGCAAGTGGTATATGTGTCGTTGAAACAGGCACCAATACAACGATGATGTCATTATGCTAATACCCAAAACAGAAACACACTGACAATAAATGTTTACATGTTTTCACATTTAACGCAACGCCATCTCGTATCGAATGGCCGCAGCCATCGTATTTCAAATGAGAATTTGGCATATTCTTCTGTCCTGCGCTCTCGTTTTGTGTTAAATAGAAAATCGAATCACAACGAAACGAGTGTCAGTGAAAATTTGTACCCACCAAGCAAACAATGCTTTGAATCGTGCAAACTATTTCCAAATTTTAAACAAACCAAACATATCATTAGCCATGTAACACGAAATCAATTCTACTTTGAGCAAAATTAGACAGAATTTACCTAGTCGTATTAAGAGTATAAGAAAAGAGTTTTAACAAAACAAAACAAATACAAATACAAAATGCTGCTACGTGAAACGATACGATTCTTTTCACAACATCGAACACTTTACTGTTACTTGTGTCTGAGTTTATGGATTTTCTTACTTATCCTCGGTAACCAGTTGAACATTGAATCATTTTATTGGATTATTTATTTCATTTCATTACTTTTAGTCGATTCGAAACGAGTTTTCTGTAAACACTCATTAAATACAATATATTCTTTTGATTTCAGGAATGTACAAATACATTAGCACTGCAGATTCAAAGTCAATATTCAATGTGCACCAGTATCAGCCGTTTGCGGTCGAGGATGAAGTGACCAAATTGAAGAAACTGCAAACTGATTGCAATCCGTATCGGTCAATTGTGCGAAAAGATGACGGTGGCATTTTGGATGGATGGAAATTGCAAGGTGTTTTAATGTTAACTCGTCATGGTGACCGTGGCCCAATGGCTCATGTGCGTGGAATTTCATCGATTGATTGTGGTGCTGGTCGTCAAACTAATGTTCTTCTCAATAAATATCGCACATTTCTCCTAAATACCACGGCAAATGCTCCGGCTGGTCATTATATTTTCAATAAGAATGGACCATTCCACAATTTTCCATTGTTGCCTGCCTTTTCGAAAGCCTGTCTACTCGGCCAGTTGACCTATAATGGAATTGCACAAATGCTTCAAGTCGGTGATCTTTTGCGTCAAGTGTACGCACATCCATTGGGTTTGCTTACGAAACCGCTTGCAATGCCAAAACTTTCAAACACAACACAAACCCAGGCGGCATATCCGCCCGAAGAAATTATCATTTATTCAACACGTTATCGTCGTACATTTCAATCAGCAATGGCATTGATGTATGCCTTTCTACCGGAACGTTGGCTATCGCTAAATTTGCAGGAAAGTCATTCGTTGGCATTTTGTTTTGCCGATTGTGCATGCCCCAGAGCCGATCAACTAAATAATTTACTCGCCAAGGAATTCGCCAAGCAGCTGAACAAACATCCAACAATTGCTGCGGTCGTTCAATGGATTGGATATAATGTGTTACAAAATCCAACGCCACGAATGCAACCGCTTGAAGTGCGCGATGCTATTTTATCATTAGTTTGCCATAACGCACCATTGCCATGCCGGCGAATTACATCCGATTATATGGGAACTACGGATAATGACCGAACATCAGCCGCCACAACAACCGAATCGAATGATTTAATCAACATTGACCAAGAAGATAACAATGTGAACAATGGGCCGAATGTAGTTCAAGGTGACAGTCAATCGAATCGTATCGTTGATCCCGATTCCGACTCAGTTGAACCGGAAATAGAAGGTTGTGTTGAAGCAAGCCATGTCGCCGCTTTAATGTCATACACTCAATGGCAAGGCAAAAGGGAAGCAAAACACAAATTGTCACGACAACAAGGTTTACTGCGTGCCTATGGCCTCATTCGTAATATTGTCTCTCATATGCTGAGGATAATTTCCGGTGATAAAGTTAAATTCGTTCTATATTCGGGCCATGATCGAACGTTTCAGTTTCTGTTGACCGCATTAGGTATATACAAACCAACGGGTGAAAAAGATCAACTTCCGAAAATGTCCTATTTTATACCGTATGCGTCGCGAATTGCGTTTGAAATCTATAAAAGTGATGCGAGCAACGACGATAATACGGAGTATTATTTTCGTGTTATTATCAATGGCCAAGATATAACACGAATGATTGAGTTTTGTGAAGGTGGCCGAAGTCTACGAATTAACAAAAATGCCAGAGGCAACAAAGCCGATCTATGTCCAATTGAAAATATCATACGTTTCATTCACGATGATTATTTTACCCTGTTCAATGCAACAAACCAAAAAGACGCCTGCTCCATACACCAGAATAACGAATTTTAAAGCAAATTTCTATTTTAATTCTACAATCAAGACTACAACAAACAGATCTCTAATTATGTGATACAGCAAGAAAAAAAAATCTTTGTAAATAAAGGAATCGAATATTCGAAAATTGTTTGTTTTTTTCTTCCTTTTTAGTTTTGATAGGATTTCTTTTTTTATTTTCCTCTCAGTCAAGGGTCATCGACTCTAGTCCAGATTTTATTATCGAATATGAAATTGTTGTCGCATAAAAATCGTTGTACACACACGTTGGGTCGGGGAGAGTGTGTGTGTGTGGAAAAGGCCATTGTAAACACATTTTGTACACATCGCCTGGTTTGTTTAATACTCTCTTTCGTTGATTTGTCACGGTTTCACACACAGTGTGTATGTGCGCCCGCGTCTGCCGTTCTGACAAACAGTACGGGAATGTGACGGAGTAAATGTATACATGTAAGCATGTAAGTGCAATTGAACCATCGACGGTTATTTCACAGCCGTTTTCGTTTCATCGACATCATCAGCATTTTTTTTTCTCTCTCTCTCTCTCTCTCTCTCTCTCTGTGTCTCTCTCTGTCTTTCGTTTCATCGTCGTGTTTGGTACGGTTGTGGTTGTCGCGCCGTCGTTCGCTATCTCGCTTCTTTCGTTTACTCCACTTTCAATCCCGAAAACGTTAACATGTTGTACACAATATGCTCAATGGCTTGGCGTCGAAGACAATGTAGTAAGAGGAAAATAAAAAAACACGAGCGACCCGAAACCGAGCACACTGCGACGATATGAAAACGTGGAAAAAAACACACAGACAGTACACGCGTAATGAGAAGCAAATGAAAAAAAAAACAACGGCAACACAACCAGCAGACGTGAAGAATATGTATGTACACGTTCAAGTGTTCAAGTACTTGACAAAAACGTCGTGAATTTAAGCATCTGATTTTGATGATCTCCTGATACAGTACAGTACTTTGTATTACTTTAAATTTTGACAGCGATGCGCTTTTCGGAGCGAAACGGGTTTTGGCTCAGTTTGGCGGGCGTGATTTTTTTTTGTTCGTTTCTGTGCGTTGCCGATCGGTTTTCGATGAACGGTGGAACGGTTTTATTTGGCGTGCAAAACGATTTTTGAGAATGGTTTTTTTGTAATGGATGATTTTATGGCGAATTTTATGCAGATTTTTTTAATTTCATTTTTTAGAAAAAATTATGAATTTCTAGTTTAAAATATTGAAAATAATTATTTCCAATTTCACGCTTTGCCAACCGATTCTCATGCATCAAATGAATTTTTGAACAATGAAATGCAGTGTGTTCGAATGGAAGCTCAGCACTAAGGAGAGGCGACTTGTGGCAACTATTTCTCCGATTGTTTTTTTCGTTTCTGCGTATCCCACTCTTCGTTTTTCTTGATGAGTGATAACGAGCACAATTTTTTTCTTTCATTGTTCGTCGGTTGTGTGTTTCGACAAATTCGTTGCTCTTTTGTTCATTCAAATGAACCACTCTCTCGCTGGCGCGCAAGAATATACAAAAAAGATGAATATATCGGCATAGCAAAATGAATGTTTGTGCGTTTTGTGCGGCCCCACTCTCGATGAAATCGTGAATGTGGCTCTCCTCTCCACGTAGAAAATCGGTAGTGGCGGTAGATGTTTCTGTTCCTTCTCTAAAAAAAATCGCGTTTTTTTCATTTGCACAATCACTGCGGCGGTGCAATATTCAATATTATGAACAGGCGTTCAGAAGTGCCAGCACACAGTGTTTCGTGTTTTCGGTAAATTGAGTAGCGTTTGTGTGCACTCATACGTTTGAATTTATTCGAAATAGAAGCGCTTGTGTCTGTGTGCTTGTTGTTTATACAAAGTCAAATGCGCACAAACGCTCCTCACACACAATGCTGTGTTCGAGCTGAACTGAAGCGACTGGTGTGAGAGAGTGCCACTTTTTCGTCGATATTTCCCTTTCTCTTCATCATACAAAACAGTTCATATCACATACAGAAAAAAGGGAATTCGACTCTGAATGCCCCTTTGCCGAAGTGGCCAAACAGGTAGTGAAACAAATTTAATACTATGAATATATTTTTTATGAGGAGCATTACGTTCAGTGACACAAACAATCAAATGCGACGGCAAAAAGTCGAAACTTATTACTTTTAATAAAAAATATTAAGCTAATATTCAGCAGTATTCTTGCTAACCTATTAGTTCAATTTCGATTTTCCACCAAGAGACCAGAATTTAGAAGGACAAATAGCATAGCAACACATCATTTTCCCTTCTATTAACAACAACAGCACCGGCATCAGCTTGTATTTCTCGGCACAATCTCTCGGCACAATCTCTCGGCACGTTTTCTCGGCAAAACGATTCGAAATGAACGTCTCGCTCACCGACTCGTCAGGAGCTAATACGCGGTTTTTTACTTTGTGTTTCACGCTTAATTCATACTAAACTCAACATTCGCCAGACTTTATTTCGAAAAGCTTGCGGTTTAGTTTTGCATCTTCTTGCATCTATGGTTAAAGTTTTAAGGTAAATGAATAGGCGCTCAGAATGCGATGACTAGTCGTTTGGTGATCAACGTTGAGATGTTGGACCGAATGTATTCGTATAGGTTCGATGACCATGTTCAACGCTGTGACTGAACTCTACACACTCTCGTTGTTTTCTGTACGTTGTTTCGGTTTGTGAGTCTCTCATATGTGTGCTGTTGTCACAAACGACACGAACCGCTACTTGTATTGTGATCACAGCCACGCAACATTGCCTATCAACCGACGACGGCAGCGCCGTCAACAACCGTGGTTTGACTGACGGCGGGAGAAAACGGCACAAAATGTAGACAAAGTAAAAACGAAAACCGACACTTTTTATTTAGATTTTTTTTCCGTTGGAGAAGGGAAAAGAATCACTTTTCGATTGCTTTCGAAGAAAAGTGAACATTTTCAGTGAAATTTTCGAACAGGCTGCCAGAAGTGTGAGCACAATGAGCTCACGCGCGTTCTGGTGATGACGACGACGACAACGACAACGGCTATACAATTATTTTACGTACATATGGTTGCGCTCACGCTTCGCTTTGTGTTGTACGAATGATGCTGTGTATCCCGCCTGATACGCGCCAATTCCGATAACGTTATATACGTGCTAAAATTGATGTGTGTCTGAGAAGCAGCAATCGAAAGAAGTACACGTCACGCGTTGCGTATATTTTTTCGTAGAAAATGTAAAGCCGATGAGCCGATTTCGCTCGTTGAACCGCACAGCTGAACGACAACGACGACCCCACATTAATCGAGTGTTTATAATAAGTGAACATCTTACTTGCATATTAACAACAAAATGAAATTGTGCGTAAATTTTGATTTTCCTTCGTTCGATGGTTCTTCGAATGATTTTTTACAGCAAAGTCTACGCATTAAGGTTCTTGTCATGCGATATACACATCGCGAAACGTTGTACGCATTCAACACACAACACGAAAATATTGTGTGTACGTAATTGGGCCCGTGCATGTGACGGATGTGTATATTCTTTTTTGTTCATGTTCATTCATCAACTTGGCAAACGCATCCCTCTGACATTCGATTCAGAGCGCGCGCAAAAATTCGGTGTGATCTACATCCAAATAATTATGTTGTTCTGGTCGAAACATCTACAGAACAACCATCACAATGACACCATTCGCGACTCAGACATTTAAGATTCGAAATGATTTCGATGCGTTTATTTATCCTATGACAATACTCTGACAACATGCGTATGTTATGGCCATATAAACTTTTCGAACATGTTTTCATCGTGTGTGTGTTGTGTGTGTCGACGGCATCATACAATGAAAAATTGGGAAAACCATTTTTCGCATACATCTTTCACTTGGCGTTCACACCAGACCAACAACCATCATGAAGCATGAAGAATCGAAATCTAAAACGTAACACACGAATAACAATGTGAGCAACAACATTTGGAGCGAAACACACAGTAGCCTAGCTTGTTTCGAATATGAACACACATATTCCCCTCGCTACGTATGTCGTCAGAGGTGGAGAGACGGAATCGATGTATGAACAAAAGGCAACACACTCACTCAACTGTTTGCTGTGTGTGAAGTATCAGTCGAACGCTGTTGCTACCAATTCACAACAACATGTATATATACACAACTGAACATACAAATCTCTCCGTTCGCTCTGCCTGTTCGTAACGTTGACGGGGAATGGATGCATGCACGGTATTATGACCGCCTGATACATGATTTAGTCGAAAATTCATCACTACTGCGAAACTACGTTAATGGTGTCAATTATTTTAAAGAAAAACTGAAAAAATTCACATGAAAGTGTATGCTAAATCCAAGTACTGACGAATAAATGCCATTACACTAAATAATAATGATGATTATTTCACAACAGTATGTCGGTCGCTTCCATTTCGTAGTATCATTGTTGAACGCAGCGCTGTTTCCATTGCGTGTATAAATAAGCTGAGCTTCTTGTGTGTACGACAAAGTGGCCGAGTCGTTGTGAGAGAGACTCAATGCATGGAGAAGCAATGGGTATCGGTTCGACGAAATACTCGGTGCTGCGTATCATGGGAGCCGGATAATTGTTTCAGAGAAAAAGTCATCATGCCACTACTAAAAGTGCTGCCGCCATTTTTAGTGCACGATTTGTGTAGTCAAAGTCAGCGACAGCTGGCCGTAAAAGACGTTCACCGTCGTCGGTGTCTCTGACATTTGCTCATCTACATCTAGTATTCGCGGGCCACAGCAATAATAAGACATACATACGGACCGGATCGTATCGTCTTTGGGTCTTACTTCATTGCCACTGCTGAATGCCTCATTCAAAAACCGTACAAAAATATTCCGTTTCATTCATTTGCTCGTAAAACCAGCAGAAGAATGGTGTGCCATCTATAAACGACCCGACGAAACCGTATGGCTTTCATACACGGCTCTTGGTTTTGCGTTCATTTCAACTGTGTTGTTGGTGTAGAGGCGATAGCAGTCTCATGACATTCCCCGATTGTGCTTGGCATTCAAAACGTTTCGTTTGTTGTATGCATCATTTCATGTCAACCTGATCGTTAAGTTACTCATAAAATCCTTGGTATTTCGTTGCTAAAACTTGTAAAACATTTTTCGAATTCAAGCCGAAAATATTTTTTTTTCTCCAGATACTTGGCTGAACGAGCAGCTCGAGTGTTCGACTATACGATCGCCACCAATGAATTCGCACTGGTGCTTGTGTGGTGCAGCGAATCGAACCGTAGTGGAAAGAGCGAAAAAAACGACAGCACCAAGAGAGCAAAAGCAAAACAACAAAACCATGAACAATCGAACGGAACGGAACGGACGCCTGTGTTGTCTATATTGTGTCTGCTTTGCTCGTTTCGTTCGTTCGTTCGAAACGAGTTTGCGAATCGCATGCGATGGCCATGCGTCAACTTATGAACGCCTATTACTAGATTCTATACAAAAATCATTGTCAGGTGCACGGTCTGTCTTTCACTTTCGATTTCTATCGCATTTTTTTTATTTGTGCAGTGAAACAGTGGCTACTGTCGTATTTTGACGCTGAAAATGGCTGCAGTGGCTCAAAAACAGACCGATGTTTTTGTTCAGTTTACTTCGAAGACAGTTTCACTTTCGATTTCGTCTATTTTTTTTTCGGCACATTCAAGTAGACCAGTAAATCGGAACGATTTCTCTTTTGTCCGTGTTTTTTTTTTGTGTGGAAGTCATGGCCTACAAAAACTTTCGATTTCAGTTTTACCTTCACCATGAAAATGCGGGCCATGTAAACTGTGTGGCGGCCTCCAAATCAACTCGGTGTATGTATACACAAAGCATACAAACGGCACGGGGTTTCATTGAAAAATTTGACCATGGCCGTGATAAATTACAAGGTCTATCATGCTCACACATGATATGACACTCTCTCGATGTGAGTTTGAGCTTGTCACTATGCACAGAGCAACGGTGATGTATATGAAGCGTCTAGCCGCCTCGATACTAGCAACAATTTATTTTTCGAATTCGTTTCCGTATTCGTTTGTACGACACGTTTCATTCGCGTTGGTTGCTGTGGATTGGTTTGCTGCTATGCTTAACGATGAGACCAAGTCAAATGAACCGTATTGCATAGATCATGGCGTTTTTTATGTTTATATTTAGATTCGGTTTATCCTATTTGTGGCTGAACAAAAATACGACGGAGAATCGGAGAAATCGCGATGAGGATGACGTCAACTAATATATATACGAAACTAAATGGAATATGTATTGAAACACGTGCGAATTTTGGTGTAAAACTTTGTTTAATTCTAGTTCTAAAATAGACAATCATTGAATGGTGCATTTCTTAGAACTAGCGGCAGTTTTCCCTTCTCTCCTTTATCAAGTTGATAATGTCTTGCTATTATGTATGTTGCAAAATACTTCTCTGAAGGTGACCAATTACTGCGCAAAACAGATCAATTAATAAGCAATTGCTTGAGTTGCACAAAGAATAGCATGTAAACCATAATTGCGCCAATCATCTGAAAAGAATGGTGTTGAAATATTTGAAAACAATTTTCGTTGTCTCAAAAATCAAATATGACATTATTTTCTCTCACTTTTATCAGTGTTCTGCTGCTAATGGTGAAAAATCCTTTGGAATGGAAAACAATTGGATGTTTGGTTATGTGCAACATAACGGCTTCAATCTAAGTGCATGGAAAAAGTTATAAAGCAAGAATTTGAGTAATTTTTCAATGAATTAGATTCATCGAATGCGAATAGCATATTGCATATTCGAAAGCATTGTAAATAAATGGGTGAAAATGCAAATACAACCAGAAATTCTAATCAATTGATATTCACGAATACATTAACCAGACTAGAATCTAACTTCTAGATGGCGCATCCACCATATAAAGTGGAACAATACAGTTGTGTAAACTGTACGAAGAATATTTAATAAGCCAATATTGCACCGATCAACTGGAAAGAAACAAATGCACATTTGGAGTAAAAATTGGTAAAAAATCTATTATACTATTCACAAATAGTATTTACCTTCAAAAGTGTATAATTATCAATTTGAAAAAGTCCTTTTGCATGGAAATTGAGCGGATTGTTTGTTAAATACAACATCATTTCTTCAATCTGAATCAAAATAAATTCGATTAATTAAAAAAAAATTTAAATAGTTCAAAAGAGTCCTAATGCCCAATAAAATGTTTAGGTGGTTTCAACTTATATGCTTTTATGCATATTTCCATCAAAATGCGAAGTAAGAATCAGCATTTTTAATTCGATTCAACTATAGCCGTCCAAATTGTTCACAGATAAACTTTTTCAATGCCAATAAATATACCTGTTTGAAAGCAGACTCATTGTCAAAGTTGATATTCATTTCATTCAAATAAAACACAATTTGTTTGATCTTGAAATAAAATACGGGAATTTTGTTTCTATTAATAAAATGCATGCATTGGTATTAAAAATTCCAAATTTATCTGTTAAAAAAAAACATTAAAAAAATAACAAACAATCGTTTACCACAATTTGACAGTTGTGAGTCCCATGAAAAAGGTAGCCAATAATCACTGCTAAGTGTATTATCCATATTGTGAAAACTGAAAATTTTAAATTTCAATCAATTGATTTCTCGCTTGTAAGCAAAAAAAGATTTCCATCGATACCTAAGATGTAGGTCGTTGTTCTCTGATGCAGCTCCCACAATGCCCAGTTAAAATCGGTCAGTGGCATATGGAAGCAATACAAAATCGTTGTAAAATTTGACCAGCCAAAGATTCGATTGATGCATTTGTTCAGCTCGAGAATCAGTTGACAATGAGCATTGATTCTTTTGAGACAGTTGACGTTGAAATTCTCCGCGTTGGAGTCATTTTCATTTCGCTGTATAATTTTTACGATGATTTTCAATTCTATTTTTATTGCTTTAAGCTCAAATTTAATTAGTTCCAAGTAAAATAGGTAGTAAAACACACGATAATGGTACACAACCTGTGAAATAAGGTAAGCAATTCGGAAAAAGTAATAGTTTCCCACATAATGAGTGAAGTAACACATGAATATTATTTGAATGATGGTCACAACACCGAAGAACTCAATAAATTTCATCTTGTAGGCCCGCAGCGATGACTTCTTGCAATTCACATGATGTGTGTCAATGTATTTGTAAATATTCCAAAACTGTTGCTGAATATCTCGCTGAATGTAGGATTCGATGATGATCACCCACTGCGTTAGCATCCCATTCATGATTTGAAACATTTCGTTTACGAAATATGGCAACACCTCGCCCAGTATTAGCGGTTCCGTGGCATATCCGAATACAAAATAGGACGATACAAATGCACAAACACAATGAACCGCAAAGATACACATTGTTCTATTTGGAGACCCGACGAACTTTGCGGTTTCAGTTTGAAAACCACACAAATCAAAGAATTTGAGCAAAAATATGATGAATTTAGAGAACATTTTGACGAACCATAGGCAACGGAATTCAAACAAATGTACTTTTGAATGCAGCAGCATAGAACTGAATGCATAGTTTAACCACAAAAAATGTCATAGCAACGACGATTTTTCGATCCGATTAATCCGATTGTTAACATTAACATCATCATTTTTTTTAAAATTAACTTCATAATTCATTGCTTTTTTACAGATATGCTAGTAATTGATTATTACAACATTTCCTAATTGGTTGAGAAGTTTCATTTTATTGCGCGTTTAAAAGTGAGTTCACAGTTATTTGTTTTGCATTTTGTTCAATTCGAATCGGATCAATTGGTTTGAAGAATTGATAACATTCTACTTCTCACAGCAACAAGACATTGTTAGCGATTTAAACTTTGGCGGATTGCCATGAATACATTTGCATGAATTGTAAATAGAATAACGTGTACATACATATCGCACTTAACAGCTGCAATTGAAAAGCAAAAAAATGATTCATTTCAAATAAATACACAGTTGTACAGAGCACCAAATTATTAGTCAATTCTTTTACCTACATTTAACAGTGTATCATTACTGATGCAGAATAGACCTTTTGTGTGAAATACGATTGGATTTTTCGATATTTGTAACATTGCGGTCTCCATCTGAATTGATTTATTGAATAAAAAGAAAGCAATTCGAAACAAATATTTGGACTTTTTCTTGAAAGAAGGACGTGACTCCTCATCACTGAAAGCTGTAGACTCTACGTATTAAAATCGTACCATCAGTCTACTCACTCAGTCACAGTCTTCTTTAAATGAGCTTCTCTTTTTGGCAAATAAAAACTTTTTCGGCTTTGATATTCAATGAAACACAAGCTTTTTGGAATGAAAACCATAGTATTTACCTGTGCCCACGATGGGTCATCATCGATATCAAAACTAATTTGACTTAGTTGATAGAAAATACGTTGAACCTTGAAGAAAAATACGATTGACAAAAGGAAATCAAAAAATTAATTCGCAAATTGTACCTCAATTTTGCACATGGTTGTTCCTTGGAAGATATAGAATACGATTAGGGCCAAGTGCATCATCCATATTGTGAATACTGTAACGCAAATAACCCCATTATATGGATACTTGAGTTGATTCTATTGTAATTAAATCAATACCAGCAATATATTCCACCTTTCGTTTCGAAAGAGCCAAATATGCCCAATTTATATCGGTGAGTGGGAGGATAAAGCAAAATAAAATCGTCGTAAAATTTGACCAGCCAAAGACTCGATTCATGCATTTACATAACTCATAAATCAGTTGATAGTACTGATTGAAACTTTTTAAATCATTCACATTGATATTTGCATCAATGGAATCACATCCAATATTATTACGTGATACCACTAAATTTTGTAATTTATTTCGAACACATTCATATTTGATGATTTCCAGATGAAATAAATAGTAAAACACGCGGTATTGATAGATTGCACAGGAAAATAAATAGGCGACACGAAAAAAGAAATAGTTGCCCACAAAGAAAATGAAATATTGCATCTGATACAGTAGAATTGGTAATACAATAACTGAGTGTTCAATTAGTTTAATGGAATAATTGCGTAGCCAAGAATTATTACAATTTATCCGAAATGCTTCAAATTGTTGATATAGATGCCAGAATCTTTCTTGACTTCTTCGTCTAGAATAGGATTCAACAATGATAGCCCAATATACAAACATTCCTACCGTGTTTTGCAACACATTATTCACAATGGATGGCAATACATCATTTAAAACTATTGGCTGCATCGAAAATTCAATCACAAAAGCGGTCAGAGTGAATGCACAAAGAAAATGACACACAAATATGTGGAGATCACGTTTTCGATGCGATTTTAAACTGCAAATTTCCGTACAAAATCCACAAAAATCAAAGAATTGAAGTAAGAATGTGATCCATTTCGAGAACATGTTGAACTGCACACACAAGAAAAATAAAGTGAAATGAATGTGGAATTCGTCCAACAGTACTCTTCTCTGTAATTGCACCTGTTAGACCATTTGTTTCGAATGGTTTTACCTTGGCCAAAATGCTATTGTTGTCATTTGTGTGCACATTAGAATTGGAATTAATTTTATTTAAGAGATAACGAATGTTTTCCATTTATTTCAAAGCAATATATTAGCAAGATCGCTTAATAAACGAAGAAAAATGACACGCAGCCCTCTAGGCGAGGGACACTCAAAACAGTCATCGTACATATATTGAGCGGGCACTATCGATGCATTCATTTGTGCGAGTGCGATTGTGTAAACGACAATGTTCGTGTTCAATATGTGTACGATAACAGCTTCGAGCATTCCACGCGTAGAAGCGTCTTGGCGTCTTACGTCAAATCTTTCCCATGTATTTGTATACGAAGAAAGCGACCTTGATCTTAGTGATGAAATTTTCCTTGATTGTAAACAGACAGGCCCATCAATAATAATAATAATAATGAATAATTATATAAATTTTATGTTAACGATAATAGCAACATCTCATTAAGGTGTCTTAATTCAGTGTAACATTCTTAGCAACAATTGAATCACTCTGAAAACATGATACAACGCAGAAGTAAACCTTGCAATTTTAAGGTCGTGTCAGCTATTGGAATTGTGAGTGTCGTATTTTGTAAACATTTCAAATGCATTTGCATTAACTTTCATAACTGTTCAAAAGCTAATTCCCAGATGTTCTTTTAAATGCACCATATATTTATTTCCATAAACTGTACGTAAAATATGACATATTTTAATATCGCGCCCATTAACTACAACAAAACAATGTGTTTAGAGTAGACAATTTTTAGATATTCTTCTTATTACCCTGAAAAGAGTTTCGTTGTTAATCCGAAATAGTCCTTTAGCATGGAAATATATGGGATACTTGCGAATAAATAACATTAGAGCTTCAATCTAGAAGAGTAAATGATTATTGAATCGAACAAGCATACCTCGAGCATGCTTTTGTATCTTTGCCAAAAATGGTTCTGTACTAAGCTGAAAAAACTTAGCTAACAATTTAAAATACATTGCGCCCCGCAAGCCATCTAGATGGCGCCACAAGAAAATTTGGTTCTTATACGAGGTGTATGCTCAAGATATGCGAACAAGTTGCTCGATATTTTAAACTACTTTTCACATAAAGCAAAAATAAAGCTTCAAAACTGAAAAAGTATACCTGTGCTAATGAATAGTTTTTTTTACACCTGAAACCAATTCCACTCAAGTGATAGACAATTTGTTGAGACTTGTAAGAAAATTAACCATTTTTATCAACAAATCATGGAAAACTTGGAACAAAATCATATAATAAGTAGTTGGAAAAACCCACCATTATCCGGCAGTCAGTGGTGCTTTTAAAAATGTAATGTATTATCAACAAAAGATACATCATCCAAATGATAAAAACTAAAAAGTTGAAGGAAAAAAACTTGAAAAACGATTTAACAAATGAATTCTAATATTGATTACCTATGAAATATTCATTCGTTTGCTCCTGCATTGCCTGTAAGGCCCAATTAAAATCAGTTAGCGGCATATGGAAGCAATACAAGATCGTTGTAAAATTTGACCAGCCAAAGATTTGATTGATACATTCGCTCATTGCATAAATTTTTCCATAGTATTGATTGAAATTTTTTACCGATTTTGCAATTCTATAATCGGTTTGGTAACGCGATGGTCTGATGACCAATTTTTGCAATCGTTTTTGAATCTTTCTCAATTCGTATTTAATGATTTCCAAATAAAGTAAATAGTAGAAAGTACGGTACTGATACATCGCCACAAAGCAAAAATACGCAATTCGAAAGAATATGAAATCGTTTCCGTTAACAGATAAAAAGTATAACACAAAGTACGTTTGAATAATTGTGATGACAACAAAAAAATGAATGAATTTAATCGAGTATTTTCGCAGAATTGAGCCAATGATTTTGCGATAACCATCGATTTGTCTATAAATTTGCCAAAATTTTCGCTGATCCTTCCGTTGAACATATGATTCTACAATGATGACCCAATACGTAAACATTCCATTCACAATTTGCAGCAAATAGTTAGCCGAATAGGCTAAAGCTTCGGTTAGAATTATCGGCTGCCTTGAAACAGAAATGAGGACGATTGTCAAAGTACTCGCCCAAATAATGTGGATTATAAAGTTGTTCAGTGATGTTCTTCGTTTGGAATTCGATGTCTCCGTATGAAATCCACAAATGTAAAAAAAAATTAGCAACAATTTTATCCATATCGAGAACATGTTGAACTTAAAGTGCGACGATGTAGGCAAATGAAAGCGTAATATTTATCAGCGCTCTGTGTTACAACACATTTTATGAGTTAGATTCAAATGAAGTTACTTCCACCAAATTGAATACACACTTGATAACAGTGTGCATTATTTGCTTTTGATTTTAATCGAATGTTTTATAAGAGACTATGTCGCATAAATGAACCTTGTAAATATTCTAAAAAGAAATGTTATCTATTAAACCCATTACATTACACATTTGACCAATTAATCAATAACATGGCATAGCAGATATCAGATCACAACAATTTTTCTTTTCTAATTTTCTGTTTTGTTATGTTGATCAGAACTGATAAAAACATGTGATGGATGACTTTGATGATTGAATTCATAAATTAGAAGAACAAAAGTAGTGAAGAAGAAAGACAATCAAATTCAAATTCCCATTCGTGTAAATGTCATCCAGTGCATTTGTTTACATCACATTAAGGTAAATTGTAGCACGAATTCAATGACTTATTTACGTTCACTGAACGTCGTTTAGTACCGTGGCTTCTTATCAACTCAATTTATCGAATAAAAATCCAACTTATTTATCAATTGAAGTCCATTTGTGCAAATTGAATGAAAAATGCCACACAAGTTACGACGAGTCCAATAAGCTGAATAAAAGTAGAAGATTTTGATAAAACGATAAACGAATGCCATTCATTGGCATATACCTTAATGAAGGTGCCAGTGTTAATCACAAAAAAACCCTTAGCATAAAATCGAATGGAATTATAATTCATTTGGTGTGCTGTGACCTCGATCTGCATTGGTAAAATTCAGAAAAAAAATGTTCATTTTCAATTTGACTGTTCTCTCTGCACAGATAACGGGTAACATGAAATTCATTAAGTTTCATATTTTCACCTGTCGATAAATTTCTTCATCTGATAGACTTGTTGGAGTATGAAATAGTTGAAATCGTACCGATTTATCCTAGGCCAAAAAATAAAATCAATTTTTAAAAACTTTATTCAATGTATTCATTCATTTCTTTCAATTTTACCCGAGTATAGCAATCCTTCGCACATTTACTTAAATAAAAGAATGTGTATACATTTCGACCGATCGAATAAGTGGTAGCAACAAGTAAGACGTCTGAAATAAATTCAGTGATTTGAAAGAATTACGATTCATTCTTAAGTATGAAATTATTCAAACCGTAATCAAACCCAATGAATTTCCGATTCATTTGTCGATAGAAGAAGTTCAAGAATGTGATGGAACAGTGGCAATTTAGTAGAACAAATGCAAGTTGTGACCAGCCAAACATTGAATTCACAAGCATGGACATTTCATAGACGATGCCGTAATAGTTTCGAATATTAGTACAATAGTATTGCTGAAATTTACTGATATTCTTCAACCCGATTTCAATTTTCTGCAATTGAAACTCAATCACTTTCAAATGAAGTAAATAAAAAACTAAACGATTAAAAGAAATCGTATTGAAAGTGAACATCATAATTTTTTGCACTGCTCGAGATGCCTGTTCATTGAAAATTGCAAACGTATAGAACGTTACATCTACGAATGGCATTACGATTAATAGAAGTAAATAGCATTTTGGTTTGAACTGTGCTTGACTGGAGTAATGATCGTTAATTTGAATCAAAAGACGCCAAAACTTTCGCACTTCCGCTCGATATGTATATGCTTCGTAAATGATCAACCAATATGATAGATTATGGTTTACGTAGTATATGAAGAAATTCAATACGTCTAAACGTTCCATAATGCCTATTAATTCCGCAAACGACTGAAATACAATGAAAGTGCACCAAGCAGCCAAACCCATCTGAAATGAGAGTGTTAAAATACGAAAGGATTTCTTTTCAGCCGACATCGTATCGAAACTGTACAGGCTAAAGTATTTCAGAATGTAAGTAATCCTTTTTGGGAGGTTTCCCATTTTCTCTTTCAATATATGAACGACTTCGTCAATACTGAATCGATTTGAATTGTATTTTACAATTGCACAGGATTTATACAATCAATATATGATAATCATTTTTTTAATGCAAACCAACAGAATCTTCGTCAAGGTGATTCAATTGCTTATCAAATTCTATATTCATTTTCATCTCAGTGAACCACTTTATGTTTATCAACAATTATTTTTATGCTGATGAATGGGATTAATAGATGCGATTCTATTGATGATTCCAATCAGTCATAAATATATACAATTGAATACGTATAATAATTGAACTTAATGACCATTTTAATAAGCTAAATGGAATCGAAATTTTTGCTTTTTCTTTCATTTTTGTAGACTGAATTATTCAATACACTCACAAATGATATTTTTTAGCTTCCAAAAAAGTTGCCTGATATATGATTGTGAGTCATCGAACGTAATACACATTGATTGTTTCACACTTGAATCTTAACAAGTGTTTTATAGGATACATTTGAATTTTCATACAAATGAAATATTATTTTTTGCTAGTAATGCTAGTCGTTTACAACGGGGTCGCAGCTTAGACCGAAAATAACTTAAATGAGAATTGTGGCGACGCAAGCGCCCTCAATTTCAATAGGCAAATCAATGTAATTTCGTAATTTTTTCTGAACTAAACAGCGCGCCAATTTGAATTTTGTTGATGCTGTCACCCTATGGTGGTTTATTAGTGCATTTTTCAATTAATTGGATGAAAAGATGTCATCGGCCATTACATTCGCCATGAGCAAAACAACCTAGCTTTTCGGGTGATCAGTACATTTGTGTGAATTGTATGAATAACAAAACGCAAGTGACGACCAATCGCGAAAGCTGTAAAAATTTGAAAATAAAAGCGAATAGTATCTGTAAATTAATTCATCGTGTTCATAAGCGCTAAACACATACTTTCAGGAGTGTTTCAATATCAATAAAGAGTATGCCTTTCGTATGGAAGCGAATGGGACAACAATTAATTTGTTGTACCATTGCCTCAATCTGCAAATAAACAAACACTGATAAGCTAGAAGAGTTATATTTTCATAATTAAATTCGTTTTGCCTGTCGATTCAAGTTTTCATTGGAATGGGTAACTGTGTGCATGTTAAACAATTGAAACAGGATCATTTCAGGCTACAATAGATAGAGAATCTCAATCAAATTATTGAAAAAAATTCAAAATCAAGTTTAAGCTCAATTTTATTTTGACTTTACCAAATTCTTGCAAACATTCGCATATTTAAAAATAAAACCCAAATGAATTATAACTCGAAATATGATGAAATACCCTCTAATTATCAACAGATCTAGAATACAAAGAAATCAACATATGTTCGTTACCATGAAATCAATTTTAAAAATAGAAAAACAAACCATAATTTAAGAAATCGAATCGCTTCTGATTCGAACGAAAAGCGGAATTTAAGATTGTAATTGAAGACTGGAAGCTCAATAAAATCAATGCCAAATGCGATAATCCGAAGATTTCGTTTATATTCTCGCACATTTCATATGTCAATCGGTTGTAATCTTGTATCAATTTCAATTGATCATGATTGAATGTTTGCTTTCGCATGAATTTGAGCTTGGTTTCGATCTCCTGTAGTTGAACAATAATTACTCGTAAATGGAGTACGTAGAAAAATATACGATTATCCGAAACGGTGGTAAGTAAATAGTAGATAAGATTGTAATGAATTCGATTAAAATGATCGTACAGTAAAATTGCATATAAACAATCGAAAGAGGCACCAATCACTAGCAAAGTCAACACAATCAAATAATTCCAATTCAAAATCTTCATTTCAGCGAAATATTTAACGTTTGCTTCGGTTAGGTTTCGGCCAAAGACGTTTTGAGTCTTTCCTTTTGTGCATGAATCATAAATGATGAGTAAAAGTGCCAAACAAGCAGCAATGTTGTATGCGAACATATTCATTGCATCTAAATAGCCCATATAAACTGATAGAAACGGTAAATATGTTACAATATCGATGAAATACCAACTGAACACAGCCAATTGGCTCAAAAGTATTATGAACTTTACATATTCCCCACCAATTCGCATAGAAGCCATCGAATGAAAACCAAATAAACTGAAATATTTGAAAATCCACGTTTGCTTCATTTTTTAAACTAGACCGAACGGTTATTTCATTCAACTATGGATTCAAGTAGAAAAATACTTTGGAGAAAACAACGACATATCGCAAAAATGAAACACAATTAATACATTTGTGTGAATTGAATAAACACTAGAATGCAGGTAATGACCAATGACCATTCCCATGCTATTAGAAGTTTTTAGAAAATTCAAAACATGTTTTCAGAAAAATCCCATCGTTAATGAAACGGATTCTTTTGATGTGGAAACAAATAAGACAGTAACTATTTGGTTGCACTAATGTCTCTATCTGCAAATGTAAAATCGATAAAATCAAGATAATTTCCCACAGAAAATGACATATATCATTAAGGCCCTTGCCTATGCATTCATAGCTCCATCCGGACTAATTACATGCATGTTGAACAATTCAAATAGGATCACTTCGAGTTATTTTAAATAGTTTTATACTTTTCAATAATTGACAAATCGATTAAGATTGCTTCCATTCAGCAAATGGTAGCACTTGTTCACACACTTAATGACATAAATCGTCATACAAGAAGAAATGTACAATAAAATCCTGCCAACAGAAAAAATCTTAGATCGGTGAAAGGTTTGTTCTTAAAAAAAGTAGCATTGTACAAACCATTACTCTTACATTTTTTTCTGAATTGAACTCAAACCAGAATTAAAAACCGTAGCCGATGACTGAAAGCTTGGAAGCATCATCCAATCCAAAGATTTTGTTTACATTGCCACACATTTCATCGATCAACTGAAATCTGAAAATAATTTTGGACCCATTTCAATTGATTTTGCTTCAGCCGTTGCGTCCGTATGATCAATTTGGGCTTTGGACTAAGGTTTCGAAGATCTCCGAAAGAATCGCCATGCGTCTTCGGTACTTTTAAAAGTTTACCATTAATTGCACATATGCAATGCGTTTGAATTGTTTATTGCAGGAATGTAAGCATTCGGTTTTCCTTGGTGGTTTTGGGGATGCTTTGCAAGATGACAACAGTGATGAAGGCTGAAATTGTCATTAAAATTTTACGCTAGCTTTTAATTGCATATCTTCAAGTGTTACAGTACGATTGACTATTTTTAAAATAAAATCAGGCTTGTAATAATTTCCCGAGCGCATATGTCAGAATATGAAGTCAATGCAATGTTCTGTTTGCATCCTTAGTCTAACGACGATTTGCTCCCCAGAATATAAAACATCTTTCGATGCGCCAAAAATCAATAAAAGCCACATTTTATTTTAAAAATAGTCAATCGCATTGCAATACTACCGATATTACTTGTGCGAGTGAAATGGCTGATCATCATTAGTGCGTGTGGTGGTTAGGAAAATCACTTTGACATGTGGAGACGAAAATAGAACCTCTCTACCTTGTACTTTGCACTTTACCAAAAAAAATCGATAATGAATCGAACTTAATTGTTTCAATTGTAACAAAAACTTGGTTGTTGTGAACTGTTTTAAACGTATTTATCCACTTAAATCTTACATAAAATGAGCTCCCTCTTGAAAGTGCCTAAATAAAAATCCACATCAAAAATTTGCACTCCATGTGCTCCAAATTACATAGTATACCAATTTCATATTAAATTTGTGCTTATTTTTTGGTGTCAGCGAAATCTAGAGTGAAATATCGCACCGAATATTTTCGTATAAAATCACCACATTCAGAGTACATCTTGACGCGACTGACAAAAATGAGTTTATCTTCGTGAGTATTGTGGAGCACATAGAGCGCATATTTTTTATGTGAATTTTTATTTGGGTTCTGTATTCGTCATTATCGGTCTCTGCGTTGGGGACATATTTTACCAAATGCATTTTAATTGCTAGGACAATTACGACTTCGATTATTTCATTGGACGTACAATTGTACATCTATAGGTACGGAAATAGTAACACAACTTTAGTCAAGTTCGAACAATCAGAGGGAACAGTAATCAAAATCAGTTCGTCTTAAAGTGAAACAAAAAGAACTTTAGCAATTTTCGATGGCGAAATTCAAAGTGCTCGAAGATAATCGAGTCATTATGACTGCAATCGGCCTGCATTCGAACCGTTTGGCCGAATTGACTAACGACTTTTTTGAATCGTTTTTCACTTACTTTGTTCTATTTCACGTAATAATGTTAATAACAATGTCAGGTGCAGTGTTTGTGTTCATGAATGTACCCAATTTTGGTGTCATTTTGGAAACATTTTTGGTTATCATCACCTTTAGTCAATCTGGAGGCATGTTCTTGAGCATTGGTCTTAATATGATTAAGGTCAAGCGATTGCTTCTCAAACTGCAAGAGATCGTCGATAGAGTTTATTCAGGTTTAGTTTTCTCTTTATACAGACTTATCAGTAGTACTGATTTAGTACATCAAAGGGATATTGCAACTTTTTTGACCAGAAAAAACGCCATCTTACGTCGTGCCCGTAAATTATTTTACTGTACATTTAGATGGTAGAGACAGAACAAAAGTTGGACACTATGCATAAACTTGGAAAGAGCTTGATAAACTTGATGAAATACATATATTTAATGATCGCTGCAATACCCCTATGTAGTACATAGTGAAATAATGATTAAATAAATTAAAATCATGTTAGGCGTAGTAATTGAAAATCTGAAAATTAGATTTTTTTCAGAAAACAACAACTGAAGTAAAATTGGTTTTAGGTTTGAGAACAAAAAACAAAATGTACATGCTCAATCTATGTTTTTGTCTTTTTTCTCCAGACGAAGAGTATGATGTGCATGACATCTACTGGAACAGCGAACAAAAATGCCGAAAATATACCAAGCGGATTTCTTACTTTATTTTATCGAATCAAACTATATACACATTGTCTCTGCTCTACTCATTTTATTGTCTTTTCATTGGAGATTATGACCTATCAAAAATACCCTTACCCTTGACTTTGGTCGTCCCTTTTGATACAAACACTATTTTTGGTTGGTATTTACTGTGGATTATTCAGTTCAACGGTGGTGTTTCGTATGCTACTTCCGTCGTAGTCGGTACATCTTTCTTTTTGTGTTGCTGCATCTATCTAGCTGCCATTACCGATCACTTTAAATATATTCTTCGAGCAAAGTTGAAGTTGGTTGAAAAAATCCCTAAAAAAGGAAATTCACAGAGATGGCTGTTGCTTCAAAAACAACTTTCACAGGCAATCAAAATTCAAGTCGAAGGATTTGAGTGAGTAGTTCTTCGTTTACTTGTTTCATTTTTATTCATTTTATATTTTACATGCTATTTCATGTATTTTACTAGAATTTTCAAATTGTCTACGGATATAAACAGCGGATCAATACTGGCACTTCTACCCGCCAACGCTGTTTTCATGGGAATTTCGTTGTACAACATGGAACATGTAATCGCAATTATCACGCTTAGTTTATTAAAGAATTCATTCAAAAGAGTGGATTATGCTTCTAAAACTTTTTACATTGCAATATGAACCCATGAGATTTGAAAAATAATCTCAGTTACGGTTCGACCAAATTGTGTACTTTTCCAATAATGTTCTATTCTTCTTCACCTACAGTCACCGTTCAATTTGGTTGATTTTGCATTCAACATCATTTGCATAAGCTGTTCGTTGGCCTGGCCCTTTCTTCTGTGTAAATTTGCAACTTTTGCTACCGAACAATTTGTGTCGCTGGGCGATGTTGCTTACGATTTGGACTGGTTCGAGTATCCACCAGAACTGCAGAGATACATCGTTTTGATCATGACTCGCTCACAGAAACCGATCTATTTCAAAGGACTCAAGTTGATAAGTTGCACTCTGAAAATCTTTGGAGAGGCAAGCATAAAATTCATTCATTTTCTCTGCTTTAAATCTATTCGGTTTTTTTTTCTTCGTTCGTAGATAATCAAGTCATCTTGTTCTTATTACGTGATTTTTAGAGAACTATCTCAACCCTAATTGATGCTATTATGAAAAACTATATTTTCAAATACTGACTACAATATTTTCTTATTTATTAATACTTAGATTCTATCCTGTAAGAACGCTTTATTTTTGTTTCTTTCCACTCTATGCTATGCAGAGCACACGGCAAGGGCTAATACGATACACATGAATATTTTTCATAGTGTTAGAGTACATTCGCGCTATTCCGCCTTGTGTATCGTATTTCGTGTATATGCTTTGTGTATCATAGAGCCGAATGGAGCGAAAACTCAGTGCAAAGCGCCAATTTCGTTCATATGAGTTGTAATAGATAATGCTTTCATTTCCAATTTGTATGCTTTTGCCACGATTTTAATAAATGCACCAATCAAGCCCACCGCAACTTCCGTGTCATTTTTCTATAGCATTCAGTCCCTGTACTAGTTTTGCTCTTGTCATCGCCATGTGCTAGACGACAATGCAGTGGGTGCTGTTAGGTAATTTCACTCCAAAAATCTGAACTGCCCTCTATTTGATCAATATTCTTTGATCGATTCAATAAACACTCGACGAAAGGAAAAACTTTCAAAATGTTCATGTTGCTTTTTAATTTCTAACGACCACCTACACGAAACACCGTCTCTGGATTGGAAACTAAAACGCTCGCCTGACGATCAAGTTGAGTTCGATATTTATCGCATGTGAACAGCAACCGATAGATTGATTCCAATCGAGTCAAATCATCATCACTCACACAAACTCACAGCAGTCAACTCCATAACACATCGTTTGGTAAACGTTCCTTTAAACGCAACCGAGTATGCCACCGAAAAACAACGAATTATGCCAATCGCCGAAACGAATGGCTATCGATGTAATTCCGTTGCAGCTGTATAGATTTCGATTCATATCGAAAGTGTTTCCACATATCAGAGGGATTCTCCACCACACACAGAGCCCATATTGGGTGTTGTATACATTCGTAATCATCGGTCTCTGCGTTGGCGACATATTTTTTTCCAAATGCTTTTTAATTGCTAAAACAATTACGACTTTGATTATTTCATTGGACGTACAATTGTACATCCATAGGTACGGAAATAGTAACACAACTTTAGTCAAGTTCGAACAATCAGAGGGAACAGTAATCAATATCAGTTCGTCTGAAAGTGAAACAAAAAGAACTTTAGCAATTTTCGATGGCGAAATTCAAAGTGCTCGAAGATAACCGAGTCATTATGACTGCAATCGGCCTGCATTCGAACCGTTTGGCTGAATTGACTAACGACTTTTTTGAATCGTTTTTCACTTACTTTGTCCTATTTCACGTGATCATGTTAATTATAATGTCAGGTGCAGTGTTTGTGTTCATGAATGTAACCGATTTGGTTGCCGTTTTGGAAAACGTTTTCGTTATCATCGCCTTTGTTCAAAGTGGAGGCATGTTCTTGAGCATTGGCCTGAATATGATTAAGATCAAACGATTGCTTCTCAAACTGCAAGAGATCGTCGATAGAGTTGATTCAGGTGAACCAGGTTTATTTCATATTGCACTTCAGTTAAAGCACTTCTGTATTCCCATTTTTATTTTCACCGACACAATTGAACATTAGCATTATGAATTAATTGGATTCTGTTTAGAAAACAACGCCGACGTTAAATTTGAATTAATTTTGAAGAAAAAAAAATCAAAATATCCATATTCAATCTATGTTCTTGTCTTTTTCTCCTTCAGACGAAGAGTATGACGCGCATGACATCTACTGGAACAGCGAACAAAAGTGCCGGAAATATAGCAGACGATTTTTTTACTTCATCCTATCGAATCAAACTATATACACATTGCCTCTGCTCTACTCATTTTATTGTCTTTTGAATGGAGATTATGACCTATCAAAAATTTCCTTACCCTATACTTTGATTACACCATTTGATACAAGCAATATTTTTGGCTGGTATTCACTGTGGATCATTCAGTTCAACGGTGGTGTTTCGTACGCTACTTCCGTCGTAGTCGGTACATCTTTCTTTTTGTGTTGCTGCATCTATCTAGCTGCCATTACCGATCACTTTAAATATATTATTCGAGCGAAGTTGAAGTTGGTTGAAAAAAGCCCCAAAATAGGAAATTCACAGAGATGGCTGTTGCTTCAAAAACAACTTTCACAGGCAATTAAAATTCAAGTCGAAGGATTTGAGTGAGTAGTTCTTCGTTTACTTGTTTCATTTTTATTCATTCTATATTTTACATGCTATTTCATGTATTTTACTAGAATTTTCAAATTGTCCACGGATATAAATAGCGGATCAATTCTGGCACTTCTACCCGCCAATGCTGTTTTTATGGGAATTTCGTTTTACAACATGGAACACGTAAGCGCGTAGTGATTGCTTAGCTCATCAAAGAATTCATTGAAAAGAGTGGATTATGGTTGTAACACCTTTCACATTGCAATGTAAACCCATGAGTTCTGAAAACTTATCTCAGTTAGGGTTCTGTCGACTAAATTGTGTACTTTTCCAATAATATTTTATTTTTCTTTATCATCAGTCACCGTTCAATATAGTTGAATTTGCATTTAACATCATTTGCATAAGCTGTTCGTTGGCCTGGCCCTTTCTTCTGTGTAAATTTGCAACTTTTGCTACCGAACAATTTGTGTCGCTGGGCGATGTTGCTTACGATTTGGACTGGTACGAGTATCCACCAGAACTGCAGTGATACATCGTTTTGATCATGGCTCGCTCACAGAAACCGATCTTTTTCAAAGGATTCAAGTTGATAAGTTGTAATTTAGAAGTCTGTGGAAAGGCAAGCATCATTTATTCATTTTCTCTGCTTTACTATAAGCCAAAGTTACTAATTTTATTTAAAATAATTATTGAAATTATCACTAGTCTATTCTTGATCTCTTTTTTACGCAGATTTTCAAATCATCCTGTTCTTATTACTTGATTTTTAGAGGCCTGTCTCAACACTAATTCGTAACGCTACTATGAAAAACTATCTTTTCAAATACTTACTCTGATATTTTCTTATTTAATTGCACTTATCAATACCTTTGAGGAGAGGGCACAGATATTTTCTGATTGTTAAAACCAGACACTCGAAGGACGCATTCCGAATTTCTGTCGCCAAATCACAATTTATTCATGAGTTTACTAGGAACAATTGGAAATGCAATACATTTTCCTCGCTTACTCTTCTTCGAATTCTGGGTGGAAATGTGTTCATTACACTGAAATCAATAATAGAATTTCCCAATGCAATGGATGTGCGACAATGCATTCATCATATCCACATTACGAAACCATGTGAAATTGTCAGAAAATCAAACAACGGTACATCTGTTACAGTGGAAATGTTCATATTTCAGTGCATTATTCATGATTATGAATATTACAATATTGATGATTGGATGTGGTTATAACGAAGGTTCCAATAAAATGGAATATGGAAAAGAAAGCCGTAAGAATGAAACATAGCGTGTGCCGTTTTAAATATTTTGCTTTGCGCTGTTCTGTTTTTAACGAAGCCTTTTGAATTGTTTCATATTCGTAATGCTACTATGAAAAACCATCTTTTCAAATATCGACTCTGATATTTTCTTATTCCATTACACTTGAATATCGATCTTGTAAGAATGGTCGATGCTGCTCCATTCCATTCTATGCTATACAGAGCACGGGCCAACACGATACACGTGAATATTGTTCATAGTGTTTGAGTATATTGGCGCTGTTCCGCTTCTGTGTATACTGTATATACTTTGTGTATCATAGAGCCGAATCGAGCTAATACAGAGTGCAAACTGCCCATCTAGTTCATATGAGTTGTAATAGATAATTATAATTATAAAATAATGCTTTCATTTTAATTGTATTCTTTTGCCATGCTTTTAATAAATGCACCGATCAAGCCCACCGCAATTTCCGTGTGTTTTTTTATGGCATTCAATCTCCATATACTAGGTTTGCGCTTTTTACTGCTATAGGCTAATAATTTTATGACAATGCTGTTAGCGCTACTTTCTGCGTTAGGGAGTTTTACTTGAATAATTTGAACTGATATTTATTTGATCAACATTGATTCGATAAACACGCCATGTAAGCGTCAGAACTATTTATAGCAAAAATGTAATACAGAAAAGTTGCGCAGAAAAATGTCGATGATGAATGAGCGGAAAAGGGATAGCTATATAGTTCTAGCTATCTCTTTTCATTTGACATTTTTCCGCGCAACTTGTCTGTATTACATTTTCGCTCCAAACTACTCATTTGAAGTAGGAACATGTCAAATCAAATCAAGCCAAATTTACTTCAAGACATTTATTCTACTTCAGTAGCTTTGGCGCTCACTTGATGCTTTGAATTTTTGTGTAAGTACTTAGCATTCGAATAGCAAAAATCTACTTTTACAAGTGCCAAGAAGGTAATTTTATTACCTACAGTTTTTGATTGAGCTATTTATTTTAAAAATCAATCATCTCATCTACTCATATTTTTTCTACACGTCGCATTCCCATCGCAAGTAAGTACTGTATTTTCTTGTTGATATTTAGCATTAAGTTCAGAAATTATAACATTTGTGAAAATTGAATGAACAATATGACGTATGTGAAGACCATTCCCATGAGCTATAAAAAATGAGCGAAATTTAATCGAAATATCGATATGTCAAGTATAAAATGCATGTATACTTTGAACAACGTTCCAGTGTTCAAAACCAAAATTCCTTTAACATTAAATTGAATGGAGCTGCACTCCATTTGATGCGCCATTGTTTCTACCTATGAATAAGAATCAAAATAGAATGTGATGTAAAGTGGAGATGAACAAGATATTTTACCCTTTGAGCTGAGTTACAATTCGATTTATCCGTAATGTTGAATAGAAGGAAGGAGATTGATTTGGACTACGATAGAAAAAACGATTGTTTTTTAATACAACAGCTTTTGAAGGCAGAAATTAGATTAGTTTACCCAAAAATGGCATTTACTTATGTACTTGTTCAAATAGAAAATTTGAATTACGATGCGCAACAACATAGTAGTACATGAATATTTCATGAGGTCTTGAAAAATAACAAAAAACCATGACAATTTAGAAAATATTGAAATTTTTCATTGATAATGTATCTCTCAGTTGTTAGATTATTATGATCAAACGAATAATTTTCAAGTAATTATTTGTTCGTCTAAAATGAATACCGCACCTGAGTTGAGTTCATCGAATTTTGCATAAGCTAACCGATATGCAATATTTAAAAATGTGACAGACGTGTAAAAAGTCAACATAATCAATGCGACTTGAGACCAACTGAATGTCACATTTATGCAGTCAGACATTTCGTGCGTCAATCGATACTGATTGCTAATGTATGTGAGCCGTTTTTCCGTTAATTTTCCTTTCAAATGCTTCAATTGAACTTCGATTTTTTTCAACTGGAAAGCAATTAATTTCAAATGCAGGATATAGAAAAATATACGGTTATCAAAAACGCTAAGGAAAAAATAATGCAATATTTTATTGAGGACCGGCGTTTCAATATCATTCAAGGACAATCCAAACGCTGCTGTATCTATAAGTAAGAGTGCAATCCATCCAGTTAAATAAACGCCCTTATTTATTTCCACATTATGGCCATAACTTTGATGTATTCGATCAAATATTCGCCAAAATATAAACTGAACGCTTCGATTCGCAAACGAGTCATAAATAATTAGCCAATATGTTACAACACTGGCAACGTAATACGAGAGAAAATTCAATACATCTAAATATTCGAAAAAGGGATGCTCTGCGATGATTGCTGCCAAAGCAGCAAATGAGGCGAAACAACACAAAGCGATATGCACAAGGAGAATAATTAAACTGATTGATTTTCTAGTTTGACTTGTGTAAAAACCATACAAATGGTAGAAATTCAAAACGGTATTCATCCATTTTGGAAACATTTTTCGATTTTATTCGGAACGTGTATTGGTGTATAGAAGAAATTATCATTTGCACCACTATTCATTACAACTGCAAACTCACTTCTGATGCCTACTTCGTTTAATTTTCAAATGTTTCCTTCTGCAAATTAGATCCATGGGTTAGATTAAGGGGAAATTATGTTGTTTATGTTTTATAATTTTAATTATGTCATCTAATTACAATGTAGTTGCTTCCTTTGAATTCGATTATGGCATACACTAATGTTATTTTTCTAATCGAATGGTACAACGTTATTTGAAATTACTAAAACACTCAACAAATTAAATCATTAGTAGAATCAAATTACGATCCAATTGGTCTTGAAATGAAAAGAGTTTTGATAATAGAACCTACAACGTAAATAAATGAATCACATGCACTTATTATTAACCTTCACCAGATAAGGGTATTTACCAAAGTGTTTGCTCCCGACTATCTCTGCGTATATGATAGATTATTAGTACATTAAACTTGGATTTTTTGACTATCAACCTTTAGACAATCTCTGTTGTTATCACTTTGCTTCTATTTTTGTTTTACTGATTCATTTGAAGTGATTCATTTTTCCATGCATTTTTCTAGTAAGTAGGCAGATGGTATATTAATCGAAAATGCAGCAGTAAGGAATCAGTTGTTGTCGAAATGTGCTTGAATTTATACGTGTTATTTGGTGTTTTCACCGCAAGCTATGGTTTCAATAATCAACCTAATATTATGGCTTGTACAGATATCTCACTTTTAAGTTCTGGTGATTATAGTCAAATGTATCAATACATAGATCGTATGTATCATCCAAAACCGAAAAGCCATCTAAACGAAAATCCGCAACATTATCATCTAATACCCGGTTCAACTCTTCAAACATTTTTTGATAGTGCTTTGCTAAATGATGATGCTCGTCAGACATTTGTTGATTTTTTGGCCGAATTAACATCGTTTGCCGTTAAACGCGCTGGATATTTACATCATATGCCAAAAGGTTTGGAAAATTATGTGCACAGTCTTAATGGTCATTACAATATCTACGAAAACCAAGAATGGTACGAACTTCCTGAAAGTAAACGATTAACAATAAAAGATATATTATCTCGTTATGGAAGAACTATTAGAGCAATGTTCTACTATATGCCATTCAACATTGTAATTGTACCACAGGAAGAATGTAATGATATTGCATTCGATGAGAAACTGGTGTCTATAGTGACGGCCAAAAATTTGCAATTGTTAACACAAATTCGTCATAATATGGAAGGTGGACACTATATTGAGGCGATTAATTCACTCAGTGATTTGATGCGAAACACTTCAATAACTCGTCCATATGAATGGGTGTATGGTGCGAATGAAAAGAATTTAACGATTCGTGAAGCTGCTCAACGACAACAAATCAAGAGACAAGAATGGAATGATCCAATGTGTTTAATATCACTTCAAAAAATATACAAATTTCTTGACGGCAAAATGGGCCAAGAATCGGATAGTGGTACTTGGAATCAATTTTATGAAGTTCAATTTCCGTTTTCTATTGATGGCCGTACATTCTTCTATGGGCAGGACACAATTTACAGTAATTGGTTTATTCAAGAGCTATTACCAAATGGCAAAATGGGAGCAGAAACCGATCATGGCTCTTGGAGACTCAATTATCGTGAGCAATTCCCATTTTTTGTTGGTAATAAAACATTCTTCTATGCACAAGACATAAGCGATGGAACGTTTTATTGGTTTATCCGGGAACTCTTACCCAATGGCAAAATGGGCGAGGAAACTGATAACGGATATTGGCATAAAGGATACGCAGGTCATTTTTCATTTTCTATTGGCGGACGAACGTTTTTTTATGGACAAAACTGGGATGATTACAATTGGTTTATCCAAGAGCTCTTACCAGACGGCAAAATGGGTGAAGAAACTGATCATGGCTATTGGAAAAAATTTTACCTAGTTCAATTTCCATTTTCTGTTGATGGCAGAACATTCTTTTATGGGCAAAGCTTAACACTGGCAGACGGATATAATTGGTTCATCCAGGAGCTCTTGCCGAATGGTAAAATGGGCCAAGAAACGGACCAAGGCTCATGGAGACAAGCTTACGCAGCTCAATTCTCATTTTATCTGAATGGTGAACCGTTCTTCTATGGACAAGATATAATTTGGAAGAATTGGTTCATTCAAAAATTACTGCCAAATGGAAAAATGGGCGTTGAAATTGATCATGGTAGTTGGTATAAGGGGTATGCAGCTCAATTTCCATTTTCTATCAACGGGAGACAATTCTTTTATGGACAAAGCCAAAACTACTACTACAATTGGTTCATCCAAGAAATTTTTTGAGTTAAATTGTATTTTAACCATTTCCAGAACCTTTTTTATGTATGCAGCATTTGTTTCGTATGTAAGAATGAAATAAATCATTAAATCATTATTGACATGAATAAGTTTTTCTGTGATGAGTCGTCGGTGATGACTTTTTTGTTTGTCTCAAGACTTGTTTGAATCTAGACTCCAAAAAAAGGTCGCTTGTTCAATATTTACACAGAAGTCATGCCGTAATATCAACAATTCTGATAAAATCAATCGAATAAGTAAATAACAAGATTTAAACTTTTACACACTTTTGGAGTTTATTACTCAAATACAAAAATTGTACGTAAAAGTTGAAATCTTGTCTTATACTTTTTAGTATAAAACACACTTAAATCTCTGAACATTTTATTAAAATCAATCATTTCTTCACACACAAATCTATTCATGTTAAAATTAATCGAACATTTTTTTAAAAAATTCAATTGATATAAAAATAACCAGGAATTTAAAAAAGCGACAAAATATCACTGGCAAATTTATTATCAGAATTTTTAATATCATAACTAAAAATAACCATAATAAATGCCGTTCCCTGTTTGAAACAGGAATTAAAATCAATCAATTGAATTACAAACTCTTCTCCAACAGTACTAGAATCAAATGGCATAATTCACATAAAAAGCTACGTTGAAAATAAGTTGAGCTGCTCCACTTGAAATCAGTTATGATTGCTCAACTTAGTTCCATAACAACTTGCTCCATCTCGCGTATGATAGGCTTTTTCTAAAGTAGAATATTTACAGTTTGGGATTCTAACATTTTGTTCGTAAATGAACTGAATTTAAGTGATTTGAAATATATGTAGTACAATCTACTCATTCTGTTTCTTTTTTCTTCTTCTTATTTTTCCTCTGTGTATGAAGAAAGATAATTTGATTAATAAAAAAATTACGTTTTTTTGTCTTAACTTGCTTGAGCTATGACAAATCCTCGGGTGAAAGTGAAACAATCATAAAAACTAATTTTAAACCATGAGCAATTGCGAGGAATGAAACGATACCAAGCTTAAAAATCATCATAAACCGAATTCATTGAGTGTCAGCAATGGTTTGAAGCGTAAATTTCATTTCAAAATCTAATTGACCCGAAGTTTAATTAGTCGCCATTGTTCTCAGCACAGCACTCGTTTTGACTCGACCATTTAAATGGTTATGCTTTTAAATGGTACGGACGATTTTTTTTCGGCAACTGAGACTTAAAATTTCCATACAACTGAATTGTTGTGTCATTTATCCATCTGTTTTTGTTGGCAAGAACAAAAACGCGTGCGATTTTAATTCCGTTCGCATAAAACAAAATGCAAAATAAAACATATTCCGTATGTTTCGCCTCCATCTTTTGTGCTACATTTTAAATGATATTTGTTTATGCACGCAACATAAAACCATACAGTTTGTATGCAAATTCAAGACAGGAGCATGGTGGCCGGTCTCGAATCGTTTAATCTTTTGTTTATTTTCACGTGAACATCGTTCGACAATCTTTGTCGGGTTTTATTCATAATTTTAATGAATGTAAAATGCATTGCAAATGATTACATCGACTCAAAAATCGCAACTACTTCATTTCGTCTTTCACTTCAGATGAGAGCAGGTCATTCCAATGTGTTGCTGTGGCATCAGCAGCATAGTTGTTCTTACAATTTGCATAAATGGGATTCGAGTTGAAAATTGTGTTAGCTTTTCACTTGTGCTGACTGAGTAATATGTTCTTTTTCTGTTCTAACACTTTTCATTGTCTGTCCGAAAGCAAAAAAATTTAAGTGTTACCATGAAAAATCGATGAGACGAATGTCCAATTTAAAATTTGGGAAAAAAAGAATCAAACTCGATATGGTTCGAAGGAGAGCCCGAAAAAATCGGAGTCAAAGCAATTAGCTTGAAAGGTGAGAGAGCGTTCGAAAGGATTTATACATGCTTGATTGCGTATGGGAATAGTCACGATTACTTATAATCGGAATCTATTCGTTGCGTTTCTGGTTGAACAATGAACATTCATTATCCAATCCAATGCTGCTACTTCCCTCCATTGCACGCCTTGTTGTACTGAATTCCTTACGTTCAAATTCCATTTTCTCTTGTGCCAATCTCTTTCACCATTCTTCTTCACTTCGTTCATTTTTTTTCCGGTGAGTTGAATGTTTTGTTGTTGCCTGCAAACGCCTTTCAATTGCGTTCAACAGCCATTCGAATTATGCCGCTCTTATTCGTTTCACCGAAAGTTGAAACATTCCAACAACCATTCCAATTTTCTGCACATATATCAAACATAGAAACCATTTTCCGTATAAACGTGCATACTTTCTGGTGGATCGAGGCATACGTCTCTCTCACACATAGACTCGATCTCTCTTTCTCTCTCTCTCTCACTCTCGCATCCAACCGACTGGCACATCATTTTGATACACAACAAAAATTTAATCCTTATCCCCGACGCTTGCTCTCCGCTTTTCGCCAGCCGAATTTCCCGAATCAAATAGACAACACATACACACCGAACTCAACTTTGCATACTTGCTTACATATTTTACTTGATTTAAAGCTTCCCATTAAACCAGTTTTAATCTGTTTTCGTGTTTAAGATGGCCATAAATATTTCAAAAGTCGACAATTTAACAGATTCACTTGATTTATCACAATAAATTAGAATAATTTTCTATACTCCGCTCGCTCGCTAGCTCACACATTCAACGAATTATTGCCGAGCAGTGAGCGTAACGCCGCTCATACGCTTCTTCTTCTTATTTGATGTGATATTCACACTCGCCATCGCATCAGCCAACAAGCAACAATGTTAACAAAGGAATTTACCGATAATTCGGACTTTATAGTTGAGTTTCGAATGTTTCCATGTTGATTTGATGCATCACATTCAAACTACGACGGATCAGCTTGATGCGTGTCTTCGGAACATTTTTAGCTTCTTCTCGATGAAAACGAAATGCTAGATTTTCATTTATTCAATTGAATCAAGCCATCTTCTGATCGGTTCGTTTAGATCCATTTCTATGAGCTGTTCTAGTATTTAATACTTCAATTTGAAATCTTCAAAACGATTCACTCAACGAACTCATTCAATGAAATAATCAGTTAAAATTTGAATCGCATACGATCAAATGATTTGATTCCCAATTTTACAGATTTTATGATGGCATTTGAATACATTTCTGATATTCTTTATTTGTCTTCATAATTTTTGACAGTCTTCTAAAAATTTATGTTTTCATTTTGTTATTTCTCATTCTTTCTTGGCAGTTGGCTGCATTTAAGATTGTTCGATGGTCACCCTTGTTTTTTTAAAAGCTTATCTGAATAGAAATCTGTAGGCTCATGATTGTTTCTCTTCCAAATCCATTTCGACAATATTGTTATCATATGAAAATGATACCATTCCCGTGTGTCTAACGTCAAAATGATTCTTGTTGTGAAAAAAAGAACTTTTAATTTTCGGTCGAAAGTAAATAAAATCCTGTTGTGGGAAATATCTGGCGTTATTTTTGGTGTATGTTAGTGAAAAAAAAGGAGCGGTAACTTAACGATACCCTTGACATAACCAACATTGCCGTCCTCCACATCACCATATATATGCAGTAATTAAATGTTTAACCCTTCTTCATGCACGCGCATATCGCTCGCTGTCTCATTTTTAATGTGAGATTCCCCAGGCACACACACACACACAATGTCCATCACGCAATCTGTATAAATCACATGTGTGCGCTTACGTACAGCGAAATCATGCAAGTAACCGTTAGTTTACCTGCACTTTGCCATCGTGCATCGTTCACTTAAAAGAAATTAAAAATGAAATATTTTCCATTTGAAAACGATCGGCTGCTTCAGAGTGGGAGTCTCTCTTCAACACACGGTCGGTGGTTTTTCATGTGAATTTCCAGTGTGGATTTGCGTGTTTTCGAAATTTGCATAAATAATTTTGCCTGACTGATGATGAAATAGGCCATCAGATAACATGTTGATAAAAACAAAGCGAACAATCCATACGGACTATGATGGACTGACACTGTCTTATTTTCCTAATGGAAATTAAATAATGCATTCTTAAGTGTCATTAATTAAAATTTTATAGACATTTCGCAACGGATGCGAAAGTGGAAAAAACCCACCACCAGCAACAAACATGCATTTAGCAAGTTGATTTTATATTGACAATGTTTATATGGCATTTGATGATGATGATTCAGTAAACGGTCAAACCAAACCGTTCACGTCGTCCAATTTAATCAATCAATAAAATGGCAATGTTACACAACATACATATCATTAAATCGTCCAGGGTTTCCATTTTATAATGACAACAAAAAGGTGGAAACGCGACGACGACGACGACGAAAACGACGGCGGCAGAGAAAAAGCAACACGGGAAATTGATCGCAAAAAAAAGGAATTTGTAATTTGACTTGTTTATTGAATCATTAGCGATGAAATAAAAATTAATCGTAAAGTTTATTTTTCGACCGCAATTAAATGAGCGAACGAGCGATCAAAGCACGCGTTTTGTTTATCGGATATAGATTTGCCGGCATTTATCAAATGCTTAAAGCCCATTGCCCATTTAGTGATATCTGTTATCCATTCCAATCACCGTATTAAACCAAATGACATGGCGATATCCCTAAAAACAACCGAAAATATCGCGTGACCGAAAAATTTTCGGGGCTCGTTATCGGTGACAAATAGATAAGTTTGTGTCAATTGCACACATGAAGTCAGTTTTGTATGTGGTTAACCAGAAATATCGAAGAATTCTTCGGAATTTTTTTTCGACAAAACCGTTGTACGGCGGCAACCCTTTTGAATTAAGGTTTTTGCATGGGCCAAAAAGCAATTCCGAACTTTAGCTCCTGCAACCATGGACCAAACTGTCATTGAACTGGTTTTTATTTCACAAATTAAATATTTACACGTTTTCATGCCCGATCGGAAAATGCACATCGGTTGCGAAAAGTTTTTGCGTGTGCTTGTGACATTTTGTCGTTAAAGCAGTGGATCGAGGGCCAAAAACAACAATAACATGTTCTTAATGGTCACCGATAAAAATAAGATATATTCCGATCGGAATGGAAATCGAAAAGGTATATACATAGTTAGACAAAATGAAAAGCGATTTCACTACTGTGCGGCATACAATTTTGTTTGGCATTTTATCGAATGACCATCGTTAAATCCCAATTGTGATATTAATTTTGTCCACTTGACAAATAAATGTCGACCACACAAGATGGAGAAAAAAAAACTTTTTTCGCATCATCATCATCATGAGCTTCGATTCCACGACGTAAATCCACTTGACAGTTTCTCTCGTTTCGCCATTCATATTACATTCATGAGTTCAGATTATCACATTGAATTTCATGAGCGTTGTTTTTGCTGTTTTTTTTCTTTTCTTTTTCTTCATCTTCTTCCCCTACTTCAGGGAGAATTTTCCGGTTTATTTACCTTGATTAAAGCAAAAAATCCCCGATCCAATCTCATTTAATTCATTTCAAACTATTTCAAATGCGATAATAAAATACGTAATTAATTAGAGCTTATGGTTTCGGGAGTTGCTTTGGAGAAATGTGTAAGTAAACAGACACTGAGGCCGCTGTTGTGGCAAATCCACGCCGAGCGTCGATTTGATTAGGCGAAAAGTCGAAAATCAGACGAATGACCTCATACCATAAATCTTCAATGAACTGCCGTATAAGTTTCAATAAAACCGCCCATATGAGAATTGTGTGATTTACAAATTACTCCGCTTAATTTACATAAAGCACCATCATCATCATCACGGGCCGCCACCGCCACGTACATACAAATCCAATTAGACAATTAACAAACGAACAGAGAGTGTGTGTACGGCTGTGCGCTCCGTGTGTATTCGTATTCGGTATGTTTTCGTATTTGGCATATTCGGTTTTGGTTCGATACAGTTCATGCCGCACCCACATCGAATTCGAAAAATACACACACACACAACCATTGAATATTACGTATTATTATTCAGCGCCAATTATAGCATTTCAGCCCAAAATGATTGATTAGTGACATTTTGGGTTTGCCAAAAACTCCATAGAACACTTTTGTATCGGTGCTGTGATACGATTTTTGTGTTCGTATTCTGTTCCCATTACACAGTTTTGTTAGTGATATGGCAGCGTTGTTTGGTATTTTCGGCGGTTGTGTAATTGATAAATAACCGCGATAATTCGTAATTTTAACTCGTTCATCATAAAATGATGACATCAATCAGTCGAAGCAGACCTCAATGTTTTCCGTATGAAATTGGGCGAAATTTGGGTTTTAATTCAAAGCGAACATTTTCAAATAGAAGATCCAACTTCCGTGGGAACACTCTCAGTCTCGCAATACTCGTATGGCAAATTGACTGACGACCAGAATGACATGATTCGAATAAATTAGGATCCATGTTACACGCAACACATTTTCAAAGTAACAGCAACTTCATTAAATACCAAGTTAAAACATCCCTGTTGAATACGGATCAAGTCGATTAACTAATTAATTCACGATTTGTATGGCTTTCACCGAACTTTGAAAAAACATGTTGTGAAATCATGTTTTACTTCAGGTTGTAGCATAATGTGAACATGCGTTCAAGACTTTTTCTATGGTTTTCGTAGTTCAAAATTTGAACACTGATCACATTACAGTGAATTGATACATGAAATTCATTAAATCTAGTTTAAAGGTGAAGTACATATTTCTCCTTTATCAAACCAGGCCATGGATTATAAGTTCTTCAAAGCAAATTCGAAAGTCTTGGTTTTGACAGGTTTGAATATGGTAAAAAACGACAAATAATGAAAATTAATACAAAATTGACTATAAACTAAGGCAGTAAAGCCATGCCTTTATTAATGCATATAAATCTCATAGAAAAATTGAATTTCCCATAAAATTGCAGACAAATCTCTCCCATGCGACGCTTATAAAACTGAATTCCTCATTTAAACCAGGCCAAGCATAAAATGTTTGCAGAAAAAAGCCGTTGCTTATTTGATGTTTACAAAACGATCCTCAGTTTACGCAAGCCAAAACGAAGAAACGCGTTTGTGAAATGTGACAAAATAATCGTATTTGAATAATGATGACGACCAGAAGGATTTCTTGCCGCAGTGAAAGGCTACATGAAAATAGTTGCCATGCGTTGTACGGCAATCGGACCGATGTCGAGAACAAGTCGTAATCAAACCAGATCGCAATGATTTTAATGGCTGTTAGTTTTTGTTTTATGGAAAGCGACGGCGGCGCTTAAACGATTGTCACAATCAAAATATGGTTTATTGTGGTAGTGGTGGTGGTGGTTGCTTGTTTTCGGGCCGTATTTTTTTCCGTCGTCTTGGTTCTGTGTTTGCTTTCACTTATTAATATTTCACATCCAGGCAAACAGATAGTTTTGCCAAAGTGTATTAAAAAGAAGCATGCAATGAAGAAATAAAAATGACATGACAATGGTATCCGAAAGCAATGCGTTCGGTGTGTGTGTGTATGAGAGTGTGCGTTATTATAAATACAGAGCGTAGCGTGTTTAATTACATGATAAATGTCGACAATAAATAACTTAATTAAATTGTCTACCAGAAACAGTTGAGCAAACAATAACCAACTGTGAGTCGCTCTCTTCGCTCAATATCAGACGCTGAACCATGCCTCACATCACACACACACACACATACACACGATCGTCCAATAGGTAATTAAGAATTTTCCTCTGCTTTGACGTTGTGTGTGCTTGCTCGGCATGCATTGGTTTTTCCAATGTGTCGCTCTCGGTCGCGGCCAAATTTATCACACACTTTTGGAATGTGAACAGCAGTGTTTTTGTTTCGTCTTCATTTCGAACGGCAATGCGATCACACACTCACCAGAGAGAAGTTAAAAAAAAGAGAGACAGAAAACATGCAGGTTCACATAAATAATGTGGACCGTTTTTTTCTTTCTTTATGAAGTGTTCGTTATATCTGTATCTTTGACTTGATTCCCTGGTATGACATCCAAACACTAAACAGTGATATAATTTTTTTATCGTTCGTTCGTTTGACTTTAATTTGAGCTCCGACTTTAATTCATCAACCACACTCCAACCGGCGACTATTGTTTTATGCATTTGATTTCCCGGCGCTGTTTTGTCATTTTTTTTTCCTGTATCTTCGGTTGTTGTTCCTTTGTTTCCCTCAATTGATGCATTTATTAAAAAAACAGACTGCGAACGATAAGAGTTAGCCGGCAATGGGATATTAAATTAAGGAGATACAATTGATATTTATGTTGCGATCACTATCTTTGGTCTCTCACCGCAAACACAATTATCTAATTGAAAATCTATTAATATCTTCATCAAGGATATTTTGAATGTGCTTCAATTGAAGATAGACTCTGGTACTTGGCTCAAATTCTGAAGAAAATGATTACATTTTTATTATTCTGAAGAAATTTCTGTCATTTTTATTGCATTCCGTCAATGTGTCTTCAATGTTTCACTTTGAAATATACCCAATCAGTATAAACATATCCAGAGATAGCTTCGAAGTCAAGGAATGATTATCTCATGAGCTCACAGAGTCCAATAGAGTCAAAAGTGCGTTGACACATGAAAATAATCCCACTCGTTTTAATCAAGGCATCGAAAGCGAATAAATTGATCATCAGGGTGCTTGGATTTCAATTAAAAATCAACCACTGTGCGCTGAAATGCAACTCAATTCAAATGGAATACACACCGAGACATCGATCGATGTCGCATTCAATCAAACAATCAATTGGCTTCACGAGAATCGAGCTGTGTATTTAATTCGAAGTCTGTAGCAATTAAAACCAACAGCAGATATATTTTTGCCATCACCACAAGCAAGTCATCAATGATGATGATGATGATGATGATGATGACTCACCATTTGTTCCAGAATTAAGAGCGTAATTCCTAAGCTAACGTTCAAAACAACCAATTCAGGAGGCACTAAAATAGCAACCAAATCATAAATATCCATTTCGAAAATGGCGTTTGAAGACCATTTGCAATTTTTACTCAAAAGCAAATACTTGCGAGACGTACGTGTCAAATAGTGACATAAACAAGATTTTACTAGATTTAAATCAGAATTTGAGAATGAACTCATCAGACAGTGTTGACAATTTGCAAATTATTTGTTGTATACTCGCATGTTTCGAGTGAAGAATACTCAAAAAGCGAAAAAGCCATCCATATGTTTGTTGCTATGATGTGATTTATTAATTCGGTCACATTCACTACTACGGCATATTTGTTAGCCGTTGTCAGCCGTTCTACTAATGTATGTTAACTGATTGCCGCCGATTAACGCGATTGATTGTGATATGATGCCAGCTGAGCGAAAATACGCATTCACATCTCATCAAATTAATGCTTGGCCATACAGTAAACGTACTATAAGCTGCTCTTACTTTCTTCCAGTCAATTCGCTTGTCGACTCAATTTCTAAGAGCCATTAATAAGCGTTGGAATAGAAACAGATCTAGTTTGACGAAAAATGAGAAGGAAAAACCATTTAACGGTAGCATTGTGTGCAAATTGAGTTTATTTATCAATGTGTGTGTGTGTGAGATAGAGAGATTTCATGCAGGAAATTCGGTTTCAGTCCGAGGAAGGAAAAAAACGAAATGAAAATCTGCGATTGAATAAATCATTTGAATTTCGTGATGTAAATAAATGAAATCACCGTCACTCAAACAGATTTGATTATCGTAGATTTCAAGGAGACAAACAATTAAGACAAGCTCAAGTCATGCATTCTATTAAAGTATAAGTCGCATGATTTGCAACTCACCGAAAAACTTTGTCTACTCACTGACTCTAGAATTTTCAGTGTAAATGAACACAGTTCTGTGCACATGGAGCACATTTGCGGGCTTGCTTTTGTGCTCTGTCTCTCTCACTCGATGTTGTAACGAAGCTTGATTGATCGTAATTAATTTCAGTGAGTTTTTCAATTAATTATAATTGCTTTAGTTAACGATCATTTTCAGTGGTTTTCATAATTGCACATTTTAGCGACCGATTCGATTCACTTGATACGGCGCGCACGATAGACATGGGAGCATGTTCGGTTGGTCGACCGATTCGGGCCGAATGCAATCAATGTTTTCAAGTGTTTGGTCGCATGAATATTATGGTCAACCATTTCGTAATGATATCTGATATTTCTCACGCTCTCAACAACCAGTTTCGGTTGGGGCAGTGACAAGTGATCCGATTTAAAGCTCACAAGCACACACATTTTCCCGAAGCAACCGTCAATTTGTGTGAGAGAATACTTGAGTGTCGCTGTTGCATTGATCCCTAGCAATTAATTCACTGTGTTACTCAATTTTTGCACATTGCGGAACGAATTTTGCGGCCAAAGTTGACAATATTTCTGGTTTTTGATTGTGATTCTAAGCGTTTGATGCAAGCGGCAGAATCGTCGCGATTGTGAGCGTTTAAACTGGTGATTTGCAGAACCACCGGAAATGAGTAGATTTTGGCAACGAATTTTTTGTTTCATAATTAAACCCAATTGAAATGGGTCTCACTGTTTTTCCCTGTATGGATCAACAGCCGGATCTCATTTATCGTGGCCTATTTCTGTGCTCCATACAGCGGAAATGATTCAAACGGAAATCAATTGAATGAACAACACAAAATCTGAATACATGAACGTTCGACAGAGATCAAAAACTCGAGCTCAATTCATGAATAATCGAGTTTTTGTTTCGATCGTGGAAAATGGGTTTTGGGGGAAAAAAGGATTGATGCTCTATCGGTTTTGAATTAGTATGTAAAACTAAAGAAAACAAAAATCGAAATTCAATTCGTGGTGCTCTTTTGATTTTAGCTCACCGTCCATTTCCATGAAAGTGGTTTTTAATCTCTTTCGCTTTTCTATGCCAGCAGCGCTCGCTCAGCAGATTCTTGTGACGAGGTTGCTACTTCAAAGCAATTGCTTTTGGGTTTGGCCCAGCAAATGGATTTAAAATAAAACTATTCGGCATATAAATTTGATACGAATTTCAAAAATAAACCCAAACGCTCGCAGCACATACTGAAATTGGGTATGGAAACACATGCTCTTTGTACCGTATTACATGTGAAACGATTTGGCTTAACGCATAAGTATCTAGATATAAATCATGTTTCGAAGCGACTGAAGACAGCAATCTCATTTTCAATTTTGATTCATGCCAAAGCGACTCTTTTTCGCTCGCTCTTTCGCTCTGCTCGGCACACTTCATTTGCATTTCAAACGAATTCGATTTAAATTCAAGTCAAAAAATTTGGCACAACCCGATTCCGGTGCCATGCGCTTCACTCACAAAGTTCAGAGGTTTGCCGTTTTTTCTTTTCGTCTACTCTCAACATAATTTCTTTTTTGCTTTCAATTATTGTTTCGATGCTCATCTTTCTTTTCCTTCTTCCTTTGGCTGCTTTGAGAGCACCGAGAATAAACTAAATAAGTTAAGGTCGTGCCGGCAATTTTGTCCTCTGGATAATGTTCCACACAGTAAGCTAATCAACTCAACTCATTATGGCAAATGGTTATATTGTTTTCGTTTCCCATTCCATCCGATTCCAATTATTTTAAATGCCTCCCGGATTTTCTCATCATCCAAAACAATCGCCGGCTTTCAATTTTTTGGCTCTTCCTTCTTTTTCACATTTTTCACTCGACTCTCCGTAATTTTTAATCTTGTTCAATAGAAACTGTTCTCTTTTTTTGTTGCGATGCAAAAAGGACAAGAAGTAGAAGGAGAAAAGTGGAGGAAGAAAAAAAAATGAACCAAGTAATTGCAAAAATTTTCTTTCGAAAAAGTTAATCTCTTTTCCACGTGATGAGGATAAAACAAACCATTTCAATTTGAACACACGCGCACGCAGAGAAAGCTCATCTCACTGCAAATATACTGACCGGCTTGCAATTCTCATGATACATTTTTCATTTGTTTTGTCAAGCCAACGAACGTGAACCACTTAATAATCACTTTTAACCATTTTTTGCGTCGGATGAAATGAAAAAAGGGACCAAAACTCAAAGTTGCGATTCTAATTATTTCGTTTTTTTTCACTCGTTCGTTCACGTTTTTTTTCTATTTTGAGCGTTATGCGTGGGATATAAGAACCCTATTTTTTATAATTTTTTTTCTATTTTCACTCTTGATGAACTTGTGTCCAGGAAAATGATTCACCCTTTCAAACTCAATATTAGTTTCGTTTCCTGAATAATTTACGAGATTATAAGCAAAACAAGCAGGAAAAATGCGTTGCACCCATTTACCAAATGAAAAGTTACAAATGAACGAAATAAAAAAAAACACAATGCCTGGGACAAATGTGACATGGAAAATATTTGTCTTGTGTCATATCAAAATGAGACAAAGTCACAGTTAACAGAAGAAAAAAAACCTCTCAAATTAGCGACAAGAAAAAAATTAAACAAATGATTTGTTTGGATGAAGTTGAACTTTAAAGGCGGATCATTGTCATATTTTCAGGCATTTTGTGCATTTATCAGCTCGCAAAGGGCTGTTTTTGCGTTTTTTTATTCAATGCGTATTTTATTCATGCGTCCAAATTAGAAACGAGCAGAAATGTGCAGAGGAAAAAAGCGAAAGAAACAATTCGATGATTTAGGAGTCATTCAAGGGATAGACTGAAAAAATCCAATTTTTGACTCCCATCAACATTTTCAAAATGAAACCCATCACTTCAATTTCAAACTTGCATGTTTTTATATATTTCAAATTAAATATCAATAGCAAAATAAAAATTTCAAGTTTTGGTTTGTCATTTAATTTAGTATTTATCTACAATGTTATCCGAATCGAGGAGATGTATTGTCATATCAACTCTTTTAGATGTCAAAAATTAAATATGTTTTTTTTCTGTTTTTCGCAAATTGCACCAACAAAATAAGGGCTCCGGTTTGTTTCCAACAGTTTTCCACGAATACTGTTTTCTGCATTGAATTCAAACAGTATGAAAAAAATTTGTTAATCAATCCTAAGCTAAACGCAATAGAGAGTCTTCATCATGGCATCCTTATATAAAAACACAGATAGAATGTATAAAAAAGACATAAAAATGGTTTAAGAAATTTATGCTTTTTCATCTGAGACGGCGGTGGTTCCTGAGACAGCCGATTGGTTGTCGTTGTATTGCTCGTCGTTGCATGTAAGACATGGGAACATCTTGAACAATGCTTGTCTGTATTTTGGATGGGAGATACCGTAAATGATTGGATTATAGACGGCGTTTGCCTTAGCGAACAATGATCCCCAGATGGTGGCCAATGGTGAAATTTGAGCCAAGCTGAAGATACCGGCGAAGTTGATGATCAAGTATGGGGTCCAGGCCATGAACCACAATGAGATGGTCATCAATGCAACCTTAGCCAAACGGCATTCAGCGCTGGTTTGTTGAGATTCCGACGAACGCAATGAAGCGACATTCATTTTCTTGGCTTGTTCACGCATGTTCTTTTCGTGAGCAGATACAGCCTGTGCGTCGGAAAAGGGACAAACGAAATGTGTGAGAGAGTGAATTGATGTCATACCGAAATGGTTTCGGTTCGAATATATTGAATGAATAATTTAAATGTTTGTTTTTTTACCTGGAGAATGTAGTAGTATGAGTAGATGATCAACAACAATGGAGAAGTGTAGACGAAGAAACTGTAGACCATGATGTATGAACGGCTCTTCAAATCTTTGGAGAGGTAGTCAGTACCGCAGGCAGTCATGTTGCCTTCTGGAACGTATCTGTTCCATCCAAACATTGGCAAGAGAGTCCATACGAGAGCGTTACCCCAGATTGCGGCAATGCGCAAAACAGCACCTCCGTTGGTCAATGGTTTGGCTGACAAACCCTTGACAATAACATTGTAACGGTCGAAAGCAATCATAGTCATAGTCCAGATAGATGTGCAGCCAAACAATGATCCCAACATGGCGTAGACTTCGCACATGCGTGCTATAAGTTGCAATGAGACGTCAGAGAATTAATTAATTATAATTTTCAATGGAAAAAGAAACAAATTTGTGAAGTAAATTATTGATTCCTTACGTCCAAAATGCCAGGTTTCGTAGTAGCAGTTGACGACCATTGGTGGTGACATAGTAGCCATCATTAAGAAATCAGAGAATGCCAAATTGACAATGAAGAGGTTGGATGGGGTACGGAGGTTCTTGGTCGTTGTGAATATAAGAAGGACACAACCGTTACCGATGGTAGAGATGAGACCGAGGATGACCATCCAAGCTCCCAAAATCGAGTGCCACAATGGGTTCATTGGTGGATATTGATACCAATGTGGATCGATAAGGTGCAACATATCAGCTGGCACCTTGTCTACAACCGTAAGGTTGCCACCGAATCCGCCACCAAGACCTTTGGTCAAGGCTTCGAAATGTGGTTCCATCAAAGCGGCCATTGTAGATTAAAATCTAGTTTATAACTTTTATATTCACTGTAAACAGAAGAGAAGAAAAGAAAAACTTAGAAAAAACTGAATACAATTTTCACAACTTAGACTATTTCGATGATGTGTACCAGTAGAAAGCCTGAAGAAAATCGCACTAACACGAACTACTTCAGTCTTGGAAAATTTCAAATTGCACTGAATTAAAACAGCTTGGTAGTTGATTTGTTCCGTAGGAGACCAAGGGACAACTCGATGCAATGAGCGATTTGCACGGCTTTTATACCATTTTTCCAACAAGCACCTAATTGAATTTGGTGCATTTTGCATAGAAAATGAAAAATCGATTGCAAGCAACGGTCACATTGACGATATGTTTATCAGTTTTTGCGATTCACATGTTGTGGCGATAATCAGTTTTTATTAAATTTAGACCTTTTGGAACAGACATTGTTTTTTTTTTCTTACTGTGTGCTACATGCAAAGGGTGTCATATTCTCGAGTTACTTAAACGTGATGACCTTCGAATTTTGCACCGAATCCAACTTCGTGTACACTGTAAACGTGTATCGAATCCACATTCGTTAGTATTGTAATACGCAAATCAATAATTATTAATATGAAAACATAACGAAGAGAATCGGTCAACAACAAAACATACGCTTTAATTGGATTTGAGAAGAAAAAAAACATTATTCAGTTAGTAGATTTGCAGAAGACCAAAAAATGTAGAGAAAAAGAAACACAAAAGTGCAAGCTCATCAAGAGTAAAACGGAAAAAATATGTTTCCTTCTTTTTTGCGTCAATTTCGTAAGTCGACCAAACTACATGTTAACATTTGCTTTGAACCAAATGATAACCACTCGACGTATTGACCATTTTGTTATTCACTTGAGCTCAACGTGTCCACTGCTTTTGGAGTGAGCATGGACATGGACAACCAAGTATACAAGTGGAAAAGTACCTGAGAATAGTCGTTATCAAATCAGATTCTAACGGAAAAAAATAGGAACAAAGCACAAAACTATAAGAATTAACTGTTGTGATTTAAATCATTTGTTACAATTTCGAATTGTTAATATTCTTGATAGAGCTCATTCCAAAGAAAGCATTTGAAAAAAACTAATTTAAGTTCTATTTTTTTTCTTAAGTTTCACTTTTTTAATTCACGCTTCAAGTCGAATTAGAGCATTGTTCCATAGCTTTTTTTCTCTCCAAAGTGTTTCTTGGCGCTATAATTTGTCATTTTACTAATTAAACGAAAATAAAAACGTTCATTTCAGCAATTATCCCGAGCTGGTAGTGATATGTGATGACATCGCATGAGTCATTCGTTCAAGTTAAAAATGTGTGAGTGTGTGTAAATTGCAGTTAATCTATTCGTTTAAACGATTTCAATTTCGAAGTGAAGGAATTTCATTTGATTGAATTTAATTCATTTGTTTATTCCGAGGTTTACACCAAACACTCTTCATCCTCACCAATACTGTGTTTTGCATGAAACCTCAACATCTTGTCTCGAATTACGATTTTGTCACTTTCTCACTCTCTCTCTCTCTCTCTCTCTCTCTCTCTCTCTCTCGCTAAAATGACCAATATCGGTTTGTGTTGAGATAAAGTGATGCAAGACGACCACATAATTGATTGCAATTACACACAATTGAAACGAAAATCGTGAACGCTTCTGTTTGCATTTGAAGACTTGGTTGTATTTTATTAGTGGTGGGTGTTGGAAAATCATCGATGCGCATCAATCATATTTCAATCTTCGTGTGACTCACACATTATTGCTTTGTGGCTATCTAACAGCTTATGAATGGACTAATTCAATTTGAAATGAAACTCGTCATGAAACAATTGCAATAAAAAGAATAAAAGAATGCAATTTAGACAGAGAGCAATGAACAATGCGGCATTCATGGAGAGATTATTTCAAAAACCAATAAAAATGAGTAGAATTTGTGAGAACGAGACCATTGATTTAGATTTAAAAGCAAATAATCGCGGCGCCAACGCCAATTTAAATGACAATTTTTTTTAAATGTTTACATGTGATTTAAAATCCATTTATTGGCCGGCTTGTGTGGTTCACAAGCTTGAAATCAGTTTAATGAATGCGTCATTCCGTGCTTAATTTGTATATATGCTCAGACAACGGAAGCGGTTAATCAATGGAAAGTTTGCTTTTGATGCGGTTTTACCGCCGCGTGCTCAACGGCACACGTCTTCATTTACTTTTCAATCTATATCCCGTTAACAAGGCCTATTTAGACCTTGCCTCTGACTTTGCTACAGACCGAAGAGAGAAAATCCACTCGTTCAATGCGAGTCGTTCTTTGTTCGAGCGGGCTAAATCTAAAATTCCATTGTTAATATTGACACAAGCATTTGCTACCCCAATTGAACGACTGAATTTAAGTCGTCTATTTACCGGTACATTAAACTATACTTTGCTTCGAAGCCATTGTGAATATACTCAGTCAACTTCCAATGAAGGTAAACATAAAATGGATTTTATATTTCGACCGAGCGCAAAAAAGCAGTGGATTCATATTCAAAAATCATTCGAAATCAATTTGGTGCGATGTCAAAACTCTTCGAATCGTATTAGTATTCAAAGCCACTCTGGCATTTAAAGTTGGCAAAGAAAATAGATAAAGCGATTAAAAGTCGTGTCAATCCTTGTGGGAATCATTAGAAACAAAGCAATTGAATGAAATGGTTTTTGAGAAGCAATTTGCCTCAAGGAAAAAAAAAACCCAGCACAATAAAAATACGAAATTCAGAAACGGTAACAACCGAAAAAATCAGTTAAAGAGGCTGCAGTGGCGAAACAAGTGCTCAATATTTCGCAAGGATTATCACACATTTTCGAAAATTGCACGTCGGTTTCGAATATTTATTTCATTTTATTGTTATTTCTATTACGAGGTAGCATATTAACAATTTTGAATATGAAACGATTATTGCCGACAAAATAAAATGAAATGAATGCTACTGCATTTACATAATTTCAATGTGGTTTGGTGCCGACCAACGACTGTTTGGCAAAAAACGATTTCGAATGACATTGTGCGGCGGGCGAAGAAAAAATCGTAATCAAAACCAAGAGGAAGTAATCGCATTCGCAACCAGTTGCGGAAAATTGTAACCTTTAGTCGGTGGGCGTTGATGGAATCGGGATTGCGTTTTGACAATTACGTCGACCACACATTCTAATTAAAGGATTAAGGCAACCCGTTTTCGTTTCAACCAAAAACCAAGATGAAAAATCTCAATATTCTCATTATCATTTACAAATCGGGCCGAAAATCAACCCCTCGCAATTTACGATGCGGTCGTGTATATCAGAAGTCACATTAAAGGATTACATCAAGACAATTTCGAAACAAAATGTTACACAATTCGGTTTTTTTGCTCTGCTCTTCTCTACCGTGTACACAATGGAAATGCCATTGATTTCACCGCATTTGCAAAACCGATTGAAAAGTCTGTGCCAAAGTGGTTTTTTCTAGCCCGTATAATGATACGGTACGAAACGATTTCGTGGCCCAAGATTGTAATCATTGGAGAGAAAATTACAGACTTTCAATTTTGTGTCGATTTTTGCTTCATAAAAAAACTCTTTATTCCACAATACGTTTCAGTTTTTTTCTCCTCGGCATTCATCGAAACGAGTTTTCAAACTTCAAATTGTTACTGAATTTTGCACGAGATGCGAACAACTTTCCAGTGTGCACGGAGAGAGAGAGAGAGAGAGAGAGAGCGAAACATCAAAAGGATTTCGTAAAATTTGTCTACTTATTTAAACATAATCAAAGGCTGGATATAAATTCAAGATTCATGAATGATAATCGTTTTATTATTTACAATGCTAATGGTTTTGAATGGAATTTTTCCATTATCATTTTCGAGTACACCAAACGAAAGCCGTCTCGTTGTGTGCTGCGCTCAAAGGATTATTTCAAAATGCTTGCAAATTACGCCAGAAATTACAGGTTGATCATCTGCTATCATTGAAACTTGTGCTCGTATCGATTTTGCTGCTGGCGTTCGAAACTTTTCACATAAGATACGGCGCATCGTTACGTCAAAACTTTTGGATTTCATCCATTTTCAACGCAGCAATTCAATTCGATCAATTTCCAACCGAATGCCAATAAATCCAATTAAAACTGTCGATGCCGCAAATCAAATTAAATGTTACAAATGGAACAGTGGACACATATTCACCACGATCAATTTAGATTTATGGACCAATGCGCAACAATTGAAACAAATTCGGTCGGCTTCTTTGATTCCCATTCTGGAAAACCACAACCACTCATATACATAATTTTGTAATGAAATTAAGAGAAAAACGCTTGAAATTTAATTATTTTTTTCGGTAAATTTTTCGACATTGAAATTGAAACAAATACCCACGAAGTCGGTACGAGTGAATGCAGAGAAAAAGATAGTTTGAAACAAATAGGTCTATGTAAAGTAAATTGCACCCACATAAACAACAACCGATCAATTGGGCAAGTTATTGATTGCCACACGCACGCAATCAAATTCAACAAACTGTGAACCGCATGTGGACAACGATGGGCATTGCTCTCGAGCGTTTCAATTGACTCGGCTCGGCATGGCTTAGGCAACATTGTTTGGTTGGTTTAGTTAAGATTTGGGTTTCAAAACATGGAATTTTAATTGATTTTCTCAGTTTTGAGAGAAAAAAAAATGCAAAAACTTACGTGTCATTTCTGTATGGAACAAAGTAAGAAGAAACCATTTTTCACTCGTTCATTTTGCATAACCAACGATTCGTAAATTTATGGTAAGCAAATTGTACGTTTTTTTTTCTTCATTCTTTGGAGTTTTATTTGTTAATATTTTTGGATTTCTTTGTTCATCTGATCAAATTGCAATTTGAATAAGAATTGTTACTACGTTCAATTTTTATAGTCATTAATTATTACTTTGCGAGTGAATAAAAAGTGTGATTTTTTTCGAAGTGTGATACGAAAACATTGATGTCATCTTTTTTAATGAATTTTTTTCAGATTTTTTTTTATTTCTATTTTCTAAAATTCCATATTTTTGCAACCATCCAGGAATACAAAGACCTTGGATTGAGATTTAACAAAGATCTTCTCTGAGTCCTTCAAAATTGAAAAAGATATACTCAAATCACTCGAAAATTCCACCCTTTTCCACAATCGGTAGCGCAAATTCTCTTTGTATGGTGCGTTTTTGTGCAAACATAAATATTGATTTAGCCTTTGGTTCCGATCCGATCCGATGTATTGGATAATTGTGATTCAATTTACCGTATTATTAGCGTTTCTTTCATGTCACATTTCATCCGATTGTGGGCAATACTGCTATTAAGCTCGGTTACTGAGCTGTGTTGTGCATGGATCGTATGTGTTATATTTTGTGTGTATGTTTCCGTTCTTGATTACAGACTAATTTACGCCCTTCGTGTAAATAAACTGAAATTACCGAAAATAGGCGAAAAAAAAGTACGTTCATGTGCAAGCATATGTAGCGTCAATGTGTAATTCATTGAAATTCAGATAAAAATGAGCGAGTATTCACGATACAAATACACACGACTTTGTAGCAAGGTTGACATATGTTCTCTAATAAAAATTACATGATTCTTGCACATTGTTTCTCTGTCGTTCGTTAGTTTTTTTTCCGAATTTAACCCCTTGTTCAAATGAAGACATACATCACAGTGCGCCAAAGGACAAACACAAATATTGAGTTCATTGAATAATTAATGGGTGACCAAATGCACACACTCGGCCGAAAGACGAAAAAAACTGTGTGTGTCTATTTTACACAAATAGCGTTTAATTGGCGACATTCTAATCTGCCGTGGAATGACTTTTTTTCGGGTGACATTTGTTGCAATAGATAATAATGTTCAATCTTTGTTTCGCTTTTTATGTGATTTTCACATGAAATTCCACATGCTTGAATTGGTTACGTCGTAGGAAAAAAAATCGATCAAGTTGCTAGTGACGAGATTGCAAATGACTTCATCGAAAAATTTTAGGAAAAATTGAAGTAAACCGATATTTTTGCACACTTTTGAGCGCATCTGTTCCATTTTTGCCACTTAAAATTTTTCAGTTGATGATTTTGCAGAAAAAATGTCATCGTTCGATTGATTGATTCGCTACCGAAATTTTCGATCGGAGCTCATTCATCATAGTGCGAATTTTTTTTTTCCATGATCCCAATTATGAACGACAAGGATACGCAACCAAAATGACAAGGATACTCATTTGGTTAACTCAAGAGCACGATTGCTTTTTCACAGATTAAAATCTAAACGGAGAGCATAACGGAAATGGAAGTCTCTGAGGTGACATACCTGTATCATAGCACCGACAAACAAATGTAAATGAACAATAATTACATGACTCAAAAGGCGTAATTTTCCGTTTCATGCGACACAAAGAGACAGGAGCATTGTCGAGCAGCACACGGTTTACAGTATACAACAGTGTGACTGCACCTCAATTAACATATGGTGCGCGTAGTACAAATGAAGTGGTAACGCGTTAAATGAACCATCGTTTACCGGGACTATTCAAATGCGGCTTAAATCAGATATTCAAGATAAAGTGGAGGTATTTTTTTTCGTTCTCCGCTCGGTTCGTGTCTAATTCAAATGCAATCTATTTAGGTCGTCATTGTCCCTTGTTAATCTGTTACAAAAGACATCAGACAAACCCCATTTAATTGGTTTTCGTGTATTAACGCGATAAAATCAAGGTGGTACCACTTTCTGTCCGTAAAACAACACCACACAGTTCGGCTTTGACTTTTTTGTTTATCAATTTCCAATTTGTGCAATACAATTTAATTGAAAAGTGCATTGCGTGATCGACGCAGACGACTCTTTTGTACGCTCTTCTGCTGTTTTTTATACATTTTTTCGTGCAATTTTTCTGCAATTAAAGTCTTTTCGGGTGAATCATTTGGTTTGGTCGAAGATCATAACGGCCGATAAGATTGTTTACGTCGGTTTGGTCAAGGGTTTTCGACTGATATGAAGGCTTATTACGAAATGGAACCGTTTCGTGATATTCACTCAAGAAGAAGACACTCTTACCCATTATTTGAAGAAAACACAAATATTTTCACTTCTTGGAAGAGAAGACATAAACAAAACTACCCTCATTCGCCTCACTTTTCTATCTTATCTAATTAACGAGCAATAAATAATAAACCAAATTTTCACCTCGATTCCTCGATTGACAAACGAAAGAGTTCAAATGTCGTGTGACTCAAACTCAACCGTGAATTGGTTAATTGGTTATCTTCTCAGCAATTGTACAGATAGTTAATAGGTCAAAACATGAGTAAACGTAACCATTATTAACGAACAAAAAGAGGGCGCTTTTTTTTCTACTGAAGAAAATCGATCTGTAGTCATTTTCTCATCAAAAATGGAATAAAACAACAAAATGTGGTTCCAGGTTTTTTCTCTCTGTGTGTTATTTATTTAGTAATGAGGGTCGCTCATTCTGTCAATTTACACCGTTTGTAGAAACCGTGGGCACATCACCGCGTTATAAATATGAATGTGAATTCAATTCACATTGTACGGCTTCTGTGTGAATACGGGCTATGCTATTGTCTCTTTAGATCAATGAGAACACAAATATTGACAATTAGGATTAGAAATTGAATTTCAAATAAAAATAGAAAATTCAATGATTTTATGAAAATGGTCGAAAATGATTGTTTTTAATTCGAGGCAATTTCATGAAGTCAAAAGTTAATGAATTTATTACCCTTATCTATTCTGGAAATTTGGCGAATTATGAGGTAGAGTTTATGTAATATTTTTTACCATAATGTTTTTTGTTTTTTGTGAATCACTAACAATTTGATTGAACTGCATACAAAAATAGATCGAATAAGAAAAAGTGAAAGAAAAATTGGCGTCGAAATCTTTATTGTTATCATTTTGATTAGTATAATCACTTCAACGAACAGACTTTGATCGATTTAAATCATTTATTTATATGTTATGCACAATTTCAAAAAAGGTAAGTACTTTGGGTATTTTCCAGTCACAGAACACCGGATTGCTGTTTCATGTCGTGAGTATTTCAAGATAAATTTCTGCTCCGTTTCATAGCAGTAAGAAAATTGTAAATAAAAATCAAAATGGAATTTATCAACGAATTTCGAAAAAATAGAAACGAATTAGTCAAGTCAGAATAAAGTGTTTTATTTCATGAAAACATTGTTTTATTAAAAAAAAGAAGAAAATCTGCTCTAATTTCACATTTTCTCTCGTCAAGAACGAAATGCCACGTTCGACTCTTTTTCACTAATTACTCTAATCCCAAATTTGTCCACTTGAGTCATCGTGTATATTTGGTTGAATGTTCGGCTTCATTTTTTTTTCTCTGGTGCGTTTATAAAGTGTTTTTGTGATTTCCCGACAACGGCTAATGCTCAACAAATCTAAATGATCATAAATAAATTGGGAACGATAACAAAGCGATTTGAACGATAGCCTTGGGTAAGTGATTTTGTTGGATTCATGTGTGTGTCTCTGTGTGCTCACACGATCAAAGTGACAGTCGAAATGCGTACCAAAGAAAACCAACAACAAACAATGCGTTGTGTGTTATTCTCGCTTTTTTTGGCATTTCGTTTTTAACTTATCGCACATTTTATGGCCGAAATGAATTCAAATTGTTCTATTTGCTCAGTATAAATTGTATTTTCGTGATATCAATCAACAGTTCAAAATCATAAAAGATTATCGTTTGATTTCATCGCTATTTCTCTCGTCTGTTTTCGGTTCGTGGAATGAAATGTGACGATTTCTTCGAATTATCAGCGCCAAAAATCAATTATCATGATTGTTCGAAACTCATTCGCCATGATTAATTTGTTATCATTTCTGAGGTGTGCTGGTTTATCGCTGAAGTGAAATTGAAATCTGATTCCATGAGCCAATTGATTTCTCGTTGCCAATGTCAACTGGCGCAAAGGAAAAAAAGGTGGAAAAAAGAGCGGACGAAAACCGCAAAGGACAAAGTGAACTAGGCGAATGAGCGGTTAGGAAAAATTGTTGCCTTTTTGCCAAATGGTTGGTTTTTTCTCCTTCCGGTGCGAGAGAAAGAGAAATGCCAACGTTGCCATCGCTACCATTATCCGGTGTGTGTACACAATCACCAAAATCTCCTGAACTCGTTGATTTAGCCGATAGCCTGACAAAAACTCTCTCTTGAAAAAAAAGGAGTAGAAAAGCAACAAAAAAAAAGCAGCACCAGCCAGCAGTCAGCGTCGTCGAGTAAACAAAACCAAAAATCCTCTCCTCTTTTTTTTCTCGCATGTTGGTCGTCAATCCATATACGCACTTATAGAGGAGCATATGTGTGGCGAACATATTGCTTCGACTTCGCCAGATTCTTGTTGTGATTGTTGGAGTGTGGGCGAGCGCACACACACAAGAGTCAGAAGAAAAAAACGAGGAAGAATATCAGTGGAAAAAATGCTTAATCTCGTTGCCAGTCTATCGTGATAAGTTTTCGTAGTACATTGTGAGCCGCGAGAAGAGAAGAGCACAGTACATCCATCCGTGTCGTGCAGCGTGATTCGGATATATGAAACCCCTATCTCGTTTCAAATAGGTCTGTACATGAGCACACTTAAATGCGAATCAAACCATTACAAGCGGAAATATGCCAATCCATGCGACTGACGCAGAACGCGCTCCGTTTTTAGATTTTGTTTCTCTTGGCTTTTTTGTGTCGCGCGCAAATGCAAACCATCGAAGAATTCGGAGAGAAAGAGAGAAAGGGAAAAAAGCAACACCGACCCAACAACACATAACAGATTATTCCACTCTCGCTCTCTTTACAAACAACCTGATTTTTCGCGTTGATCCTGCCGCTGTATTGCACTGGTGGTACACACGATACAAGCGAGCAAAGGAGAGCGACAGAATTCAGCAAGTTTTACACAGCGCGCACAACAGCACAACGGACCGCCTACAAAATGGCTTCAATGCGAGACGAGAGTGGGAATCACTGTTCTCCGTATACACGATTCAAACAATATCACGGGGCCGGGCATAGCCTCCGATGCATGTGTATGCGTGCGTATCTGTGTCGGTATATGCGTACAGTATGAAATCAGAAATCTCTTCGTGTGTTTTGATAAAACCGAAAACGCGATAAGCTAAAAAAGCATACATATGGTCTGTGTGTCTGTGCGCGCGCTCCTCTCTATTCACTGCCATGTCATTGTGTATGAGTTGTCACCGATTGTTGTGTATGATCTATGGGTCGTCGCGCGTAAACAACAACAACTACGATTCACACACGCTCTTTCGACTCTCGCTCATTCGGTATAGCAATCATTTTCGATTGTAGCCCGGCTGAATCGGTTGTGTTTTGTTAATTGTGGCATTGATCGTCAATCGTCGACGAAACGGAAGTTTCATTACAGCTCATTCACATCGGCCACGGCATTCGACTTTGATACAACGATTCCTTTTCGCTCTCTCTCCACTTCGAACTAACGGAACGAAATCAACAAGGCGACGATTTTTGTTATTCTTCGAGTTGAGCTGCTCTCTCTCTCGGACACCAAACATACCTAGAGACAAACAGTCTGAAAGCAGCAGCGTTTTTTGTTTTGTTCCTGTGAATGTGTATTTCCAACTCGCTCCAACTCCTGCAGTTGTGTGTAGTAGAACGCAAAAAATTTCAATATGTGTCTGTGAGTTGTTTGAGAATCGGTAGTTAAAAGTGGTTTGACGCTGATATTGCCAATGCACAACCATATTTTTTTCCTTCGATCTCTCTCTCTCTCTCTCTCTCTCTGACCATGATTTATTGTTATTCTTTTTTTGCCGTTCGCGTTAAGCTAAACGTTTCTTAAACTGGTATTAACTCTTTCTGATCAAAAAGCGCTCGTCGACCGTGCTTCGTAATCAGTTGTTATCGGAATTTCGTGTAGTGATAGTCGCGATTTGACTCACCAAAAACCAAAGAACATTTTTGTTTTGTTTTTTTTTTTCATTCCGAATTGCTTGTGTGAAAGCGACAGTGGTTTTAATCTGATTCAGTCCATTTAAGCAACGAGGATTTTTAACGGGATTTTTCGACGTTTTTTCTTTCGTTCGGAGAATTTTGAAATGTGTTGAAAAATGAGAATTAGTGATAAAATTATTGGAGTTTTGTGATCATCTTTTTTTGAGAAAAATGATAAAAGTGCATTAAAAAACATTAAATTGAATTATTTTCAAATTGAACAATTGAATTTAAAAAAAAATTGGATGAAAATAATTCGTCGCAAAAACAATTGTGATAAAAAGACAACCTATAAATTAAAAACCTGATCGAATCAAAATAAACGATTTTTGAAGAAAATTTTCACAATAAGAGAAACAATAACATTGAACCAAAGATTTAAACCAAAGAAAAACGAAATGGATGTGTCTACAATGAAAGCATCACAACTACCGTTGGATTTTAGTTTGAATGTAAAAGCGGATGGTTTAACCAATCTCAATATTCAAGTGAAAACAGCCGAAAACGGAGCAAGCATGTTAATATCACCAGATAAAAGTCAGCATTCCGCATTCAAAGTGGTGACACCGAAGCATGCCGACGGTAAGTCAAAATGTGGTGAAGGTTTTTTTTTTCTGAGTCTGTTTTGAACGATTTTGTTTTTCCTTTTTTGGAGGAAATCTTTAGATTTTTCTGTTGCTTTACTCATAAAATCGCATCTTTTTCATCAAATTTTTGGAAAATAAAAGAAAAGTTGATGAAAAAGAAGAAAAAGTAACTGATGAACAATTTACTTTTTCCATATGAAATGTCTCTTCCCGTGATAGATCCACTCAAGTTTATGCATAACATTCAGGCAAGCAATTCAAGCAATGCAAGTAATTTGTATGCCATAAGAATGGCTATTCCAACTGTTAACTATAATAGAACTAGTTCACATGCATCAACTCCGTCGACTATGTCTTCATATAGGCAAAATTGAAATGATGAATCGGTTGAATCGTCCGAAACATTTATGTTAAATAGTCTGAAGCAAACTCAGTCACAGCTTGTGATTAAAACTGAAATTTTTTCCGCATCTTCTTCGGCGAAATGTTGTCACATGGTTTTTCCCAATGACATTTAAAATAGTGCAGCGCCGAGGCAACTGTTCTGGTGAACACATGTCACATTTATGATCGTCAACTCTTTTTTCTCCATATTCCAACATACAAACTACTGAAATGTTTTTCACATAGAATTATGGAATGTGGACGGTTTTTTCCTTAAAAAAAATAATCTTAAACGCAAATGCGCGACAAACAGATTCATTATACGAACTTTTTTGCGCGAGTGCTTAGTCTTTGTTTTTTTTTCTTCTAAATATGTTCGCCCTTTAGCGTACAATTAATTTTAATCAGTTTAAGAAAAACGAAATCATGTTGTTTCGTGTTGCGAAATGATAACTCACGAGAAAAATGGCATTTGGACGAGATTTATGTTTGTTGATGCTGCATTTTATGGTTATGCGTCGTTTTCTGCACGATTTATGAGTGATTTTCTGGCATCGAGATTCGTTTTGCCGCCGCTCGATTGTTGCATTCCATACAAGTGATGAATATTTGATTGCGTTTCTCACGTTTGTTCAAGCAAATAAAATCGCGTTTCCATCTGGATTTTTGTGCAAGGATATGAATGCTACGCCAAATTGGCGTTTCAACGCAAATTCCACGTCCCGATTTCTGTTTTCAGCCAAACACTTAAAGGCATACTCTGTAGATCGAAACCATATCAAGGTTTCATTAAGAGGCTTCGAAAAGCTTCAGTGAGAAGAAAAAACAGTTTGAGTTTGCGTGTATTGAGGAGATTTGCGTCACATTTCATTGATGATAAATGCCAAGTGGCGATTGCCTTGATTCGATCAGGATTTCGCCGGAAATGGATGTTATCATCGACGGAAAAAAGTTCACCAGCAAATCCACCCAGCAATTAAACGCTTCATAATTATCTAATGCGTCACATTCAATTCCGTTTATTACATTTCAACGGAATTAGACAGCGTCGACGGTCGTCGTCGTCGTCATTTGGTCGATGTGTTTTTGTTTGCAAATTTCATGGGATAAAACTGACATATATTTACATATTGTTGAAGAGTAAGCGAAGCCGAAGCAAAAAAAACGCATTCAAAAGCCATTAAACAGCGGAAAAATAACATGCAAAGCGCCTGTTTGGCACTTAATGACTGCAATATTTCAACACATTCGTTTGTTCGCCAGATTCATTTTGCTCTTTAATAACACTCAACTCCTCTCTTTCTCTCACTCAATTGCATCGAAAAAAGGGAATCCGAAGACAAAAAAAAAACGTGCTCCAGTTTTTGTCGTAAAATCATTGCCATGAAAAGGCTTTGCAAAGTAAATACACAACAATTTTTACACAAATAATTTGTCCTATATTCGAGAAATGCAGAGAGAAAAAAATATCTAACCATCGAGTAATCCGTTCGCTGTGTACCATATGGTATGCATTTAATTATTCGTTCGAGCCCAGCGCGATTCCGTCGAGCATATCGCTCCCCATTCAGTTGACGCTTCATGTATCAATTCGTTTTGATGACACTAGATTGAAACTAGACGAGTTGAATGGGGAAAAAAATCGACAACTTCTTTCATAATCAACAACATCGTCGTCGTAGTCATCGAATTGGATTACATGTGTTTGTCCTCAATAGTGATGGATTTATGATTTCAATTAGATGAACATTTGACCACATGGTAATAATCCCAATAATTATTTTTTACTGTTTTTTTTTTCGATTAATGAAGACGCAAGTAGTGACTGCACTGTGTCTCTCTCTCTCTCTCCCGAAAGAAAAGGGGGAACCGTTTGCATATATCAAACGATGCGTGTATGTCGCTGTGATGCAAAGTGTCTCGGTTTTTTTCTTCTCAATTGAAGTTGAATTCTATCCGGCCAACAGTGAAATAAAACTCTTCTATTATCCTACGCAATCATGATTCACCTACGCAAACAATTGTATCGAACGGTGCACGACGGATGACTAACGATGCAGCCTATCCAAAAACGAAAAAACCTCACTAAATGCCATCAATCTGACTGTCTCCGCACAATAAGATGTGCGTTCGCGCTTTAGCTCACACAAGAAATTTAATCATTTTATTATTGTTCCAATTGAAATAATTTACGGGCTAGTTAAATCAGTACAAGTTGCCGAAACCATGGAAAAATTAATGTGATCATCTAAAAGAATGACCGCCCGATCTGCGCACAGCCGAGAGAAATGAACATTGTTGCAGAATATTTTCGCTCATTCGCTGTCGGACGCAAGAGCCTTTGCCATCAGTTGTGAAGGCAAGCAGAGCAGAAATAAACAGCAGAAGAAAAATATTGTTTTTAATTGACGCAAAATATCTTTTGAATGAATATTAAAATAAGCGTACGCATTTAAGGGTTAGAATTTTTCATTACGCTACATTCAAGTGTGGATTTTTTTTCATCTTGCTTTATAAGCGAAGCGGAGGAAAAAAAGAGAGAACACAACCAAGCATTGCGTATTATTACCCTCGCGTTGATTTCCAACTCGAAATGATTGTAGCGCTCACAATCAGATAAATAAATTACAATAAATTAAAATTGTCCGCGCTGACAGACACACATACACATGCTCGCCTGCAAAGGAATGAAGTTCCTTTCCAAAGATTTTATTACTTTCGAATGTCCGAATGAAAATTAATGGCAAGAGATAATAATGATGCCAGCATTTCAACGTATGGTCGGTCGCCTTCTTCTGTTTTATCCACTCTCCATAATTTTTGTACAGTCTTTCTCTCTCTCTCAGCCTCGGCGATTCACGAATTAAAAATGAACAGAAAAAAACGGTATACCAGAAGTTACAATGGAAAATTAAAGCATTTTTTTCCTTGTCTGGCTCTTTCACTCTGTCTATCGCACGCGCGCGCGCGCGTTCAGTTCCATCAATTTCTATGAATAATAAAGGCGCGTATATCGTGATGATTTTACAGTTTTTCATTTTGAAATCACTCGTTTCGCTTCATTTAAAGCAATTAAATCAAGAATGTTTTGTAATTAGAATTATTGGTGTTGACTTTGGTGGTTGCGCAGTTGTTGTTGTGTGTGTGCTCTGCGCTTGCACACCATCGTTGATATTGTTTCGTTCATTGTTTTAACCGTTGTTGTATTGTCATTGTCATCGCTAGCGTGCACTCACACGCATGAGATTGTTTCATCGTTAGAAGGATCTTAATTCCCTTTCATCTAGCCTCAACACAGACGAAAAACTATTCATTTAAAAAAAAACATTCAATGGATAGTATCCATATTTTGAATGGTTCAATATGATGGGTCAACATGACCAGAATATTTTTTCCCAATGCTTTCAACTAATTTTATTATACCCAGTCAGCGATTCGATGTTTGCGCCGCAAGCTCGAATCGCAAGTTCAAACACACATACACGCTGGCTGACTGATGGGTTTCGTTTTTTCTTAATTAAAACAAATTAAAATCGAGCGAAAGAAATAACATAATTTAAGTGAATTGGCAACGAAACACGCAATCTTAAATTGTAACATTCGTCTGAAACGCGTATATCCGTTCAAATCAATTGAAAGCAGACAATGATTTCTCTCAGATTTTTTCCTTTGTTAATCTTGCAATTTGATTTTAACGGCTTTTTTCTTCTCTCGTTTCTTTTTTTCTGTAGGAGCACGAAATGGTTTGTTTCCATTCCCGTTAAACAGTGAATTTATTAACAACTATCGTCGATTGTACGGTCCAGTTCAGTTAACATCAATCATGAATGGCAACGATTTGTCAAAATCACCACATCGACGATCGCCCGTTGACTCAAAACGACTCAAAGGTAAATCAAATCACAAACGTTTTTTTCCCCGTTTTTTTCTCGCTTGAATTGTTCAATGTTACACTGGAGTGCGTTATTTTGTTTCAATTCCAACGACAAATATTGTGTGTGTGTGTCTATTATCACGTAATTTACAATGCAGATATGGTTTGTTTTATGGCATGCATTAGTACACCAGATAAAAAAGCATAACAACGAATATTATAAATCTGCGTTCGAAGAAGAGAAGAAAAAAACAACAGCCCAAGCGCGTTTTTATTGAAATCAAATCGATGATTTGTTTGTGTGATAACGGCTGATTAAACTTTTCGCATGTTCAATCGGTCGAAGTGCGATCATATTCTTCAATCGTCGACCGAGGGGCAAAAGAAGAGAAAACGAACAGCCCATCATAATACTTCACAATGCGATAAATATGTTTTTGAAAAAAAAGAAGAAGGAATTTTCGTGATTTAATCTTTTGGTAGTCTTTTGTTGATATCGCTATCGATCGTTCATCTAATAAGTATTTCCATTCATTGAATTTAATCACTGGCCGCCGTATCTAAAGTGCCCACCGCAATAAATCTCTTTCCGATATCGATCCATTTATTGTAAATCATAGCGCAAAATACAGGCAAAATTAATAAATAAACTCAACTGATTTGTTTGTGTTTCCGTTAAGCTTCAGGCATTTGATTTTTTCGATTCGTTCGTTCGTTTTTTCTTATGACGCTCAATCGTCGTTTGTTCGGCCAGGATTGAAGTGTTTGTTTTTTTGACTCGATGTTGGTTGCGTAATGCACAGATGAAAAGAAAAAAAAAACATATGTAGTGACTATTGATTGTGATCTATGAACCCGCACAAACCAAAGGTGATCACAACCAATTATGCATGACAAGCGATCACAATTTCTGGTCTCCCTTCATAACAGCCAACGAAATTTAGTGACTTTTCACACGCAATGCGCCCACAGGATTTCACATTGACACATATGGAAATGAGTACAAATTTTTGGTCGTCAATTGACGAAATGTTATACATGCCTTATGCAAACAATATGGTATCGATCATAAAAATCTAACACATTTCGGGCACAACAAATGAGGAAGAATTGCGTTTGGTTTTATTTGAGCATTGAGGCGCATTTGCCGCTCGAAGCCCATACAACAACGGCATACGCATGCCATGGCACAGCCATAAATCATATCCAATAGCCGCATATGTATGTACTCAAACCCAATCGCCCGTGTGCGACCATGATAAGATTCCATTTTCAATGGTAATACCGAACTGAGTATGGCTCTGTTCCCAATATCTGTTGTCCTTTGCACAACTCTTGCGTCCGATTTTCAATCATTTTATTTGATTTAAGTTACGATCTTCATAAAACCTCCAGGCGAGAGAGTGAGAAAAAAAAGGTGTTGAAAAAAGAGGCGAACGGAGAACATGTGATAAGAATAGTCTTTTATTGCTGCAGATCAAACGGTTCTACACACACACACCGATTGATTAAATGCGTAAATCGAAAAGAATTTTTACCGATTTGAAAAAAAAACGCGTTTTTGTTCGGCAAAGAAAAAAAGACGATGACAACGCAATGGAATCGGCTTTATTTCATTCGGTTTAATGATTTCATAATTTGATATAATTATCTCTCTCTTGGATTTTGATCAGGTTTATGATGATGAATTGATATTGAATCCCTGGCCGTTGCGGAGCGCCCGATTGAAATTGTGCGCGTTCCAATAAAATTGCGAACGAGTGCGCGCCTTCACTCCAAATTCCGATGAGAATTTTTAATCGAAAAGCAAACGATGTCGTCCAAAGCAAATTAAACACACATTGATTAATGGAAGGTTTGCTTTTTCCGTGGCAGCGAGACAGAAAGCAGGAAAAAAAAACGCGAACCACTTCTATGAAAATGGAATGTGATTTTTATGAAATTGACATTTCCACATAGTTTGTTGCTGGTTCTGGTGAGCATACAGTGTATGTTTTGTCGCTCGCTCGCTCACGCGCAACACACAATCGGCACACAATGAATTAGTTATTATTTGCGAAAACACTAGAGACAAGTGGTTGAGTTGACATTCAGTTCAGCAAATCGCAAATAGGCTTTCCATAAATATTTTAGAGGTCTTTATTGAAAAAAAAGCCGCCGTTTATTATGGGCTAATAAAAATCAAACGGACCAAATGTTTGCCATGCGCTCTCTATAAATATCAAATGATTCGATATGGTGTGTAACGGAAACGGCGCGTACATATTGAATTGAACTGTTTGTGTCCGGTCTAATCGAAGAGCAACGAGATGACAACGCGAACGAATAAAGTGTAATCAGATCAATTTGATTGGATTCATCCGGTCAGGCGTCTTGTGTGGCAAATCGCAGAGGAAATAAATAATAAAATCGAATAAAACCACAACCACACAAACTGAATGACTTATCAATCAAAATAAAAATCGATTCCGTTGCTTGATGCCATGGCAAAATTGCAATTGATGCGGATTGCGACAATTCCCTGTCTTCTGTCCTCCCGAATCATTTCAAAGACGAGAAATCATTTAATCGGCTTGTTTTGTTAACTATTCTTGTGAGTTTTAATGCGATTCATCATCAACAGATTCTCTATTACTCTCTCTCTCTCTCGCTCTTTCTCTTTCTCTCGCTCTCTTTCTACTGTCTCCTGTCTCCTGTCTGTTTCGTTCTTCGTCTGGCGAAGGAAAAAAATCAATTTCCTTAGCTTAATCAATTCTACTGTTTTCATGGTGCACTTTTGCTTTCAGCAAGAGCTGGCCACTTGTAAAAATCTGGAGAGAATTTTCAACGAACAGATCGTCGATTAATCTTCTTCATCTGTTGTGTGTGTGTGTGTTGCGACGAAATGACAAATGGTGAATCCATACACAAAGAAAAACATTCGTTCAACTAAAACAGGTGCAGTAGAAAAACAAGTTGGACCATAAAATAATAATAATGAAAATTGAAAAAGAGAGCAATCATTTTTTTTTCTTTCACTGCTCTTTGTACGTGCAACCCCAATTGCTCGCGCTCTGCATTGAACATTTGATCAATTTTTCGCTAGCTACCAAGGTCCATGCACATTAACACACATACACAACTCCGACAATTCGGATGCTTGCAATTCCAATTCAATTGTCTCTGTCGCAATGATGTTTCCCTTCACGTTTTCTCTTGGCTACACCACGGAAATCGCTGTAATTGAGAGCGTTTTGTTCAACAAAAAGGCAACCAATATGTTATAAATCTGCTATACAATTGAAATTTACCCACCATGATATTTGATGTAGTATATTCCAGCCCGATTTGCTCTCTGTACAAAACCCGTACAACGACGTCTCTATATATCCCATTCAAACTGCGGAAAACATTTAGCGCGCCCATTCAAAATGATGCGGATGTTTTTCAAACATTCTTCAATTTTCAACGCGCTGCATGTTGATAGTGTGAATTGGTTTGGGTTCACCCTCTTGTTTAGTTTACTTTTACACGCTTCGTGCGCCTCACTCATTCACTCATTGATGTTGGTTTTCTATTGAGTGATTTCGGGTGAATGGAATATTCATTCGGCCGGATTGTTATTATTTAGGGGTCGCATTTTTTCCCTTGTTGTTACTGCTGCTGCTGCTGCTGCTCACACACTCAGTGAACACGGTAATAATAATAACGACACAATCGAACCCAAAATGAGAGCAACCAGAGAGTGAGAGAGAGAGAGTGAACACTGAACAGTTACAATCATGATTATTATTATAATCCGTAGGGATGTTTGTTTTGATTATTTGCGCTGTTTGAATATTTCATTCACAGGTTCACCATTTGGACTCACACAACGACACATTTTTCCGTGTATTTTTCACCTCTTTTTTTTTGCTTGGCTGTTGCATTTCATCTAATTTTTTAATCACAGTTTTCATGTTGGAATGTGGACGTTCTTTTTATCGCTCGATTTTTGTGAAATTAAAATTTGTTTGCAAAACTGAACAACTATGAAAAAACATATTGGTTTTTACATGGCGAAAAACTCCTTTAGACTAACAAAAACTCTTTTCGACACGACACGAACAGGAAAAAAAACGGTTCTGTTACGTGAACGTAAATCAGTCGTATCGTTTCTGTAATAAAGCAGATACGAGCAAATATTTAAACAGGCTTTTTTAGTGTTTGCAAACAAGACACAGAGCGAGAGAGTGGAAAAAAACCTCGTCCGTCAAAGGGTTTTTTTTTACAATGTCGACCGATTTACATGGGTACTTCGGGTGGATTGTGGCCGAAATGGCGACGATTCGCATGTTCACCTTTGTTTGCACATCGATTTTGGTTTTCTTTGTTTAAGCGATCTGTGTGGTTGGCATTAACTACATAACCTAGAGTTAGTTGATTTATGCGATAACATCGCTCTGAAATGCTATAAAAATCAAGCATTATAAAATCATACACACCAAATCACTACCAGGTAGATAGAGAATGTGTGTGTGTTGGTTGCAGTCGATATGCATGCGATACAAGAATAAAATACACATATTTAACCAAATGGTATTTTGAAGCGATTTTATGATGACGACGATGACAACGAGCACGCGAATGCCGATATAATTCCATGTGCAACGATTGTTAATAACAATGGACACCGAGTTAGAAATTATCATAACCGCAAAATACATAAAACCAAACTCGCTTTGTCTTTGATTGTATTTTAGTGCTTGGCAAACATACGACTTTTTTTTCCAACGTTGTTAGGCAAAATATTTTGATTTTCCGCGCAATTATTGCGGGGCAAAAATCAATATCAACGACTTTGTCTCGAGCCAATGTTGAAGTTGGAATGGATTTGTATGTCTCAGCGACGGCAATGGCAAATGAAATTGATTCAATGATAACGAAAATGCTTCGATAATCCTGACGGATCCAAATATGATTAATTGATTATGTGGCTCAAAGAAACATATTGTCAAGGCTCGATAGGCAGTCAGTGCTGACTTTGTCAATAGAAAATCGTCGTCGGCCGCAATAACAAATCTATTAAAAATTTATTATGTATTCAGAGCAGCAGTTGCGAAAGAAATGTGTATAGTCAGATAATTACACAGAGCATATTATTCAATGATTTGATACGCATCCTGATTTTGGCTACAGCACAACCTCACACAATGATGACAATCAGTCAATTCATTTGAACTGTATTCGGCTCTTTGTGTTGCCGTTGTTGGGCCCGTTTGTGCTGCCGCTGCTGCTACTGCCGCTGCATGGTTTGATGAAGCGGAAAGTTGAAGCGATTTCATCAACGAAGGGTTATCTGGGGCAATATTGAATTTGATTCCCTTTTAACAAAAGGCGTAATAAATTAACCGTGTCGTCATCACACATACACTCACACACTCACACAATGAGAGACAAAACGTGTAATATTTCGTTGTCGGCCCAACGAGGGATAACATTTAATTTAATTCGTATTTAATATTTATAGCCTGAAATAATTAACGCCCAAATCAATATTTTATTAGGCATTTTCGCATTATCATCTCGAGTAAATCATTAATCATGAATTTTGGCGTTTGTTTCGTTTTTCGACAGAACAACTTAATTTCAGTATAAGCCGTTTGGTGAAGGGTCCCGATTCCGACGAAGAAGACAACAATAACACCTACGAGCAACGGAATCATCAACGAACACAAGGGACAAATGGAAAAGTCACACCACATTCAGAGGTTGAATCCAGTTGCAAAGATTCATGTACAAAGTCTCGATCACGCAGCTCGTCTCGGTCACGCTCTCGATCGCCAGCCAGATCATGTTCAGTTTCACCCGAATTAGAGGTGGATTCACCGCCACCGCCATTGAGAATGAACGAATCACCAACGAATACGAATATTTTTCATGTGAGTCTCTTTTCGTTTTGGCGAATTGATTTTCTCTTCTATTTCGATCGGAACATCTGGTGTTCGAGTATTTTATTTGAAACTAAATTTCATTCCATTTTTGTCTGTGTCATCATCTTGATTCTAAAATTTAGAGTCAAAACAACAAATAACTGCAACAACTAATAAATCTTCTGAATTTCTCTTTTTTGTCTCTCAAGCAGAATGTTGTCAAGAAATCGGAAACGTTTTCGATGTCGGCACTGTTGAGAGAAGATGGCCCGCGAGCACCGGCAAAATCGCCTCTCAGTTCAAATATGGCATTTGATGCATTCCGAACAACCGCTTCAGCAAACTACCCGCCAATTTATGATCAAAATATGCTACACCATCGGCCCCTCTTTCACACATTCCCATGGTTGGCTGCAGTTGCTTTCCATCAAGGTCAACAGCCGAATGCGCCAAGCGCTGCCGGTGCTTATGGGCCCATTGGACACGAAGATTTACTACGATTTCGTAATCTTGTATCACAAACATCAACATCGTCAGCGGCTGGATTACAAGGATCAAATGCAGCCGCTGCTGCACATTTAAACTTTGCCCAACAGCATCATTTACACCATCATCACCATCATTTATTTATGCGACCCGGCATACCATCGCTGGGCGACGTTTATTCCTGCGTCAAATGCGAAAAGATGTTCTCCACACCACACGGCTTAGAAGTACATTCACGACGATCGCACAACGGTAAACGACCATTCGCCTGCGAACTCTGCAATAAAACATTCGGCCACGAAGTCAGTCTGAGCCAACATAGGTACGTTCCAATTAATGATTTTCTTTTCCTTTGATTCTAACTTAAAAACGAAACCAAAACAAAAGACTTATTTCTTGCTCTCGATTGTAACCAGGGCCGTTCATAATGTGGAAAAAGTGTTCGAGTGCAAACAATGCGGAAAAGCCTTTAAACGGTCAAGTACATTATCCACTCATTTATTAATCCACAGCGACACGCGGCCATATCCATGTAGCTACTGCGGGAAACGTTTCCACCAAAAAAGTGACATGAAAAAACACACCTACATTCATACTGGTAAGCATGAGTTTTTCTATATTTCAACTTTATTTTCGTACGCGCCGGAGAGTGCCAATCAATCGGTCGGTCGAAAGAAATGACAAGGGAAATAATTTAATTAGCTAAAAATCTTTTCGCTGTCTGTTCATTCACGATTCGATAAAATTTAATTGAATTTCATGTGCTGTTTTAAAAACGATGAAATCTTTACGAGATTTTCACATTGTTTTGGAAATTATCACTTCCCTAAAAACCACACCACTTATTATTGATTTTATGACGGAATACGCGCGCACGAACCCACCAGTCCAGAAGATGATAATGGAATTATTCCAGAAATATGATCCAAGGGCACGGTTCATTTCACACGCTGTGTGTATGTTTTTGACAAACCTTCGAACAAATAGCGAGAACCAACATCAATTCTCTTCCGCTATTGTCGACAGTATTACGTTACCATCGTTAACACAACGCATCAGCGCTCAATTCATTCAATAATCTAGTCATAAATCGGTTTTTACTGATTTTCACCCGCGCAGATGATGCATTGACACACAGCTAACCATGTCAAATAGAGGCAGAAAAAAAAAACGCCCGGATACAGACACTCCGACGAGATAGCATCCTAATTCAATTATTTTGAGTTATGCTGAAATCACTCCATTATCACGATTTGTTTCCAATAATAAAAACGGTTAATGGCGATCGAAGCGAAATCGATCGGGAATAAACGATAACTAAATTAACAAGTTCGTCGAGCGATTTAGGAAACGTGTTTTCGGCAAAAATCACAAGCAAAAGTTCGGATTACCAATGCAAAAATGGTCGTTTCGCAGACGAGCATTCGATAGACTCCGTAGAACTACTTTATACCATTTTTCGCAATTGTCCTGCACCGCCTGTGTTTGGCCACTCTCATTCAAAATTGTTTAATTTGGCCATAATGCTAATGTGAATCGTCTCCGTTTGAGCATCATTTAACATGAAATTTTGGCAAAATACACAGTACAGCTGTGGAACCGTTTGCTTTAGCGTACGCAACTGCAGTGGAAAATGAATCGAAGCAAATGAAAACAAACACAAAAAAGAAGAAGAAGAAGAAGAAGAGCAGAAAGATGTGGCAAAAGGCAATTACGTAAAGTACTCTCTGTGGATTGTTTCTATGTTTGCTCTGTTTCGTTGAATTTATCAATGCGAACGAATGAATGAACGAATATGTGTGTGCGTTGATATAGTTTGCAAATGGAGAGATGAGCCTTGCCGCACAGCAGGTGATGATTGCACTTTATTTCAATGTGAGAACATACTAAACTCTCCGGTTAATTTAATCAACTGTGTCACTCACTCGTTTCCTTCCCTTCTCTCCCTCACTCTCACTCTCACTCGATATATCTATCTCTCGAGCTGTATCTCTTTGGCATAATGGCATCAAAAATCTTAGACTTCGACACGAAATTCGAAATTGATTCAAAATGTGTATGAGTTGAGCTTCTGTGATATTTTGTCTGGGAGCATTTCGGTGTGCATGGAATTTCGATGCTACTCTCCTGATTACTCTGGTGTTGCTCCTTAAATTTCCAATTCTGATAGGGATATTAGTCAATCAATTCACTTTTCAATGTTGCTAACATCCAGCCACTGGGGAGAATATCAAACGATTTTGTAATTATTTCCTAATCACAATAGTTCAAATGTCATCACTAGCTCGAAGCACAACCCTTTGAATTGCAATTCGACTGGGAAAATCGAACATAATCTCTTTTGAACATAATAATCAAAGTGGAAAGTTTGTTCTGGCAAAAATTCTGTTTTTCTAAGGAAAATTCGATGCAATTTGTTGTTTTCTTTTCGACTCGTTGAATTTCGAAGTTTTCAATGCATTTTAAAATGTTTTTCATTTCGGTTTAGATCCATTCTAAACTGCATTCATTCAAAGAGTAAAAAATTGAATCCACCGATCCTTTTGAACGAGCAAAAGAACTATGTTTGTTGAATCGAGCATAAGCCGAATGAAACGGGAAAAATTTGGTTTAAACACATTGCTAATCCATTGTAAATCGAATGGCACTTGTTTTGATCTGGCATTTGAGCTTGTTTATTTGTTATCATTGTGCGATGCGAGTCTAAGTTCTTGCGCAACGCCTAAAATCATCGCTATAAATCCGTTGTTGACACATGTTTTTTTCCATATGACAGTACTAGAGGCTAGAGATGTCTCAATTTGGGTACTTTTGCCTGAATGTCCTCGAGTTAAATGGCAGAATCAATATCTACTTGATATTTAAATCAAGTGGCGCGTGTACAACAAAAACAAAACCATCTCACCCTTTTTTGCCTAGATGACAATGGCAATAAACAGCAAAATGCTCGTGCATTTAAATGAACCCTCGAAATGGTGCCTCAATTTGCACCTTGCTCTCGAATTCATGTTGTTCCCATTGCTTTAATGCATTCCAATCTCTAGATACTTGATCTCTGGACTGGCGGTGAATAATTCTCAGCATTTTTATGTCAATTATTCACCGACTCTCTCACTCTGTCTCTCCGAAAACGGATAAATGGGAATTCATCATAAAAATTATTATTATGGGAATATTTTTGCCATGCAATGACTTTGAAGCATGGGTACTAAATTAAGAGATTTTTTTCTTCCTTCGTTGGCCTCGGTGTGTGTGTGTGTGTGTGTGTGTGTGTGTGTGTGTGTGTGTGTATGTGCATTTGGCAAAACTAATGTTCACAATTTATGGCGACGAGAGTCCTTTGAACTACCATTCAAATGAAAACGTGGGCACAGCAATGCTGCATAGCAACGACACATATTATTGATTACCACCATTTGGTCTGTATGTGATTATGATTACGGCAGAATAAAGTCTGCAACGCGACGCCGTTTTTTTCCACTCGCTCGCTCGGAGTGAATCAACAGTTAAATATTGGTCGTTGCCAGAGTTTGCTAGACAAAACATTGAAAATGTATACTATAGAGTGGGAATCGTGCACAGAGTTCATTGTGTAAATTAACAATACTAGGCGTTTTTATCTCTTGGGACATCTTTCGGTGTTCGGTACGCGCGCGGCACTCTCTTCTCTCTATTTTGCTGCTTGTCTTTTTTTTCATGTGCCACCACCAGCGATGCCATTCGATGTTCGGTGCGACGTACGCGCACAATGTTTTCAATCAAATAAAAAAAACCAGAGAGAGAGAGAGAGAGAGAGAGAGAGAGAGAGAGAGAGAGAGAGAGAGAGAGAGAGAGAGAGAGAGAGAGAAAGAGAGAGACGAAGGCAACTGGGTAGGGTCGACACATTAGCTTTTTTAATGTTACCGTTTTGCACCAGCAAATAAATGCGCGTGTGAGAAAATGAAATTATTATATTTCACGAGCATCTACATCGACATCAACCATTGCACTGCTCGAATTCACATCGTTTCTGTGTACAGTGCACATTCGATTTAAATTCGTAAAACACTTTGTGCTTTATTTTCTTTCCAGGCGTATTGAATTTCATTGAAAAAAAAAAAAAACAAGGCAATAGTGCAGTTTATACGTCAAATCAACAATCACATATGCACAACAGCCAATAAAGACAATAATCATTGACAATGCGCCGCTCTTTTTTTACTGATGGTATAAGGGTGATTTGATTCAATGAACTGGTTTCGAGACAGGGTCTGAAGAGATCGTATTTTTTTATTTGATGAGAATGACTAAAAAATGGGAAAATTTTGCATTTTGATTCGTGGGCATTTACGGATTTGAAATGGATAGAAAAATCAATTGCACTTATTGTATTAAAAAACACACTTCGCCCTAGTTAAAACCAATATTTAATGAGGAATTCTCATTCATTTCCCCATAATTTGATAGAGTTTTTTCTTTTTTTGATTAATCAATTTTCTCTCCGTGAAAATCGAAGAAAACGGAATAAGAAAAATTTGAAAACATCGAATCCGATGCCAGATTTGGGGAAATCAAAATGCAAATCTCATTTCGAAAGATAGGCTACTCCATTAGAATGAAACATGTTAATTATGAAATGTCAGTGTGGTGCTGAAATTTGCAGTAGCAAAACGAGCCACTTGCTCGGCCGAAGAGAGAGCTGCCTATACTCCAGAGAAAATATCGATTACCATCGCTTATATTCGTAATTAAATTATCGAGAGTTGCACGTGATGGTGGCAGACGGGCGGGTGGGCGATGAGCGTAGATGGTGCTCAACTGCACCATCCAAGTTGGAATGGTTCGAAGGAGTGTTTATTTTGATTTAGCAGACTTTCCGTATTAAATCACTTAAAGCTAGGGGCTTCACGCAAAATTTTCAACCATTGAATTTGTGTAGTGATAAATAAATAGTAATAAGTTTTAACGATTGTTATGAATTTGAAACGATACAAATAAATTTTGGTGAATTCTAGTGAATTTGTCGATAAATTAGATTTCACAGTCTTGCCAACTTAGCTGTCAAACTAAGTGTCGAACCTAGTGTTTAGCAATGAAAAGGGTCGGTAATACAAATTCTTGTAATTTTTTCTACTCACATAAATTCACCAAAATTCACCAAAATTCACCAAAATTCACCAAAATTCACCAAACTCCTCAATATTCATTCAATTCAAATGTGAGAGTTTTCGTGAATTCATGTGAGTTTCAGCGTGCAAGAATGGATTTTACCGGATTATACGTCAATAGAATAAATACTTGTTGTTTTTGAATCATTTTTTGAGTGCGTGAAGCCCCTAGACTTAAAGTGATTTGATGCGAGCCTGTTTTCCATTTGGGCTGTGCTTGCTTCCATCACCGTGTGCTCTTCAACAACAGTAGCAAAAAAAAGAGAAAAAAAACAACAGTTCGAGTGTGTCGTTCACTCTCTTGTGTTCGCCAGCACGTGTCTATTAGTCGTAGAGATTGAATTTCGTTTAGACACTGCCGTGCCTATTTCATCCAGTGTACTGTATCGACTGTTGTGGCTTTCCTACTTGGATGACAATCACACACCGCCATAATATTCTAATTTCGTTAATTTATACGTTGAAATTAGAAAAATTACGATTATTGCCGTTCTTGTGTCAGATTCCATTAAAAACATAAGCGAAGTTAATTTGATTTCATACCGAATGCCATTATTCTCTGCTTGCTTCTTCGATGCCAGCTCTCAAAATGAGTCAGATGGTATTTTGATTTGGCTTCGCAAGAAATTACTATAAAATATTACACGCGAACTTTTAGCGCTCTTCTTTGCCTTTTTCCTCATTTTATGGGGTGTATTTTTTGTTTGGTTGCTTCTGGGTTTTTATTTATGGAACGCATATTTCGGCATGGTTAGTTGGTGATATGTCCCGTATGTCAAATCGCTGCAACCATTTTGCTATGACAATTTAAGGATGACAATTTACTGCCGAAAATTATGGGCACGTTGCGGTTGGCGTCTTCAGTTCGTATATATAGTTGTAGTGCAGTTATTATTATGGACAGAATGGATAATCTCGATGCGAACGATCGAATAAAAATGCTCCATAAAGATATTTATGTGACCGCATACACAATAAATTCATAAATTAACAACGGCATTTTTAGATTCTCCGTCCATTTTCGGTGACGCGTTGTCATTTCGATCATTATGATGGTCGAACATGCGATGATCCTATGCAAAAAAGAAAACGAAATCAACCTCCCCCTAACTCGCATTCAATTCAACCAATCCTTTCGACGCTTTTATAGTTTGGTCGAAATGAATTTTTGATTTTCAGCCACGTGTTCGTTGTTCACGTATTGTTTTCGTCCGCATCGTCGAATACAATCATGCAATCAAAATTGCACAGTCTTATCGAATATTTTTACGAGCATCCTGCACACGCCCATTGCCTCTATCTCGCCATCTTCCATCTGCAGCTCAAATCATCCGAGACAAGTGAACTATAGATGCTATAAAATCGAAATGACTATGCAAAACAAGTTTCGAGAGACAGGGAGCGTGAAAAATGGAAATAGAAAAACTTTTTCGACTAGCGTCTCGTTTTTTTACAGCTATCCAAATGGCGAACTGATTTTCAGTGGTGTTTGGCTGGATTTTTATGCCGAAAATTATATTCTCGCACCCGCACCAACACCCACACTCGACTAGAATCAACTGTGAACACCATGAAAAATACTAAATAATTTATTTACGCTAACAACAACATTCCGAAGAGGTGTTTGTTTCCAGTGGTGCTCTGGGTGATACACACAACTCAGCGCAGTGCTTCATTGTTGTGTCGCGCCTGGCCCAGAATCCAAAAACAAATGATAGAGAAAGAGAGAGAGAGCGAGTGAAAAAAAGCATAGAGTGAGATGCAACCGAATCTCGGGTTTTATTGGACCAGACGCCGCGGAACGTGCATTGAATTATTAAATAAGTTTACCTCATTTGAGTTTCGGTCGTGCGTTTTTCTAGCATTTCACCATTCTGCACTTATCAAAAAATAACGAAAAAATATAACAAGAAGTAGAGAAAACTTTTTCGCTTTGCTATTATATGCGCTCTCGCACACACATACACACACACACATTCGTTTTTGCCTAGACGTTGATGCTTTCATTTTATGTGAATCTCTTATTCCGCATCGTTGTTCCAAGATTTATTTACCAAGATTTTTTATATGCGAGTGTGTAGTGAACGAATTCGATAGAGCGAGCGAGAGAGTGAGACAGAGAAAAAGAGAGCAGTTTTGTCGGTAGCATTTGCGAATTCGTTCATGAAATGAAACTTCATCTTGGGAATACATCGTCAGATTCACTTCGTTTCCGTCGTTACAGTGCTCATTTTCACTTTTCTCACTCCGACAACTGAAAACAGAATCGAGATAATTCAAGCAAAATCGCGCTCTCACTGCCAGCTAAGATTGTGTACGTGACAATACACTGCGACGTTTTGACTTTTTCTTCTTCTTACTCTTTGTTTTACCATGGCTTCTGTATCGGCTTCGCTCTCTTACCTCGTCTTGTCTATGTATCGATATCATATCGCATATCCCGACCAAAATATTTCGTGCCGTTTTTTTCTGCTCGTTTTCTTTTTCTATTTTTCATTTTGTTTTCCATAAATATTCAATTTTTCTGTTTTTTCTCTCGCTCTCGCGCACATCAATGCAATGCCATTGATTTTCTTTTTCGGCAAACAGCACCATCAGCAGCAGCAACTTCGTTTGCACGGATTAATAGTTAACGTTAGATAGAATTGTGCAGTTTGGCAGATTTAGAACACCAATTCCAAATGAATGTAGCTGTACTTTGCGAAACGTTGCACCTGAGACCTTGGACTTGTTTCAGTTCGCATTGAGATTGCATTAGGCGAATGAATGCGCATTAAAATTGAGGGTGGTTTCAATTTCGCAAATTGAAATCCAGAACACCGAAACAATCGTCGGCTTGAATCAAAAGCAATTAAGGCAGCGTAAAACAAGCCGACCAAACATCAAGCAAAACATAATTAAATGCAATGCAAAATACATTTGCGTCATAAAATCGTTGAAAATCTCGATTCGAGCGCCGCCTTAAACGCAATGCCAAACCACAAACACAGTGCAAGAGACAGTGGAAATGTGCGCGCACTTCAGTTAATTATAAAATCAAATACAAACCTCGAACAAGCACTTAATGGTAATCCCGACTTTTTCCGGCCCCGAAATTACGCGCCTTCGTTCGTTCTCCCTCTGTCTCATCCTCTGTCAATCTCTCCTGCTCTCGTCCCACGCGCAGATGAAACGAATCGAGAGCGAACGGAATGGCATCCGTTCAACGACAACAAGTGCAAAAAACAACAAATGCCGAAACAATAACCGAATGGAAAATTGAAAATATTAATGGAAAAGCATACTAAAAGCATGTGGCACCAACTTTTCAGTGTATAAAATAACACAGTCGTTGACGCAGAGCACACAGAAGGCGAACGAGAACGAGATGTTGGCATAGAATCTTGTCAATATCTTTCTCTCTGGTAGCGCTTAAAATGATTCCATGTTTTTTAAGTGCAAAGTGTTTATATAAATAAGTAGTCAAGTGTTTTTCTTGCGCTTCGGCAAAATAATAATCCAAAAGTTGGTGGTGCCATCGACGGAAAGTGTGTTGGTTCGTTGCTGCCTGAGCAGATCGTCTTGAAAATTATTTTATTTTGATATTCAATGTTTTCGGTTCACTTTGCTTCAAGTGCCTACTTATGGAAAAACCTGCACATCATTTGTGGCTATGCATTTCAGCTTTCTTTTTCCCTCTCTGCTCTGTTCTCCGCTCTATTTGAAACCAACACACAATTCCTATCATGAATCACAAATATTTGCGATTTAAAATCCATTTTCACAATTGCAATTCAACATTTAAAAATCACATAAGAGTTTTTCCCTCCAACTGGCTCACAACGAAAATCGTTCTAGGAATTGTTTAAGCTATGTATGTAACTGCGCTCGTGTTCTTTTTCTCATCTCGGTATTCTTGAGTTGCGACCTAACTCTCGTTTCTATTTTTATTCATTTAAAATTTTAATGTGCATTTTTGCCATGCTTTCTACTTCCTCATCCGAAAACAGCGATTATTTATGTCTGCCATTTTTTCGGCTCCGCTGCTGCTGCCGACGAAGTTGTTGTTGATCATGGGTGCTTTGGTTTTAGCCTCATTTCGCCAACGATTTGTATTGATTTTTTTGTTCGTGCTCCAGTTGCGAAATGGATAGAGATGGTGCAGCAGCAGCAGTGGCAGCAGCGCACACGACCAAAGACCCAAAACGATAAACAAATATAAAAATAAAAGCACTGCCATTGAGTCGGCAAAACGTTAAGAATGTTTTATTTATATTCTGTGAACCGAAAACCGAGCGAGCGTGAGCGAGAGAGAGAGAGAGAGAGAGAGATGGAGTCGAGGAAGCAAGATGAGCCGCTGCCATTGTGGAGCAGAAAAGGAATAGCATACACAACACACACTAGTGAAAAGAGATGAGCACCCCGAAATATACGGAACACACAAAACCCTGCCACCATTTGCAGTGACTGCACAAGCAGACCAATAAAACAAATTTATTTCACCATAAATAACAAATCTCTAAAAATCTTTTCCATCTGCGCCATCATATAAAATACATAGAGTCTCTCATTTCATGAGCCACTAAAAACAGCACACAGCCAAACACACACACACACACACTCACATTCACTGCTTCCGCAATGGTGGAAGCGAGCAAGCGATAGTGAGGTCGCCAACTTCCGTTCCGCTTCTATGTAATTCACCGTAGCAATAAATACATAAAGCGAAAGCTTGAGCTGAACGAGTCGTTGTGTGGCTCGCGCAAGCGATGAGTTCATAGATTATGTCTGTTTTGCTTCCATTCCAATTACATATGCGTCCCATTCTATGTGCAACCAAAGTAATTTCCACGCTGTATGTGTGTTTAAACGATTGGTACAGGAGAGAGAGAGAGAGAGAGAGAGAGAGAGAGAGAGAGAGAGAGAACGAGTGTGTATGGCATTGACTCCACACAACATTCGAATCGATCGAGAGAGGTATTTTGCAAGCTTGGCAAACTCCAAATGAGAAATCGCTTCCATTGCATTCCGGATTATTGCTTCTCTCTGTGTTCGTTCTTTTTTTCTGCTTGCTGCTTGAAAAGGTTCAACAAACCTTTTCCATATCACAGATTCGCACTCTCTTGCCTCGAAACCAGTCCCTTTGAAGTGGATTCGAAACAAAAACATCGGTTGAGCGCAATGGAAAAACATGGCGAGTGCACAGGGCCACAGAAAGAGAGAGAAAGAAAAAATCTCAAACACCAAAAACCCGACAGAATAATAAAAATCAAAAGCGTAACGAAAATTGAGTAAATAAATAAAAATGAAAACGGCGAAAAAGCGTTTTGGTGGTATGCGTTTCACAGATTAAATGGATACATTTGACTAACTAAACGCAGACATGTTAAAGTTTCGAGCAAAGCAAACCCATTTTTGGACGCCATCACCTTTTTTTCTCTCTCTTTCCCGTTCCTCTGCACTCGCGTTATGAAAATGCTTCGACTGGAGAAAAAAAGTGCCGAGCAACCAAAAAAAGAGAATCAGTTGCGAAATCTGAAGAGAATTTAGATAAATTGATGTTCGTTTCAAATGCTCAAATTCAATTACGTGAATGCGCAATCAGAGAGAACAAACGTAAATACTTTTTTCTCTCGCGTTCCGTTTGTGGCAATTACTTCAAAAGGAATTTTGGCCAAAAATTATTTTGATTTTTGCATCCGTTTGGTTTTTTCTGCTGCATTGCGCCGCGCCACGCTCAAACCTAAACGAATGAAATCAATTCAGTTTGCAGAGTTTTTTTTTTCATTTTGCATTTTTCGTTTTAATATTTCGGGCTAAATTTGAACGAAGCGTGCGAATGAATGGCGGAATTATGAGCGTGAATAAAGTTTATGGCTTCGTTTTTCTGGCCGTTATAAAATTTCGTATTGCCCGGAAACTCTCTCTGTGTCTCTATTTGTGTGGCTTTGGCAGCCGGGCGCACAATAAATGTTGAAGATTTGCGCTTTGAATGAGATTACGGCATCATTTGTGTATTTTTTTTCTGCTTCTCTGTGCACGCCATTCACCACCGAATTCCAAATGGATTGAATGAAATTTCCATTACATTTTCACTTCGTCTTTGCATGCTTTGGCGACGGGCGCTCCCTCGTTCACGCTGTTTATGTAAAAATATTTTTCATCGTATCCATTTATGATGGCACAGAGTGGCGTTCGCTGATTGCTTGAGCACCCAAACCCAAAGCCCATAACAAATAGAGCAGCACAAAAGCGAGAGAACGAATGTGAGATCAAGATAGAAAGAGCAAGAGACCCAAAACCTCGATATAAAATATATACCAGGATATCTATATAAAGCACACATCTTCATTTTTATGGCAGATTTCATCTATTTTATACGATGCAATCATTACAGGATTGCGGGAAAATGTAAATAATATAAATTCCTTCCGTTTACCGCTGACGATTGATGCCGCCGCCAACGCTGCTACTGTGTGTTGTTTCTTTCTCTCTCTTTCGGTATGAAACGAACGGGCCCGGAATTCCAAGCGCAGCACAAAATGGATTCCGTAGCAAAGATTTTTCCCGTTGAAACGATGTTTTGAAACGTTGCACGTTTCATTTGCCATCCGAAAGTGGTAGCAATTTGTCTCGAAAAATTGTGTGTGCCATCGTAAAGCGACATATATTCCGGTCGAAAATTATCATCAACCCCATCCAACACATTTGCACAAAATGCGGTGAACTATGCCGAAACACAACGCCATCGAATCAAATTAAATCGACAATTTTGCGTCGTCGATTTGTGTTCGTCCTTTGCATTTCGCCTGAGTACACATTCAATTATTCGCTCCAAATAAAATCCGAGAAAAGCAATGCGACGATCTATGCCATTGGAGAGATTCGAAACCAGAATCCATTGGATTTTTTTTTTCATCCACATTACGATTGAAATGCGACGAATTTACGCAATTCGCAGACAATTTGCATTGTGATCCAGCATTTTCAAAATCAAATTCTCCATCGATATTCACCTTTTTTCGGGCCATTTTGTGATTTTGTTCCCTTCTCCAACAGCACGAACAACGGCCCATCGAAATGCTTCTGCGTGCAACGCACACACATACACACAGTTAAAAGTGTCGTCATGAATTTGTTTTTTGCTTAGGGGATACAATAGCCAAGCATTGTGTCATGTTTTTTGTCATCGTCGTCGTTGCCATTGCTGTTGCTGGAAAAATTGAATAACAATCTCCAATCAGATTTATTGAATCGATGGCATTGGGTGACAACCAGCACATATCGTTGGAAGTGAAGCGCAACGGGAACGAAAATCACAATGCAAACTCTGGGTGCGAGCAATCATCAAATGTGTTGATAAGCGCAAATAATGTCCCAGCGTAAGAGCAAGAGCCCGAAACTGATTCAGCGCGATTCCGCTGCGTTGCCATGGTGACGATGGATATAGGGGCGGCACACAAAATCACAGCTAACCAATGAAAAATTTATACGCTCCGATTATAATTCAGCTGAATGAGAGCCAACGAGACAGCGACAACGACGATGACGATTCTGCTGTTGCGACGCGATTCCACATCATCATGTCACATTGCGCGTTGTTTCCACGCTACTCGACGACAAACGCGGGTGACGAGAAGGATTCAGTTTTTTTTTCGTCATTAAAACACGTTCATCGTACGAATAATTAGTTTTTCGTCAGACACACGAAAAAAAATCGATTTATCGATCTCGTTTCACGATGAGTGTCGAGGTTTAAAGTTGCGACCAAATCAAATTTTCGCTTCCAGGGATTTTGCATTGAAGCGCACAGCATTCGAATGAGAGATGATAAACGAATAAGGTGTCAGGTTAACAAATGTGTTACATAAATCGTGCAACCAGAACAAATGGCAACATTTCATATGGAAAACCCAATCAAGATTTGGTCGCTTTATTCGTTTTGATTCCGAAGATTTGCGAGTGTGAGCAAGAGTGGAATAAAATAATTGGATCAGTCATTCGCATTTCCCTTTCGGATTGGGTAGTGCGAGCTATGACCACTAAAGATGGTTTTGCATTCAATCAAATGTTTGTATCATCCACCACTATTCACTAGCATCGCTTCTGGTTTTTAATTCAATAACATTCGGATAATATTACAAATGAGACGTACATAGACGAGGCGAAGGGGAAGGAAAAAATTTAAACAGGTTTTGAAATCGTGCGATTTACATGCAGACACAGATTAAGCCATTGAATTGGAGGAATGCGCAATTTATGAGTCTGCATCGAATAAAATTTTATGAAAATATGAAATGTGGTGCTTGATTTCAGCCTTGAATTCATCGGGATGGAGTTGAACAATCGGATTTATTTACATTTGAAATCAAATGAATGCCGAAAATCTGCAGACAAACAAGACTGTTCTGAACATGACACCGACTTTGAGCGCCACATTTTCATATTTCAAAAAATCAAGCCGCATCCCTTCTTTTTATTGTCTTCCAAACCGGGCCACATAAATATTAATGGGCATTCATTTGAAGTGTACGAAAATCATTTGGAAATCAAAAACGGATTTATGTACATTCAACCTCACTCAAATTAAAACACGACTGATGCCATTAAATTCGTTCTGCCGCTCTTATTTGCGGCATGTAATTAATTACAGCGCCGAATATATCCGGTGTTAGATTCATCAAGCGTTTAACGAGGTACGGCAAACTCTTCGGCGTCGTCGACCCCGTCACCATTCCGTTCTTTGCTATTTTCTCGCTGTAAAATTGTGATTTTCGGCTTTTCCGCTCTAACTTTTTCGGCATTCATTTTATTGCTAATTGAAAATCAAACAATTAAACGAGTTGTTCGTATGAATTTTTCATTAAATGCCCCAAAATATTAGAGTAGATCAGATTAAACTGGAAAATGACTAGATAAATCATTTTGAATGAATGTGAAAATTCAACAACAACGACCAAAAAAAATGCGTTTGAAACAGACGTTTTTCACATAGCTGGCGGGCGCAAATAGACACCAACACACACTGGATTACAAATCAAATATTACACTTATGGATTTATGTGTTGAGCATTGCCATAAACAATTAAAGTGCGGTTTTAGAGCGTTGAGATAGGCGAGCTTGTTCCATATTCGGGCGAATGAATGAGCGAGGTCAAATTTCAATTTTGAAATATTAAACTAAATGGCTGCTATAATATGCTGCGCTAAATCGAATCAAGTCATAATTTATGAGCACATGACTGAATGGGTGAATGGTGAACAACGGGAGGAAGGGTCGTGTTGTTCACGCTTCATATAAATACCAAGTGAATGCCAACCATCACCACCAGTAAATGCAACCGTGCTTGCTAGCGACACTCACAATCCGAATCCGAGACACGAAAAGTATTTCCATTTCGATGTTTTTCTCCTGTTTTTTTTTGTTGTTGTTTCGTAGCCAGAAACTGCAAAGGCAAAACCATCCATTGGACCAGCACGATCCGAATTTCGTGCTGATGAACAGTTGTTGAACGAGAAATTAAATCGCAAGCCATGGGTATTATCAAGATTCGTTTCATAATAATCATGTGTATATCATGCGACATGGACGACGACTACGACTGGTACAAACAAAAGCCAAACGACTTTACCAACAAACAAATGAAATACAAATAAAATTTGGGGTGGAAAACGTCATCATTAAGTGACTAAATGCTATTATATTGGCCCGGTGACAAATGGCTCTACTGTTCATTTATAATAATATGATTTAATATTTATGCAGGGACAACAAAAGAGAAAGCGAAAACACAAGCAAATGAGAGAAAAAAAAATATATACGCAAATATATAGAGATCCTCTTAGTCCGAGGAACATTATTAAATTTTCGCCGAATTATTGCCGTTTCATTCCGCTTTAATTTCGTCGCATTGCCAAAATATTTGCCACATTCAATAAAAGCGATTGGACGATTTTCAATGGCCAAATATTTACGGCCCCTTATTTTTGCTATTTAAATTTGCACACACGGCTCGCCTTCGGAATCTTCATTGGAAAATTTTTAACTTGTCATTTTTATTTATTGCTTTCGACCGATTTGGAATCTCTCGCAATTATCAGCTATTGATTTCGGTGACCGAACATGATTTATACTGGCGAAAAAGGCGAAAAACAATACCAAAAATCTTTTATTGTATTATGACGATTTTAATTATATTTTCTTTCTTATTTTTCCCCTCGAATTACAGGAGAGAAACCACACAAATGTTCGGTATGCGGAAAGGCATTCAGTCAAAGTTCCAACCTTATCACTCATTCGAGAAAGCACACCGGCTACAAACCATTCGCCTGTGAACTCTGCCACAAGGCATTCCAGCGGAAAGTCGATCTAAGGCGTCACAAAGAGACTCAACACGCCGAAATTGGACCGCTCATTCATTAAATACCAGTTGAAATGATACGGTGAACAGTGTTCACTGAACACTCTCCAGTGAAAATCGAGTTGAACACGATTCGCAGTTAGTTTATGAAAAGATGATGATCTTTTTTTCTGTTTATCAAATCAATCAATAGAATATTGTGCAATTTTCCGATTTGATTCCTAAGTAAATGTGCAGTTGAATATTTAACGTAAATATTATAATAAAATGATCTATCATGAGCAACATTTAGAATAGTGTTAGACGATAAGCCTATCAACATTGAACTTAAATTTAAACACAGATTCTCCAAAGCATAAGTTGCACCCAGCTACAATTGGGCTACTTACTATTAATTATTATTAGCCAAACCCTAGAAATCGTAAGCGTACTTATATTTTCGATTTTAGCACTTTTCAACGTCTCGCAAAAACATTTAATGTTCAAATGGTGTTCGATTTATTTTTTTTTATTTCTTCCGTTAATTTTCGTTTATATTGCTTTTGCTACTTGATTTAATAATTTTTTTTCTATTGAATCAAATGACATACTTTAGTTAATTTTATTTAAATTTCACCGTTTTTGTTTCTTTTTTTTCTAATTTGTTGATTTCTAACAGAAATGTTTCTGTATCAAATTGTACATATGATTAAGAGTATCCCGTAGGAAAATTGTGGTGCTGAATGGAATATTTAGCTGTTTCTATCCAAAGAAGCTGGTCAGAACACATTTCCACGAAATATGTTCAGAAATGTCTGAAAGAAAAATGTTTGCATGTGAAATGCTTCGCAAAACGGCACCAAGCGACAGGTCAAAATTGTCAAAATCAGTGCGTCTATAATAATTAGATCAAATTTTTAAGCAACAAATGTGTGTAAAATGTTAGCATAATCCTATTTTAGGCTCTAAAAATTTCATTTCTTCAACACTAATTTCTATATACAAAATTAATTTTTAACTGTTACCAAAAACACTTCTTGCAACCAATTCTTTTGTGTAGATATTCGATAAAGTTCATATAAATGTCTGTCTGTACATTTCTCACCCACGTTCAAATCAAATTGTTTTCGGTTATTTGTCTTCTAAATTTAAGTCTTGGCACAACAGATTCGATTCAAGCTGTAAATTGGATACAAATTACTGCATTGTAAATGTTCACACTTTTATTTGATTAGCTAAAGAAGAAATAAACATTTTGAAAGAAATTAACTCGATTGACATTATTTAAATTGGTTAAACAGAGATGCGGCGCCGTTTGACGGATTCTTGACGGGTATTTTGTTACATTAATTATTTCCTTGTCTGGGTTTCTTCGTTGATGAATAAAAGAGGGACGAGCCAAATGCTTTTTTTTTTGTTTTGTACATCATGCACTATCAATCAAGATGTCAATATACCGTAAAAATATGTCATCACCTATCAATTAATCATATCCTTAAACACGCCAAACATCAATTACCAACCACATAACACTCATACTGTGTTGATTTTTCATTTTTCATTCGACGCTTTCAATTTGTCGATTGATCGATAAGATGTTCAGTGGATTTCATTACTTAAATTGCAATTTGATTACGATACCGTAATTAGATCGACTCAAATCAATCGATGGCTTTTTCAGGGAATGAGTAATGTGAGTAGCTTTGTTGAGTCACCTTCTGGTATAAAATGATAAACAAATCCATTGATTACACATTGGATATGCAAAAATCATTCTTTTACACTGTTTTCATCTAGGTATACTCAATTGCAACTTTGAAACAATGAAAATGAATTTTTTACAATTTTTTTTTTTTATTCAAGCAATTGTGTGATCAATTCGTTTCAACTGAAAACCTTGAAAGTGAAGTTGAATCGTTCAATTTTCTGAAGAGCCTCTCATCGTTCAATCGAAAGCAATCATCAATTTTCGTAAAGAAATTTGAAGATTGCCCGATTAACCGATGTTTTTGCTCATATTTATTTTGAATCTTTATCTCTTTCCATTCGTAAGCATTCCAATTTTTAATCAAGTTTTATGTGCTTCAAAACAGCGAACATGCTCTTTTCCGAATCGGCGTATCACGGAATTTGCATGATGCCAAAACAACAACCGAAAAAAAGGAACGGCCATCGTCAAAATGAAATGTCGCGTTTGGCAAATGGAAATAAACGGTAAATCGATGCGCTGTAAAAGCAATCGTCGATTGCCACTGTAATCGGTCTCCATACGTGTGAAATGTGAGAGCTCGAATCCGCTTATCACATGGATGTGAATACCCTATTGCCAATCCAACGCAATCGCTTTGGGAATTCGAAAGTTCGACACAAACACGGAACAAATTTTTGGCTGGCAAAACCTTTTTCGCCGAATGATTTTTCATTCAATTTCACCGTCAAATGCAGTGGGTAAATATATGTGGTGTTCAGCGTTTTGTGTGTGTGTGTGTGTGTGTGTGTGTGTGTGCGGACATAAAAACCTTTTACAGTTATTGCAATTGATATACATAATATCAATTTTATTTTGCGACCAATTGCCCCGAAAAAAGATGAAGAGAAGCTCGTAATAATATGTTGCATTCGATGGCGGTTTTATCGAACACGGTGGACTGTGCCAGATATGATGGTGATTTCCAATGTGAATTCGGTTTTTTTTTCACCTTTCATCAGATGTGCGCAAACATGTATCAACACCGGGACAAACATTTAACTAAACGATATCAACCTGAAAACGACTACAATTCCCGAGAAAAGTCCCATCGATAAAAATTGGTTTTTTGTTGCAAGAAAAAAATATATGACAAAAAATCGAACGAGATATGGATACAAAGCGGCCCACAGTGAATTCGAAACGAAAGCAAATGGAGTCAGTTTTGGTTTGGAAATTGCTTTTACGGCACTCCAGCGAGCGAGTGGCATTCGAAAAGTTTAATCGAAAGAATTTTGTGGCTTTTGACAAAATTATAGTGGTTTTTTTTTTCGTTCAACAGTTTTCACATGTGTGAGACACATTCAAAAAGGGAAAAATCGAGGAGGGAACAACGTATTTCCATCTTGGTGATGCTTTCCAGAACACGAGAACCGGATTCAGGTGCGATTCGCAAATAGTAAATCGACATATGACCCAAAATGAATAGAACGGGAATTTTCCTGATCGAAATAATGTGTTTGATGCCAGCAATTATCCAGGTGCAAATATTAGTGACGCAAGAGGGAACCATTTACGTACTGTACGCATAATAATTTACGCGACGATTTATCGAGGGAGCCGAAAATGTTGAGAACAATGGGCAAAAGTGCCATTTCCATAAATGCTCTTCGTGGATTTCATAATATATTCATATTTTGGTTGGATGCGACCGAATGCCAATTTATTTCCTTGTTTTATGACCTTATTTTATTTCCACTGGAAATAAACAAACAAATGTGGACGAGCAAAAAAAAAATTGGTCTGGGGAATAATTTTGGAAACGCACAAATGATCTGTCACGAATGCCCATCAAAAATCTCTTCGATGCCATAAAACTCATCATTTAAACGAAATGAAAGACGGCAAACAACAACAATCTCATGATTTAAAGCTTGAAATTTAAGCAAATGATGCGAATTCAAATGAATTCATCAAAATAAAAATTGAAACAGAATTTTCAAGTGGAAATTTTTTTAGAATAGATTTATGTAAAAAATGGACTTAAAAATAAAACAATTGCAAAATAAAAAAAAATTCCGTTCGAAAGAATGAAGATTTTCCCTGTTTACATACAATAAACAGACAATTTTATTTTTGCACAAATAAATAGCATTGTGAGTGAGTGAGAGCAAGCGAGAGAGAAAGAGAGAGTCAAAAGTCAAATCGCAGCACGAACATCTCTTCAAAGTATACACATGAATACGAGCTGTTCTGATTACATTTTCTGTGTTTGTACAGTGGAAGCGAACGGAGCAGCCAGCACTCGGCCATCATGAGTGAGTAGCTATGGTAAAGTAAGAAAGACAGAGAAAGACAGAAGGGAAAAAAAATCTGTAAACGATTCACGTATCCAGAATAATACATAATAAAAGTGAGTGAAGAAGCGCGCCCGAGAGAAGCGATAAAATGAAGTGAAATGAAAAGAAAGCAGCCGCAGCAGCAATGGCTTCAACAAACCGAGACATAAAGGAAAAAGTGCGACTGCTTCAGAGTTCGGAGCGGTACTCAAAAGCTCAATCAACGCAATGAAACGACACAACAATAAAACGGCAACACACAATGAAGCAAAATGAACGTCTACACTCTGGTTGAAACGGTTTGATTTGGCGAAGGCCGTGCTCGGATTTTTATCTTTCTTTTCCTTATATCCATTTTCATTGCTCATCCCTTGTGTGTGTATGTGTGAGTGTTTTTGTACATCATTTCGAAGCGAAAGCAAGCGAATGAGATTCGTCATTTTATTTACTGGAACCTCAGCTAGCTATGGCTAACGGATTTTTTTCATAATGTCTCAACACACGACTTATTCTATCCCGAGACCGAAATCCGTTCGCTTTTTATGTATATAAATAAGAAACGTGAGCATTTCGTTTGAGAGATGTGCACATTATTGCGTTTAATAGTTGGCTGTATGGGCTATGGTTGTTTCGATGCTAACGCGTATACGTATATATACTACATAGAGAAAGAATAGTAAATTCCACTAATATCGTTTCAGTGCTGCTGAAAATGAGTTGGTGAACATTTACGATGAATCCATGCTATATCTCTCCGGTGTGCGCTACAAAATCAGTCTCATGTGTGTATTTGTGCGGGCTTATTCAGGATTGTATTGTATGAAATGCCAATATGAACTGACATCTCGGACTCTAAATGTTTGACGAAGTCATTTGTGTGCCGAAAGCACTTTTCATCATTACATTTTCGCTATGCGTCCTGTCTCTTGGCGAGACGAGAACCAAACCTGAAATCCGTGCGCGCACACACAAACACACATTCGCAGACATAGACAACAAACCCATCCGCAACTTGACTAATTGAAGAAACGTATTCTTTTGTTGATTAGAACAACTGCATAAACACAACCATGAAAAATTCACCAAAAAACAATCAAATGCGCAAATCTTTGCGAAACACTCACTCACAACCCAGCCCAGGCTCTGTGGTACAGACGAAATCCGAAAATGACTTTGGAAATACGCAGTGTAGATGTTTTCGTATAATTTCTTGCCTTTCTCCGCGCTGCTCATTTTGAAATCAACTAACGAATCATCGCTCGTTCAACGAGTATGGAATAAAGTGAAAGAGTGAGACACAGTAAGAACCAGAATGATGCAGTGAGAGAAAAAGACATATCCACAGAGAGAGAATGAGTGGATCTGATGCTGTACAACAATGTTTTATTTGAAATTTCGTTTGGTGAAATAGAGCAATGGTGCGCATCTTCAGATTCATTTCAATTACATAAGCGCAAAGCGGCAAACATTTTTGTAATACACTTCTGTGTCTTAATACACATTAAAGCTGGAGAGTTCTTGCTCGCGCACGCACTCATACACTTCAACAGCGCTCAGATTGATGAAATAATCTATATTCGAAACGCGTGGAAATTGTTTGCTGTCTTGATTTTCATTAGTGTGAGAGAGACGGAAAAAATTTCAATTAAATCTTCAATATGAATTCATCGGGCGCAGCAGAGAGAAAACATTGAATAGGCAGACTGTGGAGAATTTCCATTGGAATTCCAAATCAAATGAGTGCGTGAGTGTGGGCGAAAATAACTGCGGCACTGACATAAAATTAATCACAGGCATTGCAGCCACTTGCAAAACTCGAATAAGTTTGAAGATGTGTGACGCCGTTTCAGACAAAAATTAAAAACATAAACTTGTGAATTTTTGGACAATTTGCACCAGCAAACACACGGGCAGAAGTCAATAACCTACCAATTAGATTACGATTAATGCATCGAAAATGAGCGGCCAATTTTGTTCGCAAGCGTATCCCATTTTATTTGCGACTTGATGAATCAATCGAATTTTACTTGAATTTCATGTCGCTGCTAAAGCACCACCTGTCTGGTGCAAAAATCAATTGCGATTGACGATAATATCAATGTTCGAATCCATGAGATTGCACAACCAAAAACAACGACGACGACGACGATGATGGTGAAGACGAGTTGGAACGAAAAGTTGGTGTGACGAAAATTGACACGTCTTCATTATCGGGATGTAATTTATCTCCATTTTTATTGAATTCTTCTCGGTTTTTTATAATTGGATGCGAAGTGAAATGCTCATATTTTATCGTAGCACTCAGACTCACATCTTCGCCCGTTTTTTTTTTTCTTTCTTTTGCTTCTATCTTCTTTGAATTCTGCATTCAATTTCGATTGAGTGACAAAATATTTATGGCGAAAGAGAGGAAGAGCGCGCGCACGCTCACCCATGCGCCCAAGCGATGAAGCAAATGCAGTCTGAATGATAACAAATCTAATCTAAATCAGCAGCCAATACAAATTTTCGATCGATTGCAATTTGGATTGTGGTCGTATCGTTCGTCGCTTTAATGCATATCGATGGCAGTGAGAGTCTGCATGGTGCTAAACAAGTGGGAGAGAGATAGAGAGCGATAGCAATGTGTAAACATCTTTAAAATTCAGTGTATAACTTTATTTATCCCTAATTTAAACTCAAAACACGTTCTACGTTCGCTCTTGTCGTTGTCGTCGCGTTCTTGCATGGACCAACCCATTTTTCTTCTCCTCTCGGCATTCGCTTTTTTCTGACAATTTTTGTTCATTGTCTTTTATTTGGATTTTTTTTTTCGTTTGTCATCCACTGCATACGTAAGCGTACGCGCGGCATAGTGAACAAACGATTCTTTTTTTTTTTGGTTCCTCTGCTTTGAATGCTGGCCGATGCGAGTCGCTTGTCAACGGTTCATAAATAAATTTTAAATCAATTGCAAATGGCATGATTCTTATTTCGTTATATTTGTATTTCCGTTCTTTTTCGCTTTTGGTTTCTCTCTGTGTGTGGGATGCGACACTTTTGGGCGAAGAGAGTGAGAGAATATTTCTTTGGATCGAACGAAAATGGAAAAGACACTTCGTCTTCGTTTGCAATCGCCCAATTGTTTCGCAATATAATAATGGAGCGGAACGAAAAGTAAAACTCGGAACAAGAAAATAAATATTTTTCATCCTATTCTCCCTCCTGCCGAATGAAAGCGACGCAGTCTCTTATTTACATGAGTTTCAATCGTCGTCTTACCAATTCGTTCGCGTGCGCTCAACCAACTTCCATTTTACTTTACGATTCAATTTCAGTGCATGCTCTCTTCTTTAACATACACATTTGCGTTCATCCGTTGCGCCGTGAATAAGACTAGCGACGTATTGTGTTTCGATTGAGTTGAAATTCAATCAATATAATATGGCGCGTATTGTCTCCGCCATTTGAATGTGCATTGCACCCAACCATTCCGCCCGCTATACACCTCTGTTCAAGCGTCGTTGCAAACCACTGGAACGGGGAGCAACTTCCCACAAACACATCGATGCTCAAAAGATTACACCACACCGTTCACATCGAAACAGCGATTCGAACATTATTGGTTGGTTTTTTGTGCTTGAGAATTTTGACATTTTGCGCTCTTGTAGTTGACACAAGAAACGATGAGACGGAGTGAGAAAGGGAGAAGGAGAGAGAGAGAGAAGAGAAAAAAACACGAAGCTGGCAATGGAGCTGAATCTTCAACGGGATTATATTGAAAACGATGCCAAACAAAGTGTGATTGACTGCAAACGGAAGATGAGCAAAACACATTTTCAACGCAAAACATTTTGAAATGTAAAATCCAACCGACGATGACGACAACGACTGAGCGATGTGAAAAAAAGTCGAACGAATTGAAATGAAATTACGTGAACAAGATTCAATTTGTCAACGAAACCAACACACGAATGGAATACTAAATAAGATGCGCGCCTCTCACTCTTCGATTGAAGAATTTTCAAGTGGCAGCCACCGCGTGTGTGTGTGTGTGTGTGTGCAACGACAAACCGATTGGGCGGACGAGAGATGACAATGGCTTCGACTTTGACTTTTTTTCTGTACTTCTTGGTCTCTTTTTCCCTCCAACTAACCAAACCAAATCCGAAAAAAGCGATTAAAAGTGGAAAGAGTCACGATGTTATTTGAACTCTTCTCGTTTTCAATTAGATTAAAGGTATGTAAATCGCTTCGAAGGAACAACAAATTGTGTTAACAGCAACCGAGTAATATATTTTTTTCTTCTGCGTTGAAATTGAGGGGAAGGCCAAATGGCATGGCCACAGAAGAGAAGAAAAAAAACGAGCAAAATCTCTTAAAAATGTGTCTTGCATCGTTTTTTTTTTCTTCTCTTTCGTTCTCTTCGTCACTTCACAACTTGAAATTTAATATATTTGAATGAAGAAAAAAAAAAGATAGAAAATTCTTGGTTGCTTCGTGATGAAATGGAGCGAAAAGTTTGAAGTTTCCTGGAAACCAATTGATTTATTAATCGTATGATGTTCCCATTTCCATTTCGATGCCCGATGAATTTTTTATGCGCTTTTGTCCCGGTGACAAAAATGCATTTGGTACTGTCGAACAAAGTTGAAAGTTCATCGAACATCTGTCTCTATGCGTTGCCTGTGTCGATTGAGCCCAAATGAGCATAAATTACGGTACTAAGAACGGAATTCGATTGTTGTCGTGCTTAGATTTCTTAAAATGGCAGGCAAATCGGTGAGTAAGTCAGTTTGAGAGTTGGTTTCCGAAGCGATTTAATTTATGGGTTGAGTGCATGCAACGCAAAGATCCACACGAAAATCCAAGAGCTGAAATTGGTGATTGAGAGGATATAAAAATTGGCGCGTGATCCGAACACATTTGCCATTTTCGGACAATGAAATCCAATTAAATGGAACATTTTTCTACTGACTTAACGTCAACCAAACAGGTGATCAACATCCGAATTGCTCATCCTCCCCAGAAGAAAAAACACAATTCAAATAAATGATTTGCACGTTTCATCAATTAAAAAGTTTTAATCAAAAGTTGTCATTTCTGCGATTTAGAATGTGATTTGTAGTTTGCCAAAAGGATTTTTCCCGTCCAAATGATTGATTGGTGAATCTGCAGTGCGTGGCACATTAGCGCTACATTCAAATGCGGTGAATTTCCATTTTGTGATTCATTTGACGGTGTAGCACCGTGAAATGAACAACACACTCAGCCAATGATAACAAATGAACGATAATCACACAATAATCGTTAAGCTGTAAGCGCCTGGAACAAACGAGATGACAAACAAACGTAGAGCAAAAGAGAGCGGGACGAAGCAGAAAAAAAACCCATTGAAAATTATCACCGCATATAAATTTTTCACGGAAAATCCAACCATTACCATTTGCATTCGCCCATTTCAATAACATAATTGTTTTCGTTCGCATTTTCGCCTCGTTGGAAATGACGAAATAACACCCCAATACAGAGACCAATCTGTGTGGTGCGTTGCTTTTTTCGCCGAGTGTGAGTGTGTGTTTAGCTACAAAGCAGTAGCAGCAACAGCAGACGAGAATGAGAGGGAAAAAAATGATGCGAACGGGCGCTCGTACGTGTGAGTGTGTGTAATGTGGATGAGTGATAGGCCCACAAGTCTACTTGATTCGATTGTGTGTTGACATGCCGGGGCAGAGCAACGCATAAAAATACATTGTTATGTTCTCTGTGGTATTGTTCCATTCGCTCGGCATATCACAGTCAGCGAGCGGAAATTTCAATCGTACGGAATCTACATCGTTCGCGTACGAATGAAAGAGCCAGTGCGCGAGAGAGTAGGAGAGAAAGAGAAAAAAGACAGCAGGCAAAGCGAGCAGAGCGAAGAGGGGTCGTGCTCTCATTCACACAAAATTTGCTTTCGGGATTAGCAAGTGTATTAAATTGGCATATGTTTGTTTACATGAGCTTATCTCGGATGATGATTTTTGGTTTATTTAATTCGAATCGCAATAACAAATGCAGCAAATCAACATTAAAGCTGTCGACAACACACAAACAAACACAGCACACAGCACACATTTGAAAATACGCTCACGCACCCGTGCAAAAACAAACGGCAGGCAGAACAAGTGAACGATAAAGTAAAATGTAAACATCAACAAAACAGCGAAAAACCGCTAATATTTTTGACAGAACAATAATTGCAAATGGTTTTCTGTGTGGAATTTCCACATTTTCATCGCCGTTGCTTTTGTTCGGGCGCTTACGCGCTCAAATCCAGATTTGAATCATTCATAAAGCGAAATTTGCTAGATTGATCCATGTTGCTGTTCTTTTTTTTTCCTTTTTCTGTGTCGACAAACAAACAAACTTTTTTTGCCGAATGATTTTTCACGCCATGTTTTTTTTCCATGTCTCATGCCTGAACATATTTCGTTTGATGATACGCACATTTTTGATTCGTTATTTTACTGAATGATTTGCAAATGTTTGCGTTGACATTACGCCTATTCGTGTTGATTTGTTTCTGTCATTTAACATCTTTGTGGAAGAATAAAAGGAAGAAATTCCTTTTATTAATGCCAACCCACGATGGAAATGTCTGTCAAAAGAGAAATTTGCTTGTAACACTGAAAGATCTCGGCTAATAACAAGAAGTCTTATCGTTGGCCCCACGAAAATTCCGTTTTGCTAACTTGGAAAATCCGTCGTCCAATGCCAAAGCTTGCTTCGCAGTATGCTACTACTACTATGGCTGCTGTTGATGTTGTACAGTGGTCAAACTCTGCTATCCGTTGTAATAAATCACATGTTTCGATTTTGACACTTTTCTGAATCTACGCTTATACGCAATGAATTAGGGGGAACGAACGAACGGAACTCGCTTCATGCTTTTTTCTCTCACTCTCCTTTTCAAGCTGTCATCGCTTTTCACTTGCTACACACAAACTGTGTGTGTGTGTGTGTTTATGTGCGTCAGAGGAAGCAAAAGCGTAAATTGTATGTTTAAGAGCGGCACCGATTTCCTGCTCTCTCTCTCTCTCTCTATCTCTACCCTGTGCAGTGGTGATGACGACGACAAACACTGTGAAAATGGACATCTGTTTTTGCGATTCTGTAATCTGTACGACCTCTTATTTATTTGTAAACGAATATGCCAGCCATTTATCGTTCAATGCGCACGTTGTGCGTTCATTTTTGTTGTTATTTTGCTCATTTTCATGCTGATCACATACATACATTGTTGCCGATGGTGTTTTCGATGGCGCTGTTTTTCGCAAATCATGAACTCAATCTTTGTTACAGTGAAAGCCAAAGCATTCTAATTACCTTTTTTTCTGTTACAGCAAAGTCAGTGTTTGGGCCATATAATGGAGATTTTTTTTTGCAACTTTAATGACATATCGAGCATGCTGGATTCGGTTTCTAGGTCAAAAATGAAGCTTATTGAACAATGAGTGTGGCATTGAAGGACGGAATATGACAAACGTTTTAAGTCACTCATTTTTTCGAACTAAAAACACAATAAAAACGGAAATATTGACACGAATAAAATCGAAAAAAGAGAAGAATAATGGAGAAAGAAATGAAGAAAAGGCTAAAAACTTATTAAATAAAAGAAAATTGAAAGTAGTTCACTGCATCCAGAAATATAAGTTTAATAAATTTGAAACTTCGAAGCGCGCCACCAAATTTGATTGAAATGCTCAAAATCACCAAACTGAAAATTCGGTCAAATGTTTTTGATTAAAAAGTTCTCTTGGTTTTTTTGTTTGTTTCGGCGTTGTTTTTTTCTTCTCTTTTACTAGCAAATTAGGATCGGTCGATTCAAATCGGTCGTAAAATTGTGGATGTAAAATCGAAATGGATGTGTGCACTTATTTTGTCGTAAATTCATTGCAATTTGATCATAAATGTAAATGTGAGAGCCATCGACTGAAACTCCACTCCTGACAATCATCTACCATCATGCAATGTGTGTTGTGATACATTTGATGCAATCGAAAGCAGCTCCCTCCGCCGCCGTCTCCGACCTTGCCGTAGCTCTGCTGGAAAATATGTCAAAAAATATCATAAAATTGTTTTATTTTGCAACTCTGGTTGCCTGTGCATTACACACATACACGGAGGCAACAGTCACTATGGAAATTGGGAATATGCGTAGGAATCAACATGACTTATTTATTTATAAAATAATCGGAAAATTCGCCAATATTTTATTCATCTCAATTCTCAGTTCGGTTGCGGTCGACATGTTCGAGCTGATTGGCTGGCCGTAATGCTGGCTGGTTGGTGTTGTTGTTGTGGTGTTTTTTTTTGTGCCAACGATTATCAACATTTCCCATTGATGATGTTTTATGTGCGAGCACTTGAGAGCGGTTTCAGTTGGGTTTTTTGCTATTTACCGCTCTTTGCTGCTGCCGCTCACTATTTTTATAACCATTTCCCAATGCCATCACAAGCCATTTTGACATCGCGTATGTGCTCGCCAAATATGAATATTCATTCGAAAGTATTTTGCTCACTCTCTCTCTCTCTGTCTCTTTCCCTCCCCGCCTCACTCTCTTTATCTCTTTATCTTTCTCCAAATGCAAAATAGGAGCGAGCGAGAGGCAGAGAGACAGAGAGTACGAGCTAAATTTCAGCATATCACATATCCCGAACCGAAAAGTGCACATAAATTTTAAATGAGATAAACGGACATTCGTCAATTTCATCAGCAATAAAATATAAATAAAATAGAAATTTCACTTGGTGTCATATCACTCGCTCGTTCGCAACAGTAACAGCAGTAGCATGAGCAGCGGGAATGTTTATATTCATATTTGTGAATAATGTTGAAGTTCCACAGAGATGACGATTAGATGGAAGGTATTTCGTTATATGTTTTGATAACCAGCCAACTTTTCCGAAATGTTCAATTCGATTCCCAATGAATCACTAAAAAAAATACACACACACGTTTCCATTTCATGGACCAGCTTCTTCTTCGTGCAAATAGCAGCATCACCAACAGTGGCAGTGGTTCGAGAGAAACCCACGTTGACGTGTGTGATGCTTTTGTCATCTTTTATGCCAAAATTGAAATTTATCGTCCATTTCAAAAAGCATTTATGATTTTGAAGCCGGGCATGAGCATGGGCACGGAGTAAGAAAGAAAAAGAGTCACTGAAAAGAAATGCACATGACATGTGCGCATTTATCGTGTGTCAGTCGCAATAAGGATGGGGCATCATAAAATATGAAGGGAACGGGGCGAAAAGGGTTGCCCATCACATAAACTTGCGGATAATATTTCAATATTTGAGGAATTGACAAAATGGACGATTTAGATTGCATAGAGGGTTCTTACAAGGCAAACATTGAATCCTTTCGATGTGAATTGCCGACATTTCAAGTGATGAAATTCGTGCCTACAATTTATTGATTACAATATTTGATTGAATACAAGGGTTTGGAGTATATGTTGGCTGCTCCAGCAATTAATTAAATTTTGGCACAACAATAAATTTATTTTCTAAACTCAAATGAGCCACACTAATTCCGGCTACTACACCGCCTGACAGCTATAAATTTTCCAACTAAACTTCCATTTCAAGCAAACAGTTGGAATTAAATGAAAAAGTCAAAAACACAAAACACGACCAAACGTTAACTCTCTTGATGTGTAATTATTTAATAATTTTGCTTGCCGAGTGAGGAAGAAAAGTTTTTCGCCGTTAGTTGTAACGATAAGGAAGCGCTTCCGCATACAATGGAGCCGACACAGTGCGGCTACATCCAATTGTAGACACATTTCAAACGCATTTCGCACTCAAAACAAAACCCAAATACAATTGGGTATCATTTAAAAAGTTTTTAGCGTATTTTATGTAGATTTTCCATGATTCTCATTCACTTTGACTCTCTTGCTCATTCCACTCATTTCTGGCATAATCCATTGCACTCCCATTTTCTCTATCTATCTATCTTTCTCCCTTCCTCACTCACACTCAGTCTTTTTATCTTTTGCGCCTTTTGAGTTTATGCAACGCCCGTTTCTCTGTAGTTGGACCGAGTGTTTTATGTCGAGCAATTAGTAACGAAACGAGAGTGACATGAAACCACGCACATTTTCTCCTGCTCAACTTTTCCAAAAAAAGACTAACAAAAACTTCCAAAACATTCGTAATAATTTTTTGAAATGAAATTATCCTCGTAATTGCGTTGTTATTGTAGTCAAAGTACACTCATCCTTCCTTGCTGCTTTGTACCATTCCCAAGGATGGATGATAAAGATGTTATGCACAATTTGTAAGCAATGAAAAGCGCATAAATGACAAAACTTTCACCAAGCACCAAAAATAAGGAACACGGCACACGAAAAGAAAACACTTTTTCCATTTTCTTTCGCACAGCAATGAGACAAAAACAGCCGTAAACATGTTTGTTGCTGTTACTGCTTCTTGAGCCAGAACTTCTCTGTTTCGTTTGGCAAATCGACTGGGAAATTTACATCTTAATCCACATTATATGTTGACTTAAGACACAAGCGATTTTTCATCTCTCTGCTTTGTACTTGTAATAAACTCAAGAAAAACTTTTCCTCTCCGCTCGGAATTCCGACTCAAATGGGCTAATAAGTGTTAAGTTGATTTTCGTGAAACAGACAACACAACTTTTGCCACTTTAATTTGCTGCTAAAGTTACAAATTCATTACTTAAGAGTGAGCAGGGAAAAAAATACGTATGAATGGTTAAAATATATCATTTCTCTGTGATGATTTTTTCCCCGTTGAAATCTCTGCGCAACTGATTCACGTTAGTGATGAAATAAAACTCTTTCCATTCAACGAGAAACGAAAACTTCAAGCGAAATGTATACCGTCAAATTCAATAAAATCTAAATGATATTCCAGTTTTTTTTATGCTTTTAGCTTGATTCGTACACCGTCCCGATTTTGCTTTATGTACTGAATCTCCATAGCATTAAGCGCGGATTTTTGTTTTGATTATCGAATTGCAGCATGTATTCGTTTCACTGGATTTTGACTTCATGCCAGCGCTGTTCCGACACCATTACCATGGTGAACTGCTACACACCACATCTCCTTTAGCTATTGTTTTGCTTTACCACTAAAAACCATTCGAGATACCATTTGATTTGAACATTGGAATAATATCCTGGATTGCTGCCGCCTCACATTGAGTCGGTTATGTTTAGAAATCAAAATTTCCGATATTCATATGATACACACAAAGCCACGGCTTTATATTCTCCAAAGAGATTTGGTTTTCACAGCAGCATTACAATCACTTCAAATCTGATATGGAAATTTAGAAATTCGCACTCACTTCGATATCATTGTGAAGGAAAAACGGAAGTGGTGAGATGTAATACGAATGGTTAGAATCAGATGGGGTGAACGAATTTTTGACATTTCGATGCAAAACTAAGAATGAATGTGTTGAAACCATAGGTGTTAATTTTTGTAATAATTATTCGTTTTTTTATTCACTTATTACTTTTGTCATATTTATTCATTTATTCGTTATTCGTTCTTATTCGCGAATAAGAACGAATAATTATTCATTTATTCGTGAATAAGTTGTAATAGTTATTACTTCTTACAACTTCTTTTTCAATTTTCATTCGTTTTCTTATTCGTTTCTTATTCACTTCTTATTCGTTTCTTATTCACTTCTTATTCGTTTCATATATTATTCAATTTTTATTACATTTCTTATTCGTTTCTTGCATGAATAAATGAATAATTATTCGTTCTTATTCGCGAGTAAGAACGAATAACGAATAAATGAATAATGACATAAAACGAATAAGTAATAAAATCTTTTATTACTTATTATTTATTCGTTACACCTATGGTTGAAACCTCTAACTTGACGGTGTTCAACAGGACAATGATTTCTATTTGTCAGAGAAATATTGACAGAATCATGCAGAATGATATTTAGATGTTTTATAGCACATGTAAAGAGATGCCGAATGAAAAAAACTTAATAAGAGCTTGGTTATCGAACTCAGAAAAGTGGAATGTCAAACCGAAACAAAATTTTGTTCACCATATCAACACTTTTCGCATACAAAGTGCTACAGCTTAACAATTCACGAAAAATTAACGCCAATTACGAAAAGAGACTTTGCAAATGTTAAAACACATCACTTCCTACGACGATATTATCACTAACTGTTAGCGAGTTATGATGAATAAGGAATCTTGAGTTTATGTTTCAAAACCATTTATTGTCGCTCTTTGTTCTGACAATATGGCAAGTATGTCGTTTTCTTCGATTAACCAAATCTATGGGTGAGATTGAGAGTGGTGTATGTTTCACAGACTTTTTATTGGAAAAACTATAGTATGTTCTCAAGCGTTATGCAAATCTCGAGAATCGCTAGTAATGTGTCAATGGGCACAGTAACGCCAGATACCATAATACTAAATGCATCCATTCCAATCAAGACTTGATGTAATTTTTTCGCGCGGAATTGTTTTTTGAAAAGTTGTACAGTTTGATAAGAGCAAAAATTTTCGAGGAGACACTAATTCGATATTTTTTGTCAGTAAAAATTAAAATCGCCGAAAACTACGAGTGAAACATACTCTACTTTATCAAAATAAAAATAGTCAAAAAAACATAAACTGTTCTGAATCTCATCCATAGAAATTTGGTTAACTTAAGTTTGTTTCGCTTCGATATGTAACGTATTTCAATAATGAGATTGTAGGTGAATGGTGACATCACACCTGTTTTTCAGTGATGAATAATCAATGCAAGTTATGAGTTTCAAGATGATGATGAAAGCCATGAATCAAGCAAGTAAAACAAAGAATCGAAAAAAATGGATGACCATAGTGTACCATGCGCCACTTTGAATCTGAAACAAACATCACACTGATACGGCTTCTCTCCAGTGTGAATTCGCAAGTTTGCTATGAGATGAGACTTTTGATCTGCCAAATGATTGCACACATGACATTTGTGCTTCTTTTGTTTTTTTAGCCGCTTGATTCCTGGAGATGGCTCGTTTGTTTTCCTTTTTGGAGCCTCCATTCCGTTTCTTTCCACTGTTGACTGGTTTGGATGGTTGAGCATTGATTGCGCCAGCCAAACCGTTTTTATCCTCCGCACTTTCATTCGGTCGTTCACCTGGTTCCGAGTCCTTTTCTTTGCCCACCTCATCTTCATCGCATTTGATTTCATTCTTTATCCCATCGAAGTCAAACTCAAAGTCGAACGCATCGTATCTTCCCTCAACTCGACGTGATACGGTATCGATATTATCATCACTGTTCGGTTCTTCCTTAGAAGTCGGCTCTTCCTTAACTTCGATCGGAGGCTGTTTTGGCTTGCGCTTGCAGCGTCGACCATTTTTGTCAAACCCGAACCCGTCTACGAACCATTTATTTGTAGAATATTTTTGTGGTTGTCTTTTATTTGGAACGTTGATTCATTGTTCCTAACCGAAAAATATTTTTTTCACAGAAAATTCCAACAAACAATCGAAAAAAAGACAAAAATATTCTACCACGGGCTGCTGATGGCCGTTCTCTGATGTTCATAGCCAGTCCGGTGTACAGCACATGTTCGGCGTGTCTGTGTGTCGAATAAAACTACACACAAAATGTGCACACTACGCATACACTTGTCTCTAAACCTATAATGCATACAACCGCCTCTAAACGGGCAACATTTGAACGCCTGTGAAACGTAAACCTTGCATCGAATCACATTGCTTCAAAGAGAATTTTTATTCGTCAATGTTCTCTCTTTATTTTTGTCTTTGGCAATTTTTGTCTATGTAGTGTGATTGTAAAGTTATAAACAAAAATGTGTGCAAGAACAGAAATTTGACAAAATAAATTATTCGAACTCCAAATTAGACACATTTTTGACACTTTTAAACAATGGATTTGATTGTTCTCTGATTTATGTCAATCGCATTTCCTGACTAAACTATGAGGAATCCAGGATTATGAATATTTTTCTAATTATCTATGGCCAAAAATCAACCCAGTACCAGTACTCCCAGCCCTAGGAAAAATTAATGCATTAGAGGGTTAAGTTATTTGTCGTCAATTTTCATGAATATTCATTTAATTTCACACAATTACGATAGAATCACCCAAATCTAATCCTAACATCAAATAAATAAAAAAATAATTAACACTAACGACCGTCAAATGTTTTTTTCCTGCTGATGAAATCAGTTTTTTCTGCGTATCGTCTCACAATTTGTCCGCTTCGGCGTATGATTTTTTTTCACAATATCAATCTCAAAACAGCCCACAGAATCAATGGAAAAAAAATTCACTTTCATGTTGGTGACACTTCATTAAGTTGGTAGCGACGCCGATGAATAAAACATTCATCTCATTAGGAACACAAATCTGGAGCAATTTCATTTTTTTTTAAATGAATTTGCAAAAATGTCTGTAAAAGTCATACAGAATTTAATTTTTCAAATTCAAATGTAGTTGAATAAATTTTGGTGCAAATTATGATCATTTTGTCATCCAAATTAAAAATTCTTAATGATTAAGAAACGGTATTTTCTTAATCAAAAGTTTTTTCCTCGGTCAATAAACATTGAACACACGCTACTCAAAAATAACTGATTAAATGCTTTCATTCATGTTTAGCTATTCAATGGAGCTGAATGGAGAGCGCCTGAATAAATTTCAGTGTCAGCTTTTTTCGATAATGTACTCTTATACACACATTTAGAATGGGTTTTTATTTATATTTTGTGAGCATAATCGACAGGTAATCCACAGAGAAATTTTATATGGAAAAATACTAATTTAAAAATCACTCAAGATTACCTCTAAATTATGCATTAGAAATTCAATCTGTTTGAAAAATCAATGTAATGACTGTTTACACACACAGCGCCCCAAGTGCCATCTGTCGGGAGTAGTCATAGCTTTCCCAATGTACTAAACTTGGAACACAAATTCAATCTGTTGAAATGTCATCGCAATTTATTCTGTCAAACTTACTTCGAACAAAAAAAAAACACGTGCATACCATTCAGACGTGTATTTTGACCGCATGTTGTTTACTACTGAAATTAAGTTTGAAAAAAGTAAAAAATCGATTATTTTTCAAGTGAATTTGATGAAATAAAAAGCAACGATAAAAATGTCGAAGATTTCAACATCTTTAGCGGATCAATTGCGTCGGTTGAAGACACCTCAATCAACGTTATTGACCGATAGTAAGAAGCGTGCTTCAATTTTGTTCAGTCCAAAAGAGGCGGCCGAAAAGGATCGTGAAACCATTTTTGACATTGGATACAGTGGTTTTGAAGATTTAATCAAATTGAACCCATCATTTTTGCAATTTGAATCGGCATTGTTCGACAAAAATGCGCGTGAAATGCAGCGAGCCATCGAACACAAAGAGGTGAACCGGCAATTGAAAGAGGTTATCAAAAAGTTTCTCATCCATTTATCGCCGTATTTGCTGTTGCAACCGTCACACAAATGCTTGGAATGGTTGATTCGTCGGTTCAACATCAATGAATATGAAAAGAGTGAGTTTATGATGCTGATTTTACCGTATCACGAAACGACCATCTTCGTGAAGTGCCTGCAAACGATGAATTTAAGCGATCCAAGTGATTTGTGGCATTGGTTGGAACCGGTGAAAAAAAATGGTGTTCCATTGTCAAAACAAGCGCTGCTAAATCGTGTGGCTAGCGACAGTTTCCTCATGTCATTCGTTTGCGAGGCAATTGTTTACGCTGTAAACGAACTTGGAGTACGGTCACATACGCTTCAAGTTTACTATGCATTCTTCTGTACATCCGTCATTGGTGCATTGGACATTGCCAAAATCAACGAGTCCCACATTACCAACATTTATAGAGCCATTCGAAAGGGAGTCAAGTCAACGTCGATCGATTTTTGTGCCGCATCACTCATGATCATCGGTCAATTGGTGAATAAAGTCAAATTAAAGCGCGATATTCTGGATGCACTCGTTAATATGCTGTTGGAAAAAGTGCAACACGCCAAATTACAACAAGATGTGATCATTTTGCTGGTGCTCATCTATCGCAATCAAAACGAAACCATCGATGACATTTCGGAAGAATGCTTAACCAAATTGCTAGTGAACATCAAGTGGTTGCCTCCGGTTTTGTCAAAGATTTACAGCGAAGACGTCAATATTTTACCATTTTATTTGCCACTTTTGTCCGCCTGTCTCAAGCACATTCAACTGAAGGTCGGCAGCTGGAAGAAATGCCGCAAATTCTGTGATTCACTGCTTTCGGAGATTTTCTTCAAGGCCGAGCATGCTGAAAGAGTCATTCGGTAAGGAATCAACGTCAATTTCCTTTTTTTTCATTCAAAATAAATCATTTCGTTGAGTAAAAAAATACAATTCCCTTTTTAGTTGCACTTTGGACTCGTTCATCTTAACGGAGAAAATCGACGATTCCATCATCGAAATCGAATCGGGCAATGAAGATGAAGAAATGGAAGCGACTGACAAGGGAATCACCAAATGGTATACGAACACTCTAAAAGCGCTTGAGCGTCGTTATCCAAACACTTTCGATGCGATTGTAAAGGAGATCGTTCGATCGGATAACAAATCCATGAGTGAACTAAAAAAGCGTTCGCTGAAGAAAGTGTTGAGTTTCTTATTTACAATCGTTTGTGCCGATGACAATGTGAATCTATTCGAAAAGCTATACCATTACAACGCTCAGCAGCGCGTTGAAGCCATTAAGTATTTGGTGAAAAACTTGAGCAAAATGAGTTTCTCCGACGATAGCAAGAGTTTGCTAAAGGGCAGCATTGCTGAACGGCTCAGCGATGATTCACCGTTGGTAGTAAAAGAGGCGCTTAAATTCGATAGTACAGCCTTGCTACGATTCATGACCAAGTCGGAGTTGCTGAAGAAATATGTGAATATTTTGGAGCAAACATTGAAAAATCCAAAGGCTTGGGAGAGCACCGCTTTGGAAGCCGTTAAACGTTTGTGTGAATTGTACTTAAAGAGTTTTCCGATTGAAATTTTAGTCGCAATTTTGCCATTAATTCTGCAACCATCTGAACTTAGCGCCGATTTTTTGCGTAAAGTGTTCAACTCGAATTTCGTCAAACGCATGGATTTGATCAAAGAGTGTAAAAATGCAACGGCAGGCACTGGTGATGATAAAGAAGCGATGATGGCAGAAATTGTGTCGGTGTTTGAGTCGAAGAAAGGTATGCCAGCCACGAGAGCAGTACTGAATTTCATCAAGACAATTGGTGACGAAGACCTCACATTGAATAAAGGATTTTATTCCATGTTTTTGCTCTACCATTCGTATTCATATAAATATTCGAGATTGACAGAGAAACAACATTTGGCCGAATGCAACGATATTTTCAATGTAATCGAACGATTCGAGAAACAATTCAAAACAGGCAGTACATCGGATAGTTCGAAATGGACCAGTTTGGTTGCCAGAGGCATTTATCCGTTGAATATTCATATTGCGATTGCCAATAATGTCATCAATTCATTGGTAGAATTTGTTAAAAAAGACGAATTCAAGAATAAATCCATTGAATTCAACGAGCCCATCAATATTTTGTTTGTTTTGCGCCGCATCTTTGAGTATTTCGTTTCGAAAATGAGTCGCAGTCAATCGAAATACGCTTTGTTTGGTGAGGGTTTGACGTTTTTCTTTGGACAATTGTTGGTCGAACCACAAAAACGCATCGAGTTCTTGTCGAATTATTTCACAATCGACGTATTGTACCCGGAACCAAGAGTGGGAATACCAAGCTCCATTTCCATCAAGCATCAAATTTTCATAATCAACTACTTCAATTCGTTGTTCCAATCCGAAGAGAGTGATGTTAAAGGTGTTCAACTCACACTGGAACCGTTCATCCGCATATTGAACGCCCTTCGTTCACCAAATAGCGAAGTACGTGAAGCTGCTTATGAAACACTAGTCATTTTAAAATCCTCGAATCAATCGAAATACAAAACTCTAATTTCGAAGCTTATTCGTCGCCAGAGTGAAATTCTAATGGATGACAATCAACTGCCATTGATTTTGTTCAAGATTTTTGATAAAAAATCATCCAGCGAACTCAACGACAACTTGATGGAATTCATGGAGTTTATCGCAACAACGAAAGACAACGAATTTTTGGTGGCTCAATTACTCGAAGCATTGACTCACGTGAACAATGAAGATATCCTCAAATCGATTGCCAGCACCGCAACCAACATCTTAACCAATGCTCACGACGAAATGTGCAAATCGGCCAAGAAAGTGCTTTCGTTGGATTGTTTCAAGTCCACTATTGTTCGGAATATTTTATCACGTTATACACAGCAAACGATTAAAATTGTGAACAAGGTGTCGGGCACTTGGCAGGTATTGCTCAAATCGGCCGAATCGTACGGTGTACTATTAAAGGGAAAGACGAAAGAAACATCGATCACAAATGTCACCGTCGAAGTGTTCAACAATGATTTATTCAATGAACTGTCCGAAGCACATCAAAAGCAATTTATTGCGGCGCTTGTGAATAGTGCAACGTATGCAGAAAATGCCGGACTTTACACCAATATCAGTAAATTCTTCAAACAAATTCAACTCAATGCCAAAATTTGTGTGGGCATTCTGGATGAAATGGCCAAAACCGAACGTGGCGATGCAATGGAAATGGATACGATGCCAACCACTATACGTCAACGTCGAAACTCACAAAGCGCCAGTGACAGCGGTGCATCGGCCGAACTACTAAAATTGAAGTCATGGAAACGAGGTGTCACTTGGTTAGAGTTCTTACAAAACAAAAAAGACATCAATAATCCACATCTTATGATTCCATCACTGTTTGCCGTTCTACAAAAGTGTCTGCAGTTTGAGGATCAATCGAATGTGGAATATGTGAAACAATTGTCACTTGCTTGCATTCATCATTTGTGCGTTATCATCGCACCGGACGGAAAAGTCGAAAGAAACGCGATTTCGGAGAAGAATTTCAAAATTGAACCGGTTGTTCAGTGCATTCGAGGCACTCAAAACCCACAAACACATCATCATGCATTGCAGTTGCTATCGCATTCAGCTCGCATGTTGCCCGAGCAAGTGCTTCATAATATGATGGATATTTTTACATTCATGGGCTCGTCCGTGGTGAGTGGAAATTTGATTTAGAGATGTTTTTATTTTTTCACATTTGAAGTTTTCATACAGAAAACTTTCAACTTTTGTTTGTTATAAAAATTGTGTGAATTTTTTTCCATTTTTTTCTACTTTTCATTTGACTTTTTTCAAACACTTTGACATTTTCCTCGTTTCTTTTTTACCTCATTTCTGCATTCAGGTCCGTCACGATGACGTCTACAGTTTCCAAATAATCACAAACATCATATCATCGATTATCCCAACGTTGACTCGAGTGAATGAGCATAAATCAGAAGCTGAACGCAATGAACGCGTAATGCCTGTGCTCAAAGTCTTTTCCGATATCATTCTTGATGTTCCGGAGCATCGTCGTTTGCCACTTTACACAAAACTGTTGGAAACTTTGAATGCCGATAACTATCTGTGGATGTTCCTAGCCATTTTGGTTGAGTCTTACATTACTCACTTCAAACCGGAGATTGAAAAGACCAGTCGTCAGAGTTCCACATTGGCTATTGAATTACCTCAGCGGATTGAAATTGCATTGGCTCTAACAAAGGAGTTTAGTTGCAGAACAATCATTGTGACAGCCACAAAATTGACGGCCTTTTTGCAAAAGTTGCCAATTAACCGGCCAACCAATGCCTCAGAAAAGGTGCCCGCAGAAGTGTCCGCATTATTTAATATAAATGCATGGACAAACAGGCAGTTCCGTCACTTCAAGTATGAAATTGTCAAATTCGTCAATGCCCTGACTTCGTCGGTTGAGTTTGTAAACAAAGTAGCCGTGCTCAGTGATGATGAAGCAACTGACATGAAGGAATACTATCAAGATTCAATTATCAGCATCCTGACCTATATCCCAATAATATCCAAAGCAACGGAACAAATGGTCGAAAGTAACCATGCGGATTATTGGAAAGCAATGCTTCACAATTGCTTCGACATTTTGGAGAATGTCATCTCACTGCTGTCGTCGAATGTGCTACTGGTTGTGGTGCACGGCCTTTTGTCGCATAAATTATCGAGCGTCAGACGAAGAGTTATCGAATTGTTGATTAATAAATTGCAACGCAACCCGGAGATATTCAGTGAAGAGAATGAAAAGGACTTGGTTTCGTTGTTGGGTGAGTCTATTTGAAATGACAAAAAAAAACACAAAAAGAAAAAAGTTTCATTAAATTTAAAAAAAAATAATGCTATTTATCTCATTGCAGCGCCGCTTACCAAGATCATCGAATCAATCATCGACGAGAAGAAGCTGGTGCAGAATGCGTCGTCCGTCGAAAATACCGGCATACAGCAAATGGCGTTGATGGCTGTAAAAATGTTGTCCAAGCAATTGGCCGAAAAGCATCCAAAGGATTTCAAGCACATTGTTGAAACACTCATCGATGTGCTGCGAAAGAGTGAAAAAGTACCACGTATCCTATTGGCCACCGTACTTTTGTGCTTGTGTGAAATTTGTGCCAATCTTCGAGTGCATTCGATTGCCTACTTGCCAAGTTTTATGAAAATTTTCTTGGAAATATTGAAGGGCTTCACAAAGCCGGAGAATGTGAGCAATGACAATGTACTGATATGCCTAGTTGCTGGGCTATTGAAAATTGTCGGTACATTGGCCTTATACCTTAGTCCATATCTCGTTGAAATGATTGTTCGCCTCTCACAAATCTGGCACAACATTGAATCCGAGCTGACGAAAGATCCGAAACGTGATTCATTAATCGTCGAGCGATTGAATGGAATCTGGGAGAAATTATCAACGACGTTGGAGTTGCGTGTTTTGATTCCAACCATCAATCAAAGTTACAAGAAATTAGTGAATGATGAACAAAGCATTGCCATTGGCCCATTGATGCTGTTGCTATCACAAACATTTGACCAACAAGCCGCTGGTAATATATCAAAATTCATGCCCGACATAACATCATTCTTTATCGCCGCACTTCAATTCCGATTCGATCACAGCGACATCGATTTTGCCATTTTGAACGAATTGGAGAATAAAATCATTAAATCCTTCCGAGCATTGACACTGAAGTTGTCCGAAGGAAGCTTCAGACCATTGTACTATCGCATCTATGACTGGGCAATAAAGCAAAGTGATAAAGACCTTGATCACATCATCACCTACTTCCGATTGTCCGTTGAAATATCCAAGTCTTTGAAAACACTATTCGTACTATTTGCCAACGATTTCATCGACGATGTGCCAGAAATTTTGAATAAATCTCTGGCATCGGAATTGACAAATCAAAGCGCTGCACTGCATCAGAAAACTGGACTGTTGATTGATAGTGTTGTGGAAACATTGTATCAAGTATTTTTGCATGACAGTCGTAGCTTCATAAATGGTGCACGCTTTAAAGCCATTCTTCAGCCGCTGGTCGACCAAATTGAAAATGAAATCGTCTTGGATTCGCCAAAGTCAATGGAATTGGTGTCATCGGCCTTAGCGCAGCTCGGTCAAGTGGTTAACGACGACATTCAATGGAAGAAATTGAACTATCAAATTCTCATGAAGACACGAAACAACGAGTCACGCATACGGTAAGCAATTTATGACCAGTTTTATCAAAGTGTTTTAAACTAAACACGTGTTTTTTTTTCTTTGTTGTTTTTGTTTTTGTAGCCTCTTCGCATTGAAAGTGGGTGTAAGTCTTGCGGCAAAACTCGGTGAAGATTACATGCCATTGTTACCCGAAACTGTTCCATTCATTTCGGAGCTGTTGGAAGACGAAAATCCAGAGGTGGAAAAACAATGCCAGCTCAGCGTACAGGAGCTTGAAACGATTTTAGGCGAACCACTGCAGAAATACTTCTAAATTACACTTCATTTTCGAATGAATTGAATTTTTTCTGTTTTTCATACACTCATCATTCGTGTAACATTGTATTTTATTTTCACATACAAAGAAAAATAATAATCGAGTTAATTTTCAAAAATATGTGTGTGGGTTTTGAATTCGGTTTAATTTCTACTGTCATTAGCTGTTATCAGTCACAATGAGAGAGAATAACAAAAAAACGAAATGAATCAAAATAGAAAGGCCTATTTTAAACATAATACGGTGTAGTATTCCCTTATCATAAACGTGGAGATAATCGCCTTCATTTGTTAAGTATAACACAATAAATCTGCTTAATCAAATGATCATCGCAGACGAGAGATTCTGGAATCATAGTTGCGTATAACGATTCCACAGAAACTGACTATCAACGGAACGACAATCGGTTGTCTTTTTTGTGCTCGATTTCAAGCGTCACTTGGGAAAAGAGAGAGAGAAGAAATCTTTAGTCGAGTTTAGATATTGTCATTATCTTTGAGCATTGGTCTATGTCCCAGTAGAAATAATTAGATAACGGTACAGGGTACGTACTTGTAATTGATAAATATGTGAATCACACTGAATTACCTAGAACCACGGAAACTGAGCAGACTTCGTCATTTTTGTTTTTATTTTGTTTTCTCTTGAAATCAGATTAGGTTTATCATGTAGAGATGATAAATAAATAATTAGATCGTTCAGTGGAATTCAACGCAGCGGAAATATACAGACATTAAAAGAAACCTTTCTCGATGGCTATAAATATTTTGATATTACTACGGTACGCCCGATGTGAAGCTTACCTTTGTCACCAGGTGTGATTGTTGAATAAATCTCAATTTAAAAAATTGGGAATTTCTCCAAACATTCCCGGGCTGGACTTCGGACAAATACTAATGACCTTGTTTACAAAATTAGAACAGTAACATTAATCTGGAATATCAAGCGCCTATTGTTAATAGGCATATTTAAAATTTTTAACGTCACAAAATCGATATAAGAAATTTTGTTCACTTTTCTTTCATTCAATCGGTTTTCCCCCATTCATCCTTTTTTTCTTCATTTAAAATTAAAACATTTATTTTTTGAATCGAAAATGTTAGTAAAACATTCAGCACGCAATCAATCGATGTATTTATGTCTATTTTGAAATCGTCCCATTTGTCGATGAAATATTTCACACTCGAAGAGTTCTTGTAAAGAGATAAAAGTGAAACGTCGAATTTTAAACGTATTTTATTCGATCCAATCGAGTACATGTATCCAAATTCAACACGCGTAATAATTTTTTCAAACTTTCAACCGGGTCAAAAACTGTTGCCAGACAGTCATATTTATGAAAACATTTTTTCTGCTTTTTTATCATTATTGGTTGGCGATGTAATTTATTACCGTTGTAATCTAGGAATGTGCGTTTTTCAGGCTGCATATATATGGTATAAAATATACAGATTGTGTGTCGTTTATACTAAACACATTCGTATTTCATGACAATGGGAAATTAATATCAAAAATTACAAAAATGCTTTATTCAATTGGAAGAGTCATTACTTAGGGTGCTAAAATGCTATATTACATGGAACATGAGCGGTAACTGTAAATTGATTCATTTTTCTGCAGGACAAAAAACTGCAAAGAAAACAATGTACTGTTTTTCATTCTGAAACAAGATGAGTTGTTTACTTAAGTAGAGCAGACTATGATATTTTTGATTAGCCAGACATTTTTTTTTTGAATCTATCATAATAAATCAACTTGTATTCGTTGACTTGATTGGTATGCACCACGCAAAAGTATTGCGCGGGTAAACGTGTCTTATTTCAAGGTCAACCAATTTTTGTTTTGAAATAAGGTAAAAAAATGACAATGAAACATATAGAATAAGTTGTAGTATGTTATAAATATGGGGGAATACTTTTGGAATCTAGTCTTTCGATTTATTTTTCTCTGTTCCAAGTAGTGAATCTCTTATTCTCTAAAATAATTGATAGAAAAAAATCTAGAATTTTGTGATGTTGTCATTTGTCAGTCAAAAATCAGCTACAGCGGATATACAATTCTACCTGCATCAAATGCCTGTCAAGCACTGATTTCTCCAGCAAAATCTTACAAAAATGAATGTTTAATAAACGTTGTTTATCTCATTCGAAATTGTGATTGCGGTTATGTCAATGTTATTTTGAATAAATCATTGCCATGCTCGTTTATTGCGCTAAAAATGCAGACTAGTAAACCTTTTACAATGGAATAAAACCTCACAATTAAACTCGGTGAGGTGCAAGAAACTTTATATCAATTCAAATTGATCCAAAGACGATGACGACGTCAAATTGCCACACAATCACAACAGCTTTGTCGTCTAAAGCGGGAATCGAAGCGATTCATCGAAAACGTTGGTTCTATTCTATTTATCCATGTGAAATTTAATGTATTGATAATAATATATTAAATAAATGGCATCACGGGCATTTTGGAACCCCACATCGAGTCAAAATAATTTAGTTGAAATATTAAGCCGGTTTGATCATAATATACACGTGCAATCACAAAACAAAGCAAGATATGGTTGAATTACAAACGTACTGAAAATAAAATCAGTTCCGTGTTGTATTTGTGGCCGCCGGTTGCATGTGTACATGTGTCTGTGCGATGCAATCCAATTTCTGGATTAATTTAAAGCACCATCGCATAGTAAGTTTTGTATTCAACAGCATCCATGGCCGTAAATCGAACGGGGGATGAGCAATTAAGTTACATTCAAATGACAGATAATTATTGTCATATCGTTACCATATAATTCAATTAACTTGCATGAAAAGTTACTGCGAGCACCACCACTAACACACGTACGTTTTAATTCAAAATGCTCGGATTCATATCTACACATGTATATTTGATGCGTACAAATGCAAACAAGTCAATTAAAAACTCTCTCTCGCTTGCTCGCTCTCTGTATACAATTTATCTTCTCTCACAATTTTTTTTTTTGCATTCCATTTGTCACAATCTCCATGTATGTGTGGTTCATTTGTGTAGTAGTCATTTGTAGGGCGCTATGCGGTAGAAAAAATGCGGCAGCTATTTGCTGAAATGCGTTGTTCAACAATACGAAGAGAGAAACAGAAGAAAACAGGGAAAAAAAATCATCTAAAATATCTGTTTACATTTAAAAATCGTCGCATTAGCTATGTAGCTGTGGACAAGTAAGCACTGAACAGCCAGACACAGAACAGTGTTTTATTGGGATATTCAAAGCATTCCATCAATTGTGAATGAAACATTCACTTGTATACACTTGGATATTAATATTTTTTAAATCGCGCCAAATTATTGGCTGGTGTGAAACGGTCCCAAAATTCTAGTTGTCAAAGTATACTCGGAAGGAATTCGGATAATATGGAAACTAAGGACGGGTTAGTTTCGATATTGATTTTATTGCGGCTTTTTTTCAACGGATTTTATTTTTCGGTGATTCAGTGATGATGGATTTTTTTTTCCCAAAGAATTGCTTTATTTGGTTCACAGCGAATTTCAGTGAAAATTTTGTTTTTACAAAGAGAACATTTTTTTTTATTTAAATTTTTGTTTGTTCCAATGAAATGTGCATTTTTTGTTCGTCAATTTCTTTTTTTTATCCATTTGTATTCATTTTATGCCGGTGCATTTCAATTAACATGTCAATGAAAGCATATATATTTCAGGCGCATGCATTCAATTTGCCAGCAGCAATCAGCAGATTGCTTTGACATGCAAAAACGATTGTCGTTTGTATCCGAACGATTTATGCGGCTGACTTCATTACCATTATCTCGAGTGCTACTTAACGAGAAAAAAAAATTGATGTTGTGCCAATCGGTGGCGGTCCGCATAGATGTTGTGATTTTATTTGCAAGCGTAATTTTGAGTGTAATGACAAACAGAGAGAAGGAGAGAGAGTGCAAGAGAAAGAAGAGTGAAAGAGAGAGAGACAGCGAGAAAGCTAGAGAGAGAGAGAGAGAGTGTTAGAAGAGAGCTGCTCAGACAATCGTTTTTTCTCTGTGTATTCTAGTAAAACCATATCATAACCCAGACTGTAGATTATTCTAGAGATTATTGGTGACACAAACTAAAAATCCATCGCAACACACCAACGGCAATGAATAAAGAAGAATATTGTATCAAAAAGTCAATTGAAAACACAAGCAAACGATGATGAAAAGCCATTCGTTTAGTCATAATGTTCTGTCATTGTGTTTGTGACATAGCACCGAGGGAAACGCACTCTCACCGACTCCATTATCAACGGTGAAAGATAAATTTGACGAGAAAAAAAACTGATTTAAAAACCGTCGTCTGTGTGCGGTGCGATGAATAATGAGTTGCGAGCAAGGAAATTGCCGTTCAGTTCAGTTTGAGCACACGACAAGCGTTACTGTGATCTTGTTGTTGCACGCATTTTTTTCTCTCTTTCACCCAGTGTATTTATTTAGTGATTAAATAAAGTTTGTGTTCCAATAAAATGTGACACAATTGATTATACTCGCATTTGTTTGAAAATTGAAAATTCTCGTTTGTTCAAAAGTTTATAGTGCACAACGTTGCTCAACGGCAGCGAGTGAATCGGGTTGTGTTTGTAATTTGTTCGTAGAAATCCATTCAATTTTAATAAACTGTCATCGCCGAATGAAAGAAATTTTCGACGAAGCGAAAACTTTATGAGGCTTAAAAGAAACAAGCTAGTGATTGCATTAATTAGAGTATAATTTGGAATTAAAATTATTACTTAAAAGTCGACGAGGAAATCCCAAAAAAGGCAACACATAAAAATGGCTACTGAAAGTGCCGCTTCGCCCATTATATTGTAAGTAAATGATGAGTAGATTATTCTCGAATTGCGATTTCTCAACAACGTACAGTTTCGTTGTGGCTGCGTGCAAACACATGTATGTATTTTGTCATCCGAATACGAAACAAGCCTCGTATCAGTGCAAACCACATGACGCTTGTTATGAAGAGGAAAAAATCACGGTTTATCATAATTAAGATTTCGGCGTAAACGTTAACAACAAGATATTCATGAATTTAAATCGAAACCGTATCAAAAGACCACGTGCAGCGCCTTCAGTCAATTATGGTGGTGCCGAAATTTCAAACGTAAGCAGTAAAGACATTTGCGATGAGACATCGATGAACGGCGGATACTTATCAAAATTATAATGAAGGATGAAGAATCATTCAAAAACATTCACATAGTAAAAGATGAGAGTTTTCGATACATAAAATGACTGTTTCTTGCAGAATTGTCGGATATAACATTTTCATTCAAACAACGCAAGCATGAAAATGATTTAAAATTGATGTAAATTGTATTATCGACCAATTTCGTACATTGTTGAGATGTAAAAAAAACCAACTGCACTACAAATGATCGATCAATGTAGGCTTTTATTTATTTATTGACGTACATTAACGGTTACGAGTATTGAAAATGAGGAAATTTTATACACAAATGACATCGTCAGTCGGTGATAAAATGAGATAGCACAATTTTTGTTGCAAAAACAAAGGAATATTTTTAAAAATCGCCGTTCTGAAGCAACGGTGTTGTTGTTTCACTTGGAACGTGACAACACCGTGAATAACCCACAGAAAACGTTTTTCAGTGCAGAAAAAAACCGTCGTGCCATTATTTCCTTATCTCTGGAAATTAGCACTTAATAGATCTTTATCGTTATTAGCGAAACTATTATCACTCTTTGGTTTTGATTTATTATTATTTTTTGCACCGTTAAATGTTTCTCACTCAATTATTCTCTGCCTTTGTCATTCCATTCGTCGTTCACATTATCAATTTCATCTGATTCTCTTTTTTTCATACAGTTTTTCCCTCTGCATTCAGTGAATACATTTCAATTTATTTGGCACTGCTATTGGGTCATTTCGAGGCAACAATTCGCAATTATTGATGTTTGATTGTTACTATTTTGCGGGGAACGAAAGCATACAACAACAATAACAACAATGCCAATAGCAATAGCACAAAAAATGTTTATCGGTCAATTTTGCAATTGGTTCTGGTTACTCTGTGCACACTCACTGCTGGTGTGTGTGTGTGTGTGTGTGTGTGTGTGTGTGTGTGTGTGTGTGTAATTGATGGACATGAAATGGAAATTCAATGTTTACATTCCATATTAATTGATTGTATGCAAACTGCAGACATATCGAATCGATATTTCTTCCATTTTTGGCCAACCAATTTTTTTTTCATCTCCGTTCATTCAAAATGCATGACAACAACAAAACAGTACACAGACTTGCGCGCACCTACTCATTGTGGCCAGTGGTAATAATACGGATTTTTTCTCGCTCGCAAATATTTTGTAAACTTTAGAATATTTTTTTATATTTTGTTGTATCGACATTCGACCGTAATTGATTTAAGTGGTTTATCTGAAAAACATTGCAACCCTGAATCAATTTTCATTAGTTGTTTTTATTCAAACGAACGCGCGCGCATAAACACATACGGGCACATTTCCGAGTAATCATTCAATGTCACGCAATTCATTCTCTCTCTGTCTCTCCACCTCTCTCTCTTTTCCTCTCATTATGAAAACCAACCGTAATGGAGTTTTGAACGATCCGTTCCGTGCTCCCAGAGATAAAAAGAAAGAGAGATAAAATGAAAAAGTTTTCATTGAGATAATGAGAAACCAAAATCCGATCCAATGTATATCTTGCACAAACTTGATAATTATTCCATTTAGCGTATTATTACTTGCTAACTATCATAGCCGAAAGTTGCTGTATATACATCGAAACGATGTTGTGAGTACCACTCATTGTGTATCAGCGATGAAATGTTAGGCTAAGAGGTGTGCATTCAATGTAAACGGATAATTTAATCGTCGAGATTTAATTGCCTGTTTCGCACATCAAACCCATCCGAAATTGATCAAATTGCATTTCCCATTGAACGATATACATCTTTTACGCAATCGAGAATACACACACCAATGCAGCAGCAGCATGACATAATTGATGGATGCACTTATTGCTTTTTATCGATTGATCGGTGCCCTGGTCAAGTCACAAGTTACAACTCAGATAGCTTCTATTATAAAGACATGACGACGTTCATTGGCATCGATACATAGCCCTTTGATTCCCTTTGGTTCAAGTTGACCAACCGGAAATCAGAATATCCACCAGTGTTGGTTTCTTTAATTTTCAAATCATACACACTTGCTCCGTTCATTTTCAGACCACTGAATCAGGAAATTAAATCGGTTTTGTGTGGGGCAATAGAGACACGACCGAGATAACGATAAAGCGGTTAAATACCTTGTTTGCAATTATCGAATTATTTTGATATAGATATTCTAAGAAGAGAATAGCTTATCAATTTAGCTGCAAACTTTGCACTGAATTGTTTCTCAAGTGGATTGGAAACGTACACAGAGACGCTGTTTACAAGAATTGAATAGCCACTTGAAATTTATGAATTCGAATACATTACCGACATTTCGAAGAAATTTACAACAACCACCAATATGATGAAATTGTTCTCGTTCGAGAAAATATTACTTCCAAATTGACCTCATATTTTAGATGAATTCAATGAAACTAAAATCATTGAAATCGACAAATCGTTCATCGAAATTCTGCTCTTTCATTTTCATTCGATCATTCGAATTCGAATTGTTCCACCTCAAGAGATGATATGAAACCAGCTATTGGCTGTGATGTCAAAGTAAACGCAAATTCGATGGTCACACTTTTGCCCGCATTAGTGCAATTGATACTGACTCATAGCCGAAGTTTCGGAGGGCCAAACTCGACTAATCGACCGAATGTGCATTGACTGTCGACAAGTGTGTCGACATTGGAATTGCGCAAAAACGAATCCATTTTCTATTTAATAAATTTTGCAGTCGGCCAATGAATCACACACACTGCAATCAATATCTGTTGCGATACTATAGTTCCACTTGTGCAACAAAATTGCTATCAAACAATAAAATACAAACAAAGGAGAGAGAGAGAGAGAGAGACAGACCCCGGCCGGGCGCCCAGAGAGCTGGCAAAAAACCTGCAGCAAAAAATCACAGAAACAAAAGTCCAACTTCTTCTTCTTCTCGGTTCTGATTTCAGTTGCGCATTTTGTTATCGAAAACATAAAACGCCGGGAATAAAAGGTATTAGTTTACTGTGTAGTGTTTTTGCGAGTGTTCTATTGCTGCTACTGCTGCTGCCGATTATTTTTGTTCGTTTCGTTTTGTTTTACTATTTTTACTTGACCGCAATATTGATACGGCGATGGTTGGTGCAACGTAAAAAAGTGTGTGCTCAATGTTGCTATCAAATGGGTTAATGGTGTGATATTGAATACTCTCTCTCACTCTCCCTTGGCGCACTTGAACATTTCATTGTGGCTAACAGAAAAATAGTTTTTCCACTCTCATCGCACCGTTCCCGATGAAATCAATTAAAAATGAGCGATCAACCAGAACGAATTGAGACTGCAATCGAACCAACTTTGATAAATGGCTCGAAGTAAACGCAATTTCTCTTTCTTCTCTTCTCTCGCTCTCACATTCTATTTTTGTGTATCGTTCGAGCAATTTGAAGATGAAAATTTTCGTTTTCAAGTTTTTAATCAAAAACTGTTTCCAATTTCTTGTCAATTAATTCAATTTTTTTCTTTGTTTCATATTTTCATCTCCAGCTCTTATGACAATAAATCGTACGGCGCAACGACACCAAGTGATTCGCCAACCATAGTTTATTGTTTGCACGGTCGTTTATCAAAGAATTGCTGCAATGAACAAATACTGGAGCTCACTCAGATCGAAAGTGAGTGGTGATGCGATTGTGGTGGCTGCATCAAGAAATCGTAAATTTTAATCACATAAAATTTTACTACACAAGTTGCTTGCATTTCAGAGCATTGTCACACCGATATCGAGCGCAGCGAAGGTATGGATGTGCATGCCCGAAAGAAGCTCATTATAGCCAGTATTTTGTGTTTGGTATTTATGATGCTAGAAGTTGTTGGTGGCATTTATTCCAATTCGCTGGCCATCGCAACCGATGCTGCTCATTTACTTACAGATTTTGCCAGTTTTATGATATCATTATTTGCCATTTGGTTTGCTGGCCGACCATCAACACGCAAGTAAGTATAGTTCTTGACACTTTTGACAACTTCGGTTGACATTTTTTGGTTTCAGCTCTGTTCGAATGGTTGACAAATGACGATTTATGTGTGTGTGTTTTTTCTTCTTCTACTTTGCTTTTTCTGTACAGGATGAGTTTTGGATGGTATCGTGCTGAGGTGCTCGGTGCGATTGTGTCAGTCTTAATGATTTGGGTTATAACAGCCATTCTGGTTTATTGGGCAATTTTGCGATGTATCACGCGTGATTTTGAGGTTGACGCACCGATTATGCTGATAACGTCAGCCGTTGCGATTTTCGTGAATATTGTGTAAGTTGAACAGTAGCAGTAGAAGCTATAAAATTGGTGATATGCATAAAATACACTCGATACGCTACATGTGTCAGAGAATGATGACTGCGGCGAAGACGACGACGACGATGGCAAAACACACACACACACACATACTGAGTTTGGTAAGACGAAGTTTTTGAAGAAGCGTCTGTGTTGGAAAGACAAAAAAGGGTTTATCAGCCGAACCACTTGAAGTATCTTTGTTGAGAGTGAGAGCGGGATGGGAGTGTGTGTGAAGACGGTGTTACAAGAATAGTGTGTTCTTTGACATCTGCAATTAATTTTCGGCATGAAAACTTTTACTCATGTTTCCCTTTCGATTTATTTTACTTACGTAAATTGCAAGAGGGTGTTGTATTAATATAAGGAAAAAGAAAAATATTGCCGATGCGAATGAATGAATGAATGGATGAGAGAGGAAGAGAGTGAGGGAAATCACAACCGTAATTTTAAACCGACTACGCAACTGACGTATCGCCTCCGAAAAATCCTCTCGGTCGGCGTAGCCTCCTCCCATCCATTTGGCCGGGAATAAAATATACAGATTATTAGGCGCAATTTATTAGAAACTTCACAAACTACGCAGACACTGCCAAAGATAAACTCACATAAATCGTGAGGTGTTTGTTCGACTTGGCTTGATTTCGTGTCGTCGTGATGTTGTGTGTGTGTGTGTGAGTGTGAGTCTAATGCTCGTTGTTTTCCATGTTGCTTCATTTTCTTCGTACACCATGAATCATCGTTTCGTCATCTTGTTACAAACTTTAGCTTTATCTCTTCCGAATCCCATTTGAGACGGAGAGGGCAAGAGCTCAAAAATGGTTGATGTTGTTTTCATTTCATTTTCACATACTACTTTTCAGCATGGGATGGCAGCTACATGGAACGCATGGACATTCACATGGAGGCGGTAGCGGTGGCGGACATGGTCATACGGAAAATATTAATGTGCGTGCTGCTTTTATACATGTGCTGGGTGATGTTCTACAAAGTATTGGTGTTTTTTTTGCGGCCATTATCATTTATTTCAAGCCAACATGGCAACTCGCCGATCCAATTTGCACATTTATCTTCTCAGTAATTGTACTCTGGACAACGATAACCATATTGAAGGATGCGATACTGGTAAGACTAGTGTATCTAGATGTATTGGACGAGAGGAAGATAGAGAAAGCGAGAGAGAGTGTGTGAAAAGGATACAAAGAGAACGAGTCAATGTTTTTCCGCATTTTGGCTTTTAATCCCGGTAATACGGTCTTTCGTTTTGTGCTACCGCAAAACTGTGCAATTGCACACGCAGAGAGAGAGAGAGAGAGAGAGAGAGAGAGAGAGAGTGAGCGCGACTTGGTTTTTGCTCAAGTTACCTCATTCAGTGCAACAATTAGAATACAGCGTTAATGTCTGAATGGCCTTATCTCTTCATTTTCTTTGCTGTCGTTTTCCGTCTCTTCTTTCACCCGTTGTGCGAAACCGTTAAACTAATGCACACAAACTGGCCCCCTTCGGTTTCGTACATACTCTCTCTCTCTCTCTCTCTCTCTCTCTCTCTTTCTCTCTTGTTCGCCATACAATTGCGCAAGAAAGTTTGCCGAATGGAAAATGGTGGCACCGGGCACCGAAGAAAAGAATATAGAGCGCAGCGCAAGAGGATATTAAGAGAAAATAACCAGCAAATTAATTGTTATTACACCTGTTGTTGCGCTGTATGTTGTAGCTGCTGTTGCTGCTATCATCGTCGTCGTTGTATTGTATTGTTGTCCGTTGTGTTTAATGTTGTGCACATTTTCTCGTTGTTAACCTTTGCCGTTAGTCGTTTCCATTCTTGCTCTCTTTCTCCCTACCTTCCTCTCTCTCTCTCTCTACCACCATCACACAACTGAATTACTGAACGAACGCTATTCTATTCATTACACCTATTTGCACAGGTACTCATGGAGGCAACGCCTACATTTTTAGATTACACTGATATAATGGGGATCTTTATGCAAGTCAACGGAGTAGTTCGTGTACATAATTTACGATTATGGAGTTTGAGCATCAACAAAAATGCACTATCAGCTCACTTAGCAATCGGTAATTAGATTTTCACCGTATTTGTAGTTGGGTTGGGCTAAAAATGCTCGCGATGGCCCGGATTCAATTCACAATTTACAATGGACTTCGGAGAAATTCGAACGTATGAAATATGAGCGGCACACATCAAACTAACGTTCTGTTCTCTCTATTGTTACAATTTCAGCTCCAGAAGCCGATCCGGAAGATGTTTTGAAGAGAGCCAATGCGGCCATCCAGAAGAAATACGAATTTTTCGAAACAACGCTACAAATTGAACGCTTCCAGCAGGATATGGACGATTGCAAACAATGCGTTGGCCCACTAAAATAATCCGAACCAAAGAAAATGCATCGCTCGCTCGCTCGCAACCCGTAATTCGTTCCAAGAATGCCATTCCATGGACTTGAGTCGATAAAGCACTCTTCTTATGAATAAAATACAGCGTTATGGCTATTTATACACGTATAAGAACATTGTAATTGTTTGCATGGAACCTATATATACAATATACATTTTTTCAAAGCAAATAAAAAACATGTTTGTCCCAGAATTCCGGCTGCTGTTCTGTATTCTGACTGGTTTTAACCCGAATCCAGGCGTCACACTTTTACTTCGGTCGGACAACATAGAGAGCGAAAGAGATGAGTAAACAATAGAGAAAACCAAAAGCAAAACCACTTTTCATTTGTTTGCCATTCATTAAAAGTTCATTAATTTTGCATAATTATTTCATACAATGAGCCCAATTAAGATTTAGGGATGAGATTACCGCTGGTACTTGTGCTACTCATACCGAAGCAAAGCGAAGACAGAGAGAGAGAGAGAGAGAGAGAGAGAGAGAGAAATGGAGAGCGAAATTACAAAACTTGGACTACAATTCATGAGTATCATGAGTTATTCCTTTGTGTTTTATTTATTATTCTCCTTGTGATACATCATTCAACGAGCAAATATTATTCATATTCTTTGGTATTATGAATGGACAAAGTTTCCGCCAGAACTCAACACCGAATCGGATTACATTCGCTCTTTCTCTTGGCCCGTTTGTTTCAATACACTCGCACAAAATATGGCTACTAATCTGTTTCCATGAATTAAACGTGCACAACCATTTTACACGTGCTCACACCATTCACACTTGCCAACAAGTAAATAGATAGCGAATGATTATTATACGGAAATCTGTTGCTCAAACGCATTTTAAGTGGTTTATTTTATGAATCATGAACATTCTACGAAATCATTCAATAACTTCGTTTAATGCGCCCAATCAATTTGATGTTTGTTCTGTTACTTTGATCGATTCAAATGCGTCCGCGGATCGATGAGGAAATTCGAATCTATTTCAATCCAATTGAATGATTGAACAATGGATTTCGTTTGTGTTTTTCAATGAAGAATTGGTAGAAAGCATTTCACTCAAGTGGATGAAAAAAGACGTAGAAATTCTTCAGTAATACAACGAATATTTTCGCGTGTATTTGTATAATTCTTTTATTGAAACCATTGACTGCGGATGATTTTATCATTTTTCTCGATATTCAACTGATAAATGAATAGCGAATGGGCCACGTTGTTTTACAAATGAATAAAAAAAAAATTACTGTATAGAGGAAGGATTATAACAGAAAATATCAATGTTACCGAGTCGAGCAAAATTGACAATAATCCCAATTTTAATTCAAATTCACTTGAAGAAGATAAGTACATTTCATACAGCCCGTAATTACAATGAACATTTCCCATGGCGCAATCTGAATAAACGAAACAAAAATCTTCGATTTTTCATTTTTCTCTATCCTTTCGACTTTATTTTAATCCACCACAAGAACGCTGATTATACTCTTGAAAAATTGTGATTTTCGGTCAAATTTAAAAGCATTAAAAATGGTGACATTTGCAAAAGAACTCGTTATCGGCTTGAAGTTTTTACGTGCACATAGTGTGTGAGTGTGTTTGAAGGTTGGTTAGTTCGTTAAGAAGATCTTTGAGAAGAGTGAAAATTTGCGATAAAAAGTCATTATTGAACAAAAAGAAGTTTTCTCTATTTTTATTCATGCTCGTGATTACTTAAAAGAAGTTGGAATAATACCACAAAACTTGCATCCGATGATGTAAAATCCGTAAGTAGATATAATTCGAGAGTGTCCGAGTGTGACTGAATGTAGCGAAAAAAAAGATGGCAGAAATGTCGAATGGAATGCAGAAACGTTAATAATATTTCTTATCAGAGAGATAGAGAGAGTGAGAGAGAGTCTGTGTGACTTTCTTCCGTTTGCTATCTTTTAAAATTTAGTTCATTTAACTTTTTCACGGCGTCGGTTTTCTCCCAATAAAAGCGAACACAAGGAGGTAAACGGGTGCAAAATCAGGGTGACACGTGAAAAAGTGGTAAACTACTGGAAGGCGAAAGCAAGTCAAGAAAGTAAACGATAACAAAACGAGTGTCGTACCGAAAATGGTGAAAACGACAAGTTTACACATGTATACACCCGTGTAGAAAACATACACATTTACCATTGCATTCAGATAAAAAAGTGTCGTTTTCCTGCAACTTTTCCATTTGTATCCACCTGACAAGAGCAAAAAGTGACAACCAAACTCGGAGAACACACAGTGCACACACACACACATAGAGAGAGAGAGAGAGAGAGAGAGAGAGAGAAAGAGAGAGACGGGGAGAGAGAGAAACACACAAACATGTAGCAAACATGGCAGAAAAAAACAACCAGGACAAAATAGTCTGGCATTTTTGCATTGAACTGCATCGTATTTACAAATATTTGTCTTTTTCTTATAGTTTTTCCCTCTTATTGACGCGTCAGTCGCCCGCATTTACGCCTCTTCTATTATTCAGACGCTTTTCGTTTGCTAAACTTTTTATGGTATTTCAATGCAATAAAATGGAAAAACGAAAAACAGTTTTGCAAATGCCGTACACTCACATGAGTGCAAAGCACGAACACACACACACACACGCACAACTACATCCAAAATGAAGAGGACTCAATGTGGGCTCGCGCACTGATGATATTTGTGGATGTGCTTGGAAATGTGCACTCTCGATATTATTGATAGATCCTGCATTGATTTTGAGTCAAGGAAGTGTTGATAATGCTCTGGATGAAAAGTGGCTTATGAATGTTAAATGCGCCGTTCTTGTGTGTATGTTTGTATAAACCACACTCCAGATACGAATAATGTCATATGTTCAACATGAAGCCGGAGTTTTTTCTGCGGTGGATTATTCCAAATTGATATGCTTTTAGCGGATTGCAAATGATTTGTGAGTGGCGATGAGAATATGCCGAAAAAAGCAATTTCAATAGTCCAATGCAACCGTTATAAAAATCGAATGCGGTTAATTTACAAAATGAAGTGATGTTCCGTTGTTGTTGTTCATGTCGCTGGTTTTGATAGAACGAAAATCGATTTGATATGATTTTCATGGCGTGTGTATCTTTGTGCTTGAAACCACAAAAACAAAACCATGTTTTTTTTGGAGGGTGAATTGCCGTTGACCGAATTAAAACTTGATACGATTCCTCAGAATGGAATGGCCATTTTGAATTTGCAATTCAACGTAATGCTCGCTGGTATTATGCTATTTTTGCCCATAAATTTTTCATTGTCTTCGTGTCTCGTTGCCATAATAATACGCCGAGGTGCATTGCCAATTTCGAAATGCATGCATTGATAACACTTCACATACTTCTTATCGAATTAAAACGAGAAATAAGCGCAACGTAAACCATTTGGTCGGTCGCTTGGTTGATTCGTATTATTCTTCTCTTCTTTTCCTTTTTTTGCTGTTGCTGTTGATCATGGACAAGTGGCTTATTGCTTGTACTTTTAGTGCATGCAGCAAAATCGATTGTATGCAATGTGCAATCGAAAAGTTTCTCGTTAGTAAAGAAAACTGTTACGGAATTTATGTTTTCTATCAATTTTCACATTTTCGTTTCTTATTTTTCGCTTGCATTTCTCTCTCTGTCTCTCTCTTTCTATCTATGTTCTTGTTTACCTTAAAGAAACTTCCGCCAATGTTTACCGTGATCAAAAAGGAACCACATCGAACGAATGTATACGCAAACGAAGCTAGCTTTTGCTCAACTGTGCGAGTGCGGATGTATGTTTTATTCCGGGTGGTAATCCGATTGAAATTGCAAAAGTTACTTCTCGATAGTGGTAGTGCTGCTGTTGTTGGTTGTGACAAAAGTTTTGCTGTAGTCAATGCTTGATTCGATCACACATGAACAGTTTTCACGCACACCGCACACAATATTTGAAAGGTGAATTTATTTCAGCAAGGAAGTTCCGGTTTTATCGCAACAACAGCCATTCTTTTGTGTCTGTGTCAATCAACACAAAGATTTTCCATTTGTACACACTCACTGTGCAACTATGCAAATCTCAAAAGTTTGTTCATGTTACTCACGAACAAACTAACTTGACTGACTTTGATTTTAAATAATTCAATTTACAAGTGCAGCAGAATTCTGTAATCAGTTAATGGATTCAGCAGTACTGGGTAATTGGCAATCAAACGACATTTTGTGACACAGCCCGCATTTGGTGGGGAGGGAGTGAGAAAAAGGGAGAACGGTCCAAGTCTCTTCAAATGCACTCAATTCCAAAAAGGAAATATTTGAATAACAACCACTTGAAATGAAATTCTTTTCCTTACCTTGCTTCGCCTCATTTTCTTCGTTTGCTCCTCTCAGCACTTTTCCATACACAAAGCTTGGGTGTATCAAAATAAACCAATCGAAAATACTTTAAAACTGTAAGTATCTTCATAATGAAGCGCCTTAATTAAAATTTATTTTCGAATGGACTTTAAAAACAGATGTACTGTACGGAAAACTTGCGGAAATTATGTGACTGCAGAGCTGTGGCGGAATGACCGCACATTGCTAACTTAGCTGAAGAAAGTAAAATTTATTGGTTAGTTTCCGTTTTTAAGCTATGATTCTTGATAAAATGATTTTATTTATAAAGAAGTTTTCGCTCGTCACCTCTCACCTGCTTGTATTTTATTCAAAAGGACGCCCAAGATTAATATATAAATGCATATGAATTTAACCACTTGCAATTTTGCTTGGTCCCAGCATCGAGTTGCCACAGGGAGAGAGAAATATCCATATTTTTGTTTGAAGTGAGTTCAAACCCCGTCTCTTAAGGGATTTAGCATAACACTTTTGGCAGCCAACACTTAATGTGGCTGAAATGTTTTGTAAATACACAAAATTGGCATGAACACTGAACAGGTACACACACACACTCTCTCTCTATCTCTCTACCACTCGATATTTTGGTTGGTCAAATGTTTTTGAAATTTGCATGACGATCGAGTTGAAGTGTCTCAAGTTTCTCTCATTCACCCTGCATAGTTTCATGATAAATTTCGATGCTTAAACCTTTTGTTACTTTGTAAGCGTACGTTGTGCCATTTTATGTTTATTTTGGCATTAGAGTATTCTGCTGTGTTGTTGCACATGAAGATCCTTCCGATGTCTTTCGTTTGCTCATTCGCTTATTCGCCCTCACTCATGTCACCATGTAAATCGGTCGTAAATAGTGGAAAATAAGTTCGTTTTACCCGATCATTATTTAATGTCACATCATTTATTTTTAGTTATCAGTGAAGACACGTTTATGCATGCTGGTAGCACTCTCATTGTGTGGGTATGATGTGAGCTGTTGCAAGAAAAATCAGGTCAGAGATTAAGATTTATTGTTGGCACATGGTGTTTTCACCTTGATAAGCATGCATATTTTGTGCTCGCCCTCGTGTGTAATATAAATGATAAACGAAAGTAAACTTGAGACTTGAGACCATTTTTCCTTAGCGCGAGATAGTGAGTGGGTTCGTTGGTTCCTGAAAGGAGCAGCAGAGCTAAGCATGTGTGATGTGTATATACCTGTGCATTTGTCATGCTTTTATTACAAAAGCAAAAGAAGCACAATTTCCCATCTCAAGCAATTTATTAATGTTCATTTGGGTGCGAAGCCAGCGCAATATAATGATCCACATCGAATTTAAAATTCAACATTTCATTGTGTATCAGATTCACCGCCTCCACTCAAATTATAAAATTATACCTTATTAATACACACACGCGCCGTTCATTCATTCAATTGGTTGCCAAGGTAGTTTCTTGTTTATTACTCAATCTTTCTATTGATGCGAAAACATCAAGTAAAACATTTCTCGCAAACACGAAACCAAATTGGAAAAAGGAAACCAAATCAACAATGCTGCACTGCACTGCAAAATACACAGCCACCCACCCACCCACCGCATAACACTCAAAGACGCGCGCGCGTGGAAGAGAGAGAGAGCTCACAAAACCCAAGCGAATTGCATTGTTGACATTCTGTGTTGCGCATATAACGTTCGTTCGAACGTTCAGTCATTCGTTTTATGTAGCCTTTAGCGTAGCTTTTACCTCTTGCTGCTGCTGCTGTTGCTGCATCCAAAGATCAGTATATGTGTTTGTTATTCTTCAATTCTTTTGTTACACTTTTCAAATATTTGGCTTACCATTTTTCAATTGATTGAAAGAACGGAGTCAGCGAGAGAAAGCGAAATATCCCGTTTAACAAGAAAATGCGCTTCATTGAATGCAAACCAATGTATACAAATAAATACGAATGAAGCACAGCAACATGACGAGAGCGAGATGCATTTTGCCGCGAAACGCCAAATCGATGTAGAACATTCAATTTAGTGTTGTATGAAAATAAAAGCAAAGAGCCGCATACAAACGAAATTACGAACACACAGATCGAGAGAGAACTAGACAGAGAAATACCACATTGCGATACAGAGCAAAAGAGATATAGATAGAGGGAATGAAATGAGAAAGCGTGAGGGCAGAAAGCACAAATCGCAACAGTAACCAAGAGAAGCAATGTGCGCTCACTGTCAACGAAGAAACACACACACACACACACACACACGTACACAACCGAATGGAACAATGAAACTATGCGAAACATGCAAACTTGCTAAACAATTTTCAAAGCAGAAGACGCTGATTCAATTTAATTTCCAATAGTTTCATTTTCCATTTCGCTGAATCGAATTTTAAATCCGAAAGACGATATTTTGTGTGATGCGCTCGCCAAAACGCACATATACAAACAAATGATTCGCTCTCTGTCTTCCTCTTCCTCTTCCTCTTCCTCATGTTCAATCATATGCTATGGCGTGCGCGCACGCATACGAACGTACCAGCCACCATCGTGCGCCAAGGCAAAATGTGATAAATTTAATTTTGAAAGCAATTCCAATTATTTCAGACGAATACGCTCTTAAGCGGTTACGTGATTTTTGATGAATTCACAATTTACGATATATATATATATACACTAATTCATTTTTCGTTTGTGCACCGAACACATCTCGAACATCGATTCCGAGGGAGAGAGAGAGAAAGCGAGAGAAAAATACATCAACCCACTCGTTTGTTCGTTTGAAATTATGCGCTTCCCCGTCTACTGCGAGCACAGTTTTTTTCATGCAGAAAATGGAAGCAAACTCGAAACCAGATGGAATTTTCACTAAAATAATATTTACCAGCACAGTTTTTTTTTCATTCCGGACTTTTCTGTTCTAGATTTTTCGCTACACAGTGTACTACTATAATAAGAAAATAAAAAGCCGCAAAGAAGAAAAAAAAAACACACACAAGTGATTTACTTTTCGGATGTTTGTGGTTGCTCTCAAAAAAGATCAGAACCGTTGACGGATGACGTTCGTTTGTTGCGAAAAGAGAGTGAGAGCGTAGAATATTCGGTTAAATTGCGGAGCATCGTGTTTTTGTTGATATTATTTTGATATAAAATGAGCCACTGGGAAGCATCGAAATAATAGCAAATTCGTATCTTTTGCTTTTTCTTCACATTAGTCCACCACTTGACTGGATTTTTGCATGTTTTGTTTGTGTTATCGTCTAAGTGTGTGTGTGTGTGTGTGCAACAAAAAAGCGCAAACAATGAAAGAACGAACCGTTTGGAAGGAGACCGTTTTGCAATTTTGAGATGATGTCAAAAAGAAAAGCACATCAGTTTCGTTTACCTTGTTATCACAGGAAGACATGCATGTAATTGATTTAATCCAAACACACGAAACGTTGTTAAAAAATAAATGGAAGCATTTTAATGTCATTAACACATTCAAGTGTTTGCAAAAAAAAACGGTTGATGCCATATGAAAAAGTGAAAAGTTTCGGGATGGAGCACACAAACACACCGCTCCAATTAACAAGTCGGGATGAATGTGAACGCAATTTGCAATTGGCTTGAGGATTAGTCGCAATGGTTTGTATATTACAATCAAGTCGACGGTCTGAAGCAATGCGATGCAAATGTAAATAGTTTCAATTTTTAAGTAAATTTATTCAACACAATGTAAGTATATCCAGTGTCGGAAAGCAGTGTGTCCATTTTTGTGTTTTTAGTATATTCAAACCCTTGCCATCCATTCGGTCTTTTGCTCGTTCGCTCGGTCGCTGCCTCGGTTTGGGATTTTTTGTATGCGAAAAACCTGACACGGTTCACATGAGAAAACTTGAATGAGATTTATCACCTGCCATTTCGTATAAGTGGATCAATTTATTCGTGCGCATTGGGATCTTATGCTTTTCTTCCGTTTTATTGCAAAACAAACTGCTGCGTCGTCTACAGATTACCGAGTGCCAGCAGACACCTGAAAACCTGCAATTTATGGAACATGTTTTTTTCAGCGTTCAGTCCCACCAGCGTCACTTGCCAGCACCAGATGATTCGTGATTTTGCTGCATTTATGAGCGACCTCCCTCACCTCTCCGGTCCACACACACACACACACACAAGCTCATACCAAAAGCAATTGCTTCTTTGAGGGTAAATTAACTTTGGTTTTTGCAAGCGCCACACACACACACTCACATACACAACACATTCAAGCACCATCCATTTCCATGGATGATGGTTAAACGGCGGCCTCGTACATTTATAAACCTAATATGGGGAAAACCAGTGCAAATAAATCATTTTCATTCATGATAAAATGTTTACTTCCATTTGACCATGTATTCCATTACATGACTGAGAATCATTGTTCATTTCTTTTGTCATATTTCATCACATGATGAAATGTTATCACATCATATATATATTAAATAGCATACGGAAATAGTGTGTCGGTACGAGGCAAAGGCAAACAAACGACTCTGCCACTTTTGTGTATGTACTGCCATTGCCACGCGCGGCGCACAGAGAGAGAAGATCGCATGAGGGAAACACGTCATTTTTTAACCTGAATTCCAACGGCATTAAAATCAATAACTTAACATAGATTAACATTAAAAATTCAGAACAGCCCACATGAATTTTTGAACAATAACCAGTTCTACGGAAATGAAGACATTAATTCTTTACATTCAACGAAATAAAGCGCTATAAATAACCGAACACAAACGGAAACAAGCACTTATTCGAAATGAAATGGTTTCTCCTGATGCCAATAAGATTTGTTTCTCCCCTCCTCTTCGTTGACGAGAGATTTAAATGCAAAGATGATATTCACTCTAGTCGTATTTATTATTAGCTAAAATTATGTTGTCAATGCTCTGATTGAATAAATTTAGAAGATACTGTTTTGATGTATGATAAACTTAAAAAAGTTGCCAAATTTTCCAAAAAAGCTTAGTTTGATGAATGAAAGCAAAAAATAAACACAAACCAAGGTGCTTGGATTAAAATTATGCTCCTTGTTTAGTTCATTCATTAAACAGCAATATTAAATTCAATTCTGTTTCAAAGTTTCGACATCATTTCCATTTAATATGAATGACACATGAATGATGTGACATGTAAACATCTAAATATTCAGTAAAGATGTGTTGAAAGTGAGTACGAGACACACTCGTTACACATTAAAATTCATAGAGTAAAACAGAATTCTTTGGAAACTGAAGAAATTATGGTGACATTTTAAACGCTGCACTGAAGAGAGAGAGAGAGAGAGAGAGAGAGAGAGAGAGAGACTGCCTGGCAAATATATCATTTTCAAGTTTGAATTTCAAAATTTGAAATAAGGAGCAGCACAAACGCACTGGATTTTCTGGAATGATTCACTTAAATTATAATTTAATAGCATATATATGACACGTGTGAAATTTGTTCATCATCAAGTTGTGTACACAAAAATCAGCTTGAATCTTTAATTTATAATAACCAGTTTTCATCTTTCTGGAACCACATTCATTTAAGCCCGATAGCATTATGGCTGTCAAATGAAATCACGAACCACATGTAAACGAAATAAACTTTATATGGATCGTGAAGTTCTAATGGAGTTAAACAAAAAAAAATGAATTTGTAAACTTGTCAATATTTTTATGCATAGCAAAATATATATATAGAAGCCCTAGCACGAATTTCTTTAAGTTACATTTTGTTTTAACTTAAGATGACTTATTCAAATTTCGCCGATGACAAGAAATTCGCAGTTGAGATCAAAGTGCTGAGTGATACCCAGAAATTATGTTACATTTCGCTATACTTGAGATTCAATGGGTGGATTTCCTCCGGCTTCGATCAAAAGAACTTTCCAATTCGGCACTTCACTCAAACGACTAGCCACGATGGAACCAGATGATCCAGCCTCCTACTACTACAAAATCGTATGCACCAAAGCCACGTTCTAGGGCGATTTTTCCGTGATCCCGTGACCATCTATCCGGTGAGGAGATACTGCACTGAGCCGCCAGCAATGTTTGTATTATAGCTGTGCCATATTCGTATCTTAATAACCATCCTAATAATTTTGAGAGATTATTGAGATCCGATCATAATACCGATAAATCTTAATAACGCTATCAACTTTTTATCAGGTTATTAACTATATTC
>NW_022595248.1:5427406-5447418 GCF_009176505.1 Sitodiplosis mosellana | reverse complement strand
GAATATAGTTAATAACCTGATAAAAAGTTGATAGCGTTATTAAGATTCCATCATCTCATAGAAAAGTAACCGTCGGAGTGCACGTTCTGTTCACGTTACGTTAAGGCGTACACATACAACTTCGCTAACCTAAAAGGAGTACAGCAATATATCGTGTGCTGTGATACAATATATCGCTGTACTCCTTTTACGTTAACGCAGTTGTATGTGTACGCCTTAACGTAACGTGAATAGAACGTGCACTCCGACGGCTACTTTTCCATGAGATAATAACGATATCGAACGATATTTTTAGTTTATTACGATATCTTGATAAAAAAAAATCGTGAGCACAGCTATAGTTTGTATCAATGTGGCAAAGAGTTGATTCGCTGAACCAACACTCTGTGCAGCACATTGCGACGGTATCAAACTTTGACTGCAATGAGTCATTTTATGGTTAGACTAATTAGGACTAAAACTTTTCCCCTTGATGTGTTCTCTTCAAGAGTAGAAATTAGAATATAAATCGAATTAACTGTTGACAGACTTTTTAAACACGCTTCAAATTCGCTGCATAAAGAAATCGTTACGCGATTTGACACAATTCTTATAATCTAGTTTATTAAATATAGTATGCGGCCATTGAAAAACAATCAAACTAAAAATTCGTTAATTGACATCTTAATGCTGTGTTAAGAACTGGAAAAAACACGTCGCAATTTTTTTTGCTCATCTTCGAATCCAAAACAATACATTTCAATTGATGTTACAGGGAATATAATTGTACCACCGTCTTGGTATGTTTGTGTGAAATGTTGCAGTCAAAATTCGTTTGTCGTAGCCACTCGAAATTGAGAAGAATATATTTCTGGGAAACAAAGCGAAACAACAAGATATTGATTTTTGTTCCATTCGAAATGAAAAAGAAAGAAAAAAAAGAAACCGTTAACATACAAAAGAAAATTCATGTCTTCGCATTGCCAAAATGCATGCAACGAAATTGTACATCATGACGGTTTCATCGATTGATGATTATGTCCAACAATGGAGACAAATTGACATAAAATTCAGCACGTAAATGTGAAGCGAAACAAAGCAAAAAATGTTGTTGAGTCTTCGGCATGAAACAAAATCGTTTTAAATAAAAGAATGTAAATTGAAGCGTACTTTGAAATGGTCAAACGAGACAAAACACAACGGAGCGAAGAAAAAAAAAAGTTTGAATTACGTATTTGGCAATAAAAACGCACGGTACACGTCTGGAATGCCGAAGTGAAGAGATAAAAGCTGAGGCAAAGCAAGAGCAAGCGCAAAATCAAAATCCAAAAAACTCAATGAACAATAAAAATAAAAATAGAAGCAATTCGACAGTCGATGTTTTATGTTCGTTGATTCTATGACATTTCATCATTATCATTGCAACGGCAAAATGACAACAATAGCAAAATGATACAAAAAAAAGTACACAGAAGAATCGTTGGCTCGTTTTGAAAGAACAGCCGCAGTAACAGTAGACGAGAAGAATAAACGAATGTAAGAAGGGCGAACAATCGACAAATCGGGTGACAGTAAAAGATGAATGAAGAGAATACATTAAAGGTATGCAGAGTCAGAATTTGGTTGGATGGAAATAAAAACGAGAATCAGCAGCAGCAGCAGCAGCAACAGCAGCAACAACAGCGGTAGCAAAAGCAGCAGTACAACTGGAAAATATTATGCTAATGAAGAATCGAATGGCACGAAGAGAAGGGAAATCATGCTGCCATGCATACATGAGCGCACTGCCACTCACAGCTCGACATGGCTTGATTCCGTGGAACAGCATCCACTCGATAGCAGTGTATGCAGCAACTTTTACGCTACATTGCTCATGAATACATAAATAAAATTTATCAATCGATAAAAAGAAGAAGAAGAAAAAAAAGTTGGTCGGTTACGTAAGAAACGTCTTTGAGTGCACCTGTCACCCTGATATGAATAAACACAATGTGGGAGGGAGAGCGCTGAACACGAACGTTTGGAACAAGTCAGGAAGATATAGAGAGAGTGAGACCGTTCAGTGTAAGAAGAAATACCGTTGAAAGTCTATCGCAGTTCATAACGGTTCCGATCGACAGCAATCCGGGCTGCATTGCAATCGACCAAATAAGAAGAAAAAATAAGAAAAAAAAAACTTTTGTTTGGATTTCGACTACAAACACACATAACGATGAAGTATGTTTTTGGGTGGCCAAAAAGACGGGAAAGAAAAACACTCTCATCGACCCATACAATCAAAGCAAGTGAAGCCAGAAAACATTTTCATTTCAGTTAAATGTTTTTATTTCCATTCAATTCATGCACACAAACGTGGAAGTTTCTCTTTCTCTTTTCTCTCTCTCTCTCTCTCTCTCTCTCGGTTTTTCGCCAAACTTTGTCAAACGTTAGAGATTTCGCACGGCATTTTTCTTCCAATTTTTCAGCTACTCGGGATTTGTTATTTTCTTCTCGTCTCTTGCGTTTTCCCTGAGCTGCCAACTTTACAACGTCACTATAGTCGAGCGAATGCTGTTTTCCAGTTATTAACTCGCGCAGCATCAAAAATTCGAACATGCATTGCATGCGCCGAAAATGGATAAAGATTCGATCAAGATGAACGGATAACATGCTCACACAAAAACATACTGTTTGTGTGCACCATGCACTCGGCATTCAGTTCAAAAGGACAAACATTTCAACTGATTTTGCTGTTCGTTTTTGTGTCCACCCAAGGAAACATACAAAAATTGCCATTGTTTAGCAGCGAAATATATAAATCGGATGATAAACAGAGCGCAACTATAAATACACACATGATGTGTCATGGGTTGGCGTTTTGGAACTTTTCGATTTCGATGTCTCCCAACCACCCACAAACTGAACAAATTAACTTTATTTCGCATCGCAAATGTCGTTGTGCAACTGGGTTAAACTTAGTTTTGGTTTTGTCCACTTATTGCTGCGTTACTTTTTAGCAGTGACGACCGAAGTTCAAACTAATGCCACAGTAAATTCGGTGACCATATGAAATTCATGGTCCAATTCAAAATAGCTTGCTGTCATTCTCTCGATGCCAAACTCGCAACGACTCTAATAAACCAAATTATTACGAATGAAAGAGAGTCGCTCTTTTATTTGTTATTCAAATATTATTTCATACATGAAAAGCAAATAAAAGACCGACGCTTGTGTAAACGATAAACGCCCCGCAAACCATAATGCCAGGAATGGGCTACTGTAAATGTCAAATGATTTTCATAGATGCCGAAAAAAATTGTGGCCGTTTTGAGAACGAAACGGAAATTGGGCAAAGAAAAAGGAACACAAAATGCCGAATGCTATGAAAAAGTTTCTTTTTTTATACGGGAATTATGGCTGGAATAATTTGACTGAGGAAAGGAGAATGAGAGAGAAGAAAGAGGAAGGGGAGAAAGAAAGTTCCAAGTCGTAGCTTTCCCTATAGCAATTTTTTGATGTCGTAAAATAATGTGGGGGAGGAACAAATTCAAGCAAACAACCAGAGCCGCCGATATTTTAATAACTGGACTTTATTGATAAATCCTCATTATTCTTGTTGCCTTATCTTTTGCATGTTGCACAACTTCCAACAATCCCACTTTTGGATTGTTTGAACCTTTTTTCCAAGGCAAAGCAGAGTTAAGTTTTGGCATTTCTTCCCATTCCACCTACCTCCCTGTCTCCCACTCGCTTGCCGCCGCCGCCAACGTTCGTTCGAGAGAAAAAATGACTCGAAAAGCCACAAAGAACTGTGTTCTGTAAACACAGCGTTACTTTCTTTTTACATATTTTTTTTTCATTCTGTCGTTACATTTTATTCAGCAACAAAATGTTCTCGTGCCACGAGATTGAGCCTGGTTACATTATTATACACGCTCTAGTTTTTTATCGCATTTTTCATTACTTAAAAAGCACACGACCGTTGATTAATACTTTTGAAGATGTTGCAATACAGAAGACATCAACACTTTCCAATTGAAAACACAACACTATTTTTAGTTTCTACGCCCACCACAATCCCCTCCCCCCTTATTTTCTTCTTTTTTCGTCGTCTTTTGACGTACGGAAAAGTTTCAATTGAAACCGGGGGAAAGCGAAAAATCCTTTGAACGCGTTCCACTAATTCCCTTCTAAACGTATATTTATATTCAATTACTTTGTATTACAAACTTCATGCCAAAGGTATATTATCGCTAGATTGAATCAACAGATTCGTTGGAAGAGAACGAGCAAGCGAGCGAAGAGCGCGAGAGAGGCCAAGTAACAATAATCTACAGCTTCAAGTATGGCATAATGTTTGAGTATGATTCATTAATCCACTCCCGAAAGGAAAACAAGTCATGCGATACATAGCACAACAAACGACGACGACGACTAACATAAACACAATCACTGCTCTGATCCCGACTAATTCAACCTGCACGTGTGTACAATGTACATGTACATATATGGCGTATATGTATACTATACATGCCTATTTTTATATCAACATACATTTTTTTTAATTGCACAGAAATTTACCATGCTGTGTCAATGTCAGTCATACCGAAAACAAAACCACAACCTATATGGATTACAGACCATTAAGTCGGTGTATAATGTAACCGCTTGAAATATAAAAAAAATATTGTATGAGAAATAAAAATCGTCGCAGTGGTAACGTAACGTATCCCTCCCTCCCATATAATGACATGTATGTGTCTCGATGGTGAGACCAGAGGTATGAGGTTGGAACAGGAGAACGGTGTGTGTGTGTGTGTGTGTGACGAAATTCACATGTGAAACTATTACAAAGAGAGTGTGTGTGCCTTTTGGAAGAAGAGAGAGAGAGAGAGAGAGAGAGAGGGAACAAAAAGCCGTTGCGACAAAGAACTTTCATAAGTGGAGCAAAGTGACGTCGTCAGCGTTTAATGTTTGTACAAGCTCAAGCGAAAATTTATTTATTCAAACAACAACTTCCAGCCCAAGCGTGTGCACTCTCTCTCTCTCCCTCTCTCTCTCTCTCTCTCTACACATATATATATATATATTAATGAAACAATGTGTTTTTTTATTCGGTCTGTTCACGACTTTGTTTACGTTGTGTCCTTTTTTCGAAAGTTTCGGCTAGCAACATCATTATAAATAACTCGAATGGTTCAACAAATTGCCCTAGAAAAATCGTCAACATACTCAAGTTGAGAGCCGTTCCAGCAGCCGGAGGAATAACAAACGTTCGAAGAAGAAACACACACACACACTGTGTATTGTTCCAACTTTCCTTGTCTGTCATAAACGAGCGCATCGAACGAGCAAACGAACGAACAAACCGTGCCAAACCTACCCCTCTGCTCGTTTAATTTAAGCATCGATTGCCTAGTTTGTTTGACACACTGACAATGACTACCACTCCATGTTATTTCTGTTACTCTCCGTTTTCTCTTGCTGCTTCTCATTTTTTTTTATTCTTTGTTTATGTTTTGCGTGCACATATTTCGGCATGGATAAATGCGAGACCGTGGTAGATAGATTCACATGATAGACTAGACTCGGAACTGTCGCGTAACACACTAACAAAAACACAATTGCTACCCTCGTAAATGGATTCGAAGCTTTTAACCATGGCACGTGGATGAATGAATCAACACATAGCCATTGCGCCGACTCACCATCCATGCAAGCTCAACACGGTCGGTGTGTGCTCCTTCCGAACACGAAACCAGAACAGAAAAGCTTATCACAATCTCACCAGGTCACACAAACGATGGATGAACACATCGCGATGTGATTTCATTGTTAGTCAGTCACTTTGCCGGTCTCATTCGAATCAGTTCGGTTTTCAAATAACGGTCCTGTGAATGCGACAAAACGCACGACGACGACGACATCGACGAATTTTTTTTCCTCAAATTTCATACACAACTGTTTACTTCGTAACAGTTTGTATTTTTGGGAACAATTTTCCAGCCGCGCATTTTAATACGCCAAAGTGAATTTACAAACAAAAACTATAAATTGTTAAACGGTGCAGTATTTTTATTTCCTGGTAGTTTGCATATTGATGCTGTTTGAGTTTTTTTTGTAACTCTCGAAAGGTTGATCAGGTGCATAAAATGCACTGCATTTTGACTTATGTAAGTCAGTAGTTTGTTGCTTGTTTTTTTGTGAAGCAAAAACAATTTTTATTATGGTGATGGGCCGAGAAACTGAACAACATTCAAGGTGAAATCGTGATGTTGACTTACACACCTCCGCTAAAGAGAGTGGGAAAAAAATGCGGAGCCCAATGTTTTCGCTCGCCTTGATTGGATATAAATTTATAAATGTCAGTGCAAATGACTAATGATTTCGGTGTGATGAACATGGCAATAAAAATACAGACAAACACATAAAAACATCGATCTCAATTAATTTTGCGTTCCATTTGTGGTGTGGCCGCCTCCGTCGCCGACACCAGCACCACCGTGATTTGTGGGCGCCGTACAAAAATTTACACAACGGAAGATAAATTTCTTTATTTCTCTCTCTCTCTCTATATCCGTCTGTTCTGGGTCGATGAATATGAGTAAACTGAACATAATCAAAAAAAAACATTAACGGTGCTACGATAACAAACAAACACAAAAACAAATACCAATCGCGAAAAAAATAGATTGAAAATTACCTAAAGCCAAAAGAAAACAAAAATCTCAAACCAACGGAAAAAAGAAGTTTTTTTTTTGAAAGACTCACACTTATCGATCACGTAGCCAAACAACGAATGAAAATGTGCAAATGTGACACACTCAAATACTCTCATACTGACGAATAATAATAAAATGAGTGCTGCTGAAACCGAGAAGAATTGTGGCCCAAATGAACGAAAGCAAAGCAAAACGAGCGAATTCATTCAGGTTCTGAAATCAAAATGCGAGGAAGCAAACGTGCGATCAGATTTTTCAGTTTGACGTGTAAAAATGTCGAAAAACGTCGTATTTGGTGCAGTGTTGCCGATGTTATATGAGCCGAGCGCGCGCCAATTTCTTGGTTTGACTGCTATCAAGAAGCAATAATAAATTACTGTCGAGATTGTTTTTGGATCGAAAAGCAAAAGAGAACGACACCCAAAAAAAAATCGACTCTTACGATAAAGTCGCATATACTTGGGCGCCAAAAGGAATGCATGAAGTGAAGATTTGAATAGGATTTTCTCGAATTTTTATTTTTTTTCATATTTTCCGTGTTGACAAAAGAAGAAGGAGAAGAAGAAGAAGTAGAGAGAAAAAAACATTCAGTGAATTGCCATTTTGAAAGACATATGTACTGTACAAATACCGTGCGCTCAAAACGACATTGAGGTTGATGGTTCTTAAAGTTCAGTGCGCCACAAGTTGTAAGTGAACGAAGAAAGAACGAGCTAGCGAGAAAAAAGTTAATCGTGAAAATTGTTGTTGATGCAATGCAATCGTAAAAACACTTGAGACAAATCCCAATTGAAACGCTTTTGCATCAATGTAAAACACTTGGGTTTTTAAACGACGACATCGACGAGGTCAACACGACAAAGCGCAGCTATAAAAACTAGCATTTCTTTTTTTGCAAAAAAGACGAGAGAAAAAATGCCAGCTACGAGCCGAGCATTTAGCAGAAGGGCCAAATAAAAAAGGCACATTCGTTCAACAATCGGACTAGTTTTCTCTCATTTTTTTTTAAATCTGTGTGTATGTGCGAGTAGTGTATGTGTTGTTGAACGAGAGCGAACATTCTCCATCTCGGTTCTCTGCATTCATTAGCATCAGCGTCGTCGTCTATATTTAACGTGAAAAAGGTAAGCCATTAACCTATTTCTAATTTAGGTGAAAATTTATTTTTAAAAAATGACATTTATGTCCTCTGGAGCTGCGTTACTCGAGCTCAGCTCGACTAGCACGGGATGGACGATGTATATTTTTTACGCTTTCATTTCTCGGGACAACAAAAAAACCAGTTTTTCTTTCGTTGACATTTTAATTAAGCCGCTTTTCCTGTCCTGATCATTTGAATAATTCACGCGACCAAATTAAATGTCCTTTGATGAAGATAAAGAAGAATTATTGCCATATTGCGGCATCAAAAGTGCTTAATGAACATTATTATTTGGATTTAAAAACACACACACACACATTCCCACTTGCATTTGGTTGCGTTTGATTGAAATGCGATATACAAAAGCGGGTGCATTCAATTGAAAGCGGCTCTTTTCAATTTAACCCATTTCAATATGCCAAAGCGAGAGAAACACACACAGAGAAGCAGAGAGAGAGAGAGAGAGAGGAAATCAATGCATTCTTGATAAACTTTCAAATGGAGTAATTGTTAAAGTTGAATGAAACAACTATTTTGCACATGACTACACCCATCACCCCAGAGCTACCACTTTTTTTCATCGGCGCCCGTTCACGTTTAATTCATCGAATGATGAACAATGCGAAAACGACTGACATCACATTATTCATAAGCCAAAAGCCATTGAATTTTAAATGGAATGGATTTAACCTCTGCATTCGACTGTCTCGCGCCGATGCGAACATGCATTGCGATGTAATCATCATCACGGCCAGAACCCAATATTACCCGGAGTGAAATGAATTGAAAAATTAAAGAGTACACGACCAAAAAATCAACAACACGGTCAATGCAACAGCACACACCACACGAAAAAAAATACAGTAAATTGGTGCATTGTAATAATTCACAACATTATTACACCTTGACAATCCGAACACGGAGTCAGCATGGGGCATTTTTTGCATATTGCGAACCAAATGAAATCCGAACCATTTTAAATTGCTAAATAATTTGATAATAAACTTTCAAACGGAATATTTTCGCATCGTGGAAAATAAAATGCGCGGAATTTCGCTAATTAGTTTTTTCTCTCTCATGTGCTCGGCGAATAGCGATCAATTTATTTAGTGAAACGAGCGAGTGAACCAATGAGCAATTGAATGAACGAGCGGAAAAGAGGAAAATTGAGGAAAATTGAGCGAACGAGTAAAAGAGAGAGAGAGAGAGAGAGAGAGAGAGAGAGAGAGAGAGAGAGAGAGAGAGAGAGAGAGATCGAACAACTAAAAAGCAAGTGAACGAGAAAAGGCGAGTGAATGCGATAGGATTTTTGTAGTGAATCGAAAATGTTGGTGATAATTTACAGTGGCAAATGGTCCATTTCGTTGTTTTAATGGCGTTGCAATGGTCTGTTTCATGTTCTCAAAGTCAGAGGAAAATGTACGCAAAATGGCTCTTCAGTGTATTAGACATCCTAAATATCATGATCTGCTTTGCATCTCCAAGTAGCATTCCAAACAATACATCGCTAGATGCATGGTGTGAATGGTGTTTCGACCAAAAATAGTGGTGAACTACTCACATTTATGGCGATGGCAAGTGGTTTTATTGCGATTCCTTTAATTTAATTTAATATTTATAATTTGTTAACTTTTAAGGTTCGCATGCGAAATGAACAAAGGAGCAAATGAGATTTTGTTTATCGCATCGCAATACAGTCATATTTCTTTCGCATTCTCTTTCTCTCACAATTGCTCTCTCGATCGCATTCTCTCTTTCTCGCTGTGGTTCGCATTTAAAAAAGGCATTTATGAATAATAAACGAAAACTTCGCAGCAATTCGACCGACCGACCGACCAAATTTATTGTTATGAGCACACAAAAACAATACATACATGCAAGACAATAAATATTTTCCACGAATTCAGCTGAATCTCTCCCCATTCCCCTTTAGCTGCGCTTAAGTTGAGGATTTTGACTTCGATTTAAACAAAATCTCCTATATATGTACTGTCGATCGGTTTTTGTATTTTTGCGAATCTGCAACGTGCGACACATGACAGAGTATAAGGGGAGGTGTGTGTATATGCGTATATATGTATCAATGCTGCGATTGTCGGTGGATTATTTCATTTATTGTACAAAATTTTGCGTGTATAATTTTCATACGTTTTTCAAATGAGCTTCAGCGCGCCTCTCTCTCTCTCTCTCTCTCTCCATTGAGCCCGAAAAAAATAATAACGAAACGAAGGCGATCAAGAGAGAGAAAAAAGAATAAACTGTGCCGTATAAATGAATTCGACCGCACAAGTACTTCGCAGCTGAATGAAGCACGGATTATTTTATTTTTTCATTTGTGTGTGCCATTGTTGAATGAAAAATATGTGGCATGCAATTAAGCGATTACAGCACTCAATGTCGATATACTCACCCAGTTCATAGTTAACAATGGCCAATCCGCATACAACGCCACCAAAGCACCCCACTATGATTACACATACACCACACATACATATACACCAAACAACAAGTGAATATCATCATAAAAATGAATGTTGTGCCATATGAACGTGTGTATTCGTTGTTCGAACGTCACGATGGTACAACAACAACGAAATCAGCGGCAGCCTCGGTGCCTGTGTACCTTGTTGTACCTCTCTCTATCGTTTTCATTTTCTATACACTTTTCTTGTTTTCATTTTCGGTTTAAATGTTATTAAATCGGTAAGCATATTGAATCGAGTGAATGAAAATATCGCGTGCGTAAATACAACATACACACACACACACAGAGCAGAGGGGAAAAAACTAAATACGAAATTTGCTGAAAAGACGGAAAACACACCGCAATCCATGCAGACTATGTGGTGTACTGGTTGCATATGGGTAGTTATTGCTATTCCGAGAACAGGAACAAAAAACAACACCAACGACACAAAAATATCGAGAGCGAGCGTTTGAAAATAAAATACATTGGCGTAAATTCGATGCGAAATGCGATTAAAGTATTAATTCGAGCAGAGCTTATGGGGGAGCATGTGAGGCGAATAATGGTAAAGATATTATTCATTGGTGAAAAAGTTGGTAAATGTCGTGGAATTTTGTTGTTGCTGTTGGTGTCATTCCCGCACCTTTCCCAACATTATTGAACCCATAGTCGAGACAAACTTTTCGCTTGATCTATTTGAAGCGACTATTTTTTTTTTGTCTCGTTTGTTGTACCAAAAACCGTCCAACTCCATTAATTTGATGTGTTTTTCATCATTTATTATGAGTTGCATATAGTGGACCATTCATGAGATTGAAATTTATTTATTTTTTTTTTTGGCTTAAAGTTTTAAATTAAATTTCGTTTTGATGTGTCCCTTTTGTATTTGCGGGTGGATTATTTGATCATTTATTCATTGAGACCGGTGGTAAAAAAAAGTCACAATGATTCGCACATTTAAACGCAAAACGATAGGTTCAAGGAGCATTCCGTCGATTCATATGGCTTCAAACTCAGAGTTCACGCAGAGAGCTTCCACATGGCAACAGACATTAACGGATATAAGGAAATGAACGTTGTCTCTGCTTTTTTTGTGACATTCAATTTCATGTATCTGTCGTTCGTTTGTAAAATTGTGATGTCATGCTGTGCATTAACATCAAGGTGGGATGCCGATAGAATGAGCGAAATGCAAAAATTATCATTACTTCCTATTGTGGTCTCGACATCAGTTCCATCGAACGATTTGCAAAGATGGATGTTTTTTGCCCATTAAACGAACAAGCGGAATGGCCCCTTGAATGATTTTCACTTGCAACCAATGGTAACCTCAAATTTAAATTCGAATAAATTTACGATTGATGCTTGACGAGAAAGAGAAAAAAAGACATCACTGTGAAGCGGAAATGGATGGGAAATCAGCAAAAGGCGGCACCGTGTCTTCATTTCGAATGTTCAAAGCAAGCATCTAGATGAAAACAAGCAAGCAAAAAAAAAACACCATCAACGTTAAAGCAAATGGCATACGGTGAACATTTGAGAGCGTAGAGGGAGATTTTATGGCAGCAAATAGTCAAAAGTAACATTTTACATTTCGACAGGATTTTCGCATTTGTGCAAGTTTGCCTGGTTCCGGATATATTTTTCTTCGCATTTGCACATCAACTCAATTTTGTAAATGCCAATTCCACATTTCCACCAAAGCGTCACTGTTCGTCGTCGTCGTCGTCGAGGTGTTGATTCCCATTCCTTCCGATCCATCCACACTTTGCATATACTATCAAATCAGAGTGCGCGCTAGGGCACATTTTGGCAAACAACATTTCCGGTTCTTCCTTTTATTCTTTGCTTTTCGTCGCAGACAATTTTCGTTTTATAAATGTCTTGGAAATTTGTATAGTGGCTCTGAAATGTTCGATGAGGATGTTTTCTTACTTCCTAGGGGGATTTCTCACGAAAAAAATGAATGAATTCTTATAAATTTTGAAAAAATTTCTTCAATTCGGTCCGATTCGATCAATTTTTGTCAATTCGTGTAAATAAATGTACATTTACACTGAACTTTTGAATTATGCTTCAATGAAATTGTTCAGAACTGCTCCCGTTCTGGAAGTGGATCTTCAGGATGGGCCAGGGCAATGTCAAACCGGATCTGGTCCATCATGAGGATCCACCAAAACCCACTTCCAGAACACTTTTATTCAAGCAAAATCGTCATTTCGGTACATTTTCATACGATTTCAATAAAAAAGAAGAAATAATAGAAATTTTTGTACATTTGCTCAAACTTTTTGTGTGAGAAATCCCCCTAGCTTACTTCCTGTGGTTTTTCCGGTGAATTACGAATCGAACCATCCATCCATCTCCACGTGTCACTATTTCAAGCAAGCCAATTTTTTTTTATATACATACTCACTCCCCCACTCTTACTCTCATTCTCTCTCTCTTGCTCTGTTCCTCATCCTCGCCGTCTTCTGCTGCATGATCGTCATCGTCGTCGATTTTGGCTATGCATATAAATGTCAAAAAACTAGACATTCCAATCTGTTGCTAGGGAAGGAGAGATGAGCGAAAGCCTAACACCAATCGACAAAATGTCACCATAAATTTAAAAATAAGAGCTTTTGCCATTTAAATTGCACAAACTCGACTCGATATCTAATTTTGAAATGATGACTTCATTTTACCTGGGATTTAAGCATGACTGTTGTCGTTGTCATCGTCGTCGTCGTCGTCGTTTGTCCTTTGATGTGTGGTCTCCGTTGCCGTCATCATCATGAAATATGGCTTGGCATGGCACGAATGAGATTTTATCCGTTATTTGTTGGGACCGCTTTTGCGTGCTTTTCCAATCACATTCGATTTCAGTCGACGTGATCCTTCGAGATAATTCCGACCGAGCAAAAAAAAATATAATCATATTTCTTCGTCCCGCTCACTGAAAAACCAACAATCAAAAGCGACATAAATATTCATTGACATCGATGCAATAAAAGGCAATTGAAGAAGACATCAACATATTAAAATATATTCCGGGTAAAAGTTGGCTTTTTTTTCTTTCGGTTCGGTTTCATCGTGACAACGTGTTGAGATTTAGCCTAAATGTCATTTGATATAAAAATAATAAAATATCATAATTTAGCATATGAGGCCGAACAGACACGCAGTGGGGCATGAATCGCGGCGCGTTTCGCCCCTGAAGCGTGTAGTTTGCACGTGCGAACTTTTAATAAATAAGCTCATATTTTGGAAATGCGCGAGCAAACAAATAACAATTTTATGTCTCATATAAAGGATCAGAGTATGTTTAACCTGCAAATTTATACGGTGCTTTTTTTTGTCGTTGACTTCACCAATGCATTAGCCGACTACGATGACGATGGTTTTGATGGTAGCATTGGCGGTATTGAGTGTCGCCGCTTTATGACTCGATATATGTATAAAGCTCAAAAATTCATATGCCATCATATGAAAGCACATACACAGTACACACACCAAATGTTATGAATATGTCATCGATATAGCTGGGTGTTGTTTTATGTCGTTATGCTGTTGATTTTTGTTATATTGTTAATATACATTCTGTCGTCGGCTTTTTTTTTGTTCCGATTGTCATTTTCTGCCTTTCATGAATATGTTTAGCAGCATCGTAACGTGCGTTTGTTGGGCTTCCATGCTCTAGCTGGCGCCGCATCGTGTAAAGGAAAGAAGGGAAAAAAATGTGTGAAAAAGTACGGCAAAAGTCAATGGATGCTGCGCATATCAAACCGACCGACCGAAAATGACAGCGCGGTGAAATAACGACGATGAAAATTGAGGTAAATATTCACAGCACACCAAAGGAACACAGATTGGCACCGAAGAAAAAACAAGAGCAAGAGGCAAAAATGTGTTCGGTGACAAAGGAAAACAAGCATGAAACATGAAAGGTGTAATGTCGTAATAAAAATAATATTCGTGAAGCCTATAGGCGATAACAAATAAATATATCGTTTTCGTTATTCTCTCGAGATTTATGCGTTATCCCATTTTGAATGGGAGTTGCACTCGCACACGCATGAAATGTCGTGTGTCGATCCGGCAGCAAAGGCTGAAAAGGAAAAAAAAGAAGAAGACGAAACGAAAAAGAATACGTATACCGAAATCAAGCATAAAATATATGTGTCTAAGTTACATACGGCCACATAAACTGAAGTAAGATGTAGTGTGTAGTATGAGGGGTTGATTGAAGACACGGAAATGGCTTCGCTTTGGAATGAGTGACACGAAAAATATGTTGAATAAGATTCACAAACAAACACAAAATTGAGAGTGAAAAGAACGAGTATTGATGTCGAAAAAACGAAATCTCAGAAATTCTGGACAGATGCGATTTTGAACAAGAATCACATAAAAAACAGCTTTAGAATATGTTGTTACAACAACTCACTCTCACACACACATGCATACATACTCTGACAAAACATGATTCTTCATAGGATTTTTTATTCGATTTTCACACTGTACTTTTTTCCATCTCGTTTTCTATATATATTCACACCAACGAAAACTCAATCCAGTTGAGGCGAAAGCTGGCAAGAAAAAAAATTAATGTTATTTTATTTCCATTTTATTTTGTTTTCCGTTTGTCACCCAGCCGTTTCAAGTATCTGAAAAGCGAATGTGGATGAGAAAAAAATGGAAAGAGAGGGAGAGAGAGAGGAAGAGTGAAGAAGAAAAAGAAAACGAACAAAAAACCGAAATAAATCGTTTGACTCTTGATGTGTGTGTGTGTCTACGACGGCTCAACGCGATAGATTGGAGCTCAAAGTTTGAATGTAATTCACAGTAGCAGATAATAAAAGATTTTCTATCTATTTGATCCTCGTTGCCTCACGTCTATTTTATTCGTAGTATTAAATATTTTTTGCACTCGATACGTGCATATTCGGGTGCTTATTTTCAGTAACAACAGCAGCAGCAGCAGAAGCAGCAGGCAGCAACAACAGCAGTTTCATCGTTTCAGTTTTGTGCCTAAGCCTTTGGCCAATTTCCATCCGTCGCAATTGTTGATATTCCATTGCCTTCTTGCTCTTTGTGAAGCATCCTTGTTTGTCCTCTCCCTTTCTCTCTCTCCATCTCTCTCTCTGTGTGTTTGCCCCATCGAACTTGCATTTTTGGCTGCTTCTTATTTTTATTCAGCTTTTGCCGTTGTCGCAGAGGCGGGTTATTGAATTTTAGTCCTTTTCGATTCCTAGATAAATAGTCGACAATTTTCGAAACGTGTAACAACAAAACTTCCGATATAAAAGCATCTTTGGATGCAAACAACCGAATCAATAAAATCGTGGTATCGACAACGCCCGAAACGAAGGAAAAAACGAAAAAACCATTGGTTGAATATGAAAATGTAAAAGTTTTAATGCGGTTTCCGGAAGGATGAAAGGGATTATGTAAGCAAAGTGTTCGCTTGATTCCTAAAAAGGTCAAATTTATATTATTGTTAATGGAAACACAGTCCAGAGACTGCATAAGCAGTCCACATCGAACCACGTATTTGCCGAAGCAACGTAACATAAACGGGCAATTTGTTTGAGTTTATTTTCATTTTTAATGTTGTTTAATAATAGTCAAGACCTCGACGGGTGGGTAAATATGGCTTAAATATTTAGCGATCGAAACCACTAGCACCGACCTCGTCCAATGTTCATTCCATAAAAATAAGCGGTGCACATTTTAATATTTATTTTCATACAAAATTTAAAATGATCTTGATGTTCAGTCTGCATCAGACGTTATACTCCCGTTTTTTCAAGCTATGACAGCACCATTTTTCACATGGAATAAACAACATCGCGCAAACTGGTGCGCGAATTTCTTCGAATCAAACATGCTTCCATATCTCAGTTTTTTTCTTCTTCCAGCGCGATAGATTCACTTATGAGAAAATATTTGAAATTGTTTTCGCAATTTCATTACACGTCGATTGTTCATGGCATCCCGAACCAAGAGCGAGAGACCGAACGAGAAGGAGAGAGAACATAATAAAATTGGGGGAAAAAAATTCGAAGCCACCACTGTTTACCATCAGCAGTCGCGCTGCACTCAGTATGAGTGTGCAAACTCAAAAATAACAACCATAAAAAGCGCTCTAAACGATGGGTATACGCTACAAAATCAATATCCATGGAAACAATATAAATTGCAGTCGAAACAATAACGATGAATGAGCGAACGTACAGTATAGATTGGAAACTGGAAGCACAGTAGCACACACACACACACACATATATATATACATCGATCTGAGCCGTTGCAAACCGGCAAAAAGATGTGCAACTGAAAAATGTTTAAGATCCATCGAATTCAATAAATCCATCTCGAAACTTATGTGTTGCTGTTGCTGTTACTGCAATAGCAGCAGCTTCCGAGTTGAGCCATGATATTTACCACACGTTTGCCAACGTTGCACAACATTGAAATGCAATATACAATAAAGAGAAGAAAGGAGAGAGAAAAAGAAGCACACCACGAAGCGCCAGCACAGCAACACGGTATATTGCATGATTTTACCGTATTCCATGGTTGTTGTTCTATCTCTCTCCTTGTGAGGATCAATCAACGTTGATGCTTTTACCAATCGAATAAATATTGCATCGATGCCAGCAAAGCGGGGCTCTGCTGCTGATCATCGGTCATTCGAATGCGTGAAGCGCATAGGAAAGTAGACGATATCTCGCTTGATTGAAATAAATATGAACGATTTACTTGAAAGCCCTTCGAAACCGTTGCCAACGCCGACAAACACCAGCCCTGTTCGTGTTATGTGTGTGAAGTCGAGCGTGTGCAAAGTGCGCCAGCATAGACCAGCCAAACGACTCAATGGCAATTTAGCAATAAGCACAATTCTCTAAGTGATTGGAAAAAGATTGTCAAGCTTTAATTTATATTTGTTTTTCCATCGTGAACTCTTTCCATTCAATTTACTTCGGTCATGCTCTCCAATTGATCTACCTTGAGCCATGTGTGTCAATCATTAGCAAAAGCAACGACGACGTAAACGATCCGCAAACGCTCAATTGCACTCCTCTTCATCAAAGTTGCTACCACTTTTGCCTCTCGAGTACGTTGTCAAATTGAATATTGTAGTAGACGTGCACTTGCTACCTGTGTATGTATATGCTATACTCTATTGTTTTATCTCTTGAAAATGCCACTCCTTCATAACCAATCAATTCCGACCTTGCCCAAGAAGATTGGTAACTTTATGTGGCATTTCAAAAATTGTAAATGAAACATGATAAATCTGAAATACCGTTCACAAAATGAATTATATGGTCGGAACGGTGAAATAGTCGAGGTTGTTTTACCTTCGTTGGTTTTATAGTTAATTTTTGTTGTTGTTTCTCAAATCTAACAGAAGCACGTATCACCATTGACAACAAATACGTGGAAAACCATGGAGAAGATTTTCGTCTCAAGTAAAATTCTTCATATAGGAGAGGTATTTGCGATGAATTTAATAACTTGAGACACTATTAGTTTCACATTAAATTTTTGTTTTCCAATGAAATCATTTGTGCCAAGTCAGTATATATTTCAATGGCATGAGATGGAAAATTTATGATTTTCGAGCATAATTCGCTGTATTAACATGGCGCACCTTGATTTTCACATTTTTTAGACATGGCATTTGGTGGCACTGTATATTTGAGCAGGTATTCTTCAAAAGAATCATTCAGATACTTCCTTAATGAATTTAAACGGTTAAGATTTATTGAAGAAGATTTGCTACTCCCATGAGGCAAGTAAAATTCTTTACGACCATTTAATTCACAAGTTGCTGGTGTTTTAGCATAGAATTCTCAGTTCATTCGACTTTATAGCATTGGGAGCGTTGTGATTGTTTATTTCGTATTTTGGGCTTTTAAGTCAAGTATATTTGGAATGAAAACAACGAAACGCGAGGCTAAACCTTGAAGACTTAAAGAAGAAATGGAAATTTGAAAGAGAATAAAAAGAAAATGTTGGAGGAGTATAAAAAAAATATGCGAAAATAATAACCTTATTAATACTACTGTCATCCCTATGTAAGAATAGAACTTGCGAATTCAATTGAATCTTCAAATTTTGAACTGAATTCGTGTAATTTAATGCGTTAATTCTGAATCCAATTATTTCCGGTAATAGTAAAATTGTTCTTAGTCGACACCATACACAGCTTATGATTTACTGTTTTAGTTGTCTAACACAACTTGTGTTTTGTTGAGAAAAAAGCTAAGACACATTCAAACTCAACCTTAAATATTAAATATTGTTGGGATCAAGAAGATCACATTGTGTTGTAATAGGAAAGTTTTGTTGCAGTTTATAACACCAAAATATGAGAGGTAAATGTTTGCAAAGGAATCGAAAAATTTATTTCTGCATCTCAAAAGCTTACAAAACATTATAATCCAGCCTAATAAGATCTAATCTAAGAGTTCTTAGTATACAATGAACCTATTTACCTTTTGTTGTGCTTATATCACTGCAGTTGAACCACTCCAAACAGATGCTTGTTTCTGTACAACAATAACACTCAGATACATATGAAATAAAACCACAATGTAACACAAATTAATTATTCAGCTGGTATGAGTAGATGAGTAAGAATGCAGGTGCCAATTTTAATGCATGTTAACAAATATTTGTTACGAAATTCTTCATATTGGCACATAGGATGCCATGATGAAATTCTGTAACTTAGAACAAAGTGTATACAGAATCAGGTTGTGTAAATAGTTTTGCTTTACCGCAATTGTTCTTCATGTAACATAGATTTAATGCCTCAGTAATGTAATGCATAATATTCAATATGATTCCAAGAATAAATTTCAAATTGAAAAATCTTTATTGGCGTGAAGATTAATTAGTTCGATCCAGTTGGTTTATATCATCTACATAATACTTCAAATATGGCCTTCAGCACAATCCATTTGGATATAGCCATCCACCATTGGCCTTTAGAAATCAGTACATAGAAATACCACCAATGTGCCTTCAGAGTCTTTTGGTTCGTATCTCAAAAAGTTGTTCGATGTGAATTAAATCCTTCTTTAACAAAAAGCGGAGTTTCAATAAGTCTCTGGTAACGATAGTAAAATACGCCCGAAACCTTTTCGTCTGTCACCTTTTGTAGCGGCAAATAGCGATTTGCTTCTTCGGACATAAAATGCCATTTCAGATGTGGATTTTGGGTGTTGAAGCTAACGAGTCGAAATTCTATTTGGTTCAGCATTTCAAGTAAAAAAGAAACACTTACGGCTGAATCGTAAAAACGTTATTTTCATAGTTCATTTAAACACACACACATATCCTTACGTTTGCAATCATAAAGAGTTTTTTTTTTATCCCATTCGCTCAACCTCCTTCCGTCCAGAAAACAATATGCATTGCGACGACGGTTCGCTTGCTATGGGAAGCACACGGATTGGGAAGTAAACAAAACCGAAACACCTAAGTATGTATAAAGACGAGTGGACTGTGCAGTGTGCACCAGCACCATCAACCTGAAACATATTAAAAACGAAAAATATTTCATTTTAGCCCGAACTATAAATCTTGAATGGAGATCATTAATTCACCGGGGAGATCTTCTCTTTCTTATACACAATTTATATAGAAGATTTTCGGGTGGGACAAAGGAAGCGTCCGATAGAGAGAGAGAGAGAGAGAGAGAGAGAGAGAGAGAGAGAGAGAGAGA
>NW_022595248.1:5377522-5427396 GCF_009176505.1 Sitodiplosis mosellana | reverse complement strand
GAGAGAGAGAGAGAGAGAGAGAGAGAGAGAGAGAGAGAGAGAGAGAGCGAACGAGTGAGATATACAGTCGAAAAGATAGATATGGAAAGAAGAAGAGATGTGAGAGCTTCCAGAGAGATAGAGAAAGAGAGAGGGAATTCGAACGCTGCTGATATATTTCTGTACATATATCTTGGTTCGACTTTCGTGCACTTACTTTCATTTTCTTGTTTATTTTCACTGTTATTCTTTCACTTTTCATCTCTCATTCGCGCACTCGCTCGCTCGCTCTCATTCGGCTACACATTTGGTTATTGTTTGCCGTTCGCGCTTCATTCCTTCGGCTGTTTGTATCTCATTTGATGTAGCAGTGGTGTGTGTGTGTGTGTGTGTGTGCGCCAGCAAATGATGCTTCTTTATTGGTTGACTGGTTATAAACAGTAACACGAAACATTTTATTTCTTTTATTTAATGGTTTTCATTTTGTTTTGTTTTCTCTCTTCTTCTTCTTCTTATTTCTCTCTCTATGTTTCCCTTTTGATTTTCTTTATGGCTTCCCTGCTTGGCAAATACTTTCGAGATCTTTTGGATTGTTTCGCAATGTGGATGGGCTGGGCGCTTGGAGCGCGCACTCACACACACACATTTTCTTCTTTACTCTTTCATTCATTTCATTTTGTGCGCTCTTGGTTACAAAGTTGTTTCAGGTCTTGATGTTTGAACGAGTTTCACTCGTTCTATTCAATTTTGATCGGTGATTATTGCTGAATTTTACGCTTTTTATTGCACTGATTTTGAGAGTTTTAAGAGCCATGGCAACAATAGAAATTGGCAATCATATTGAAAGGTATTGAATTCACCAGATGGAGGGTAATTATTAAAACCTCTTCCTTTTTTGGTGTGGCAACATTATGGTGTATCTATTTCGCTGTGCTTTACTCACACGGACATATACACCCAATTGAGAAATGCACAAGAGCTATTGGGAACAATTGAACTCACAAAACGAAAATCATTGATATGGATGGCAAACGAAAAACCACACACTCATATAATACGTAATGAGATAGCATAGTAACAGATAGTTATGTCTAGGCCCTGATTAATGGCCTACGAACTTAAGTAGTAACGAGCATGGAAACGAGAGTTCGACATAATTGCCAGCCTATGTATCGCCAACAGGCTGATTGTGTGTGTGGGACGTTGTCCGAAAAGAGAAAAAAAAACGAATAATAAAGAAACGGCAGAAAAGTTTAACGACTCCTTTGGCAATTGTAATGTGGAACACAATTTCATCACGCGCCCGACAAAACAATACTTTTTTTTTGTCATACACACACACACACATATCGAAATATTGCCTTCGGTTTGAAATATGTATACGAGTGGTTCATGGGCTGGTGCGCGCGCTCGCACTGAAAATACAAAACTTAAAACTGACATTCATTTTATTGTCGGTTGATGCGATTTCTGTTTCGCGTTTGCTTTTTTGTGCTCTTGCTGTCTCTTTCTCTCTCTCTCTGGTTCTATCTCTCTTTCATTTTCGATCCCTGTCCCTGCCTCTCTCTCATACTCCCATTTTTCCTCTCGCACTCTCTTTGCCTGTGTGTTTCATGTTCTGTTTGTCGTGAACTCATTGCTGCTGCTGTTGGCTGCAACAAATGAACAAAAAAAAACCCATGAAGTTACACACAATGCTTAATAATAAAAATTGCTTTGGGTGGTGGAGAGCGAGCGGGAGTTGGAATGACTGCTTGAGCGGACCGGGTGAAAAAAAAGCGACACAAGAGAAAGAGAAGAAAATTTCAATTACCTGTTCTTCTTAACTATTTTCAGTGTTCTAGTTATCCCATTGTTAGAGTCGTTGTTAGCACTCAACTCTCACTACTATATATATATATAGTAGTTTCGCTATTTTCAACGAAAACTTTGATGCACACAATGATGGTGTGTGTGTGTGTGTTTTTGTGCGCTGTTTTCTATTTATCTTTGGATAATTCGTTTTCATTGCATCATTCCATCATTGAATTGGGCACACCAGGCATACGGCACACTGGCTGAACAAACGCATAACTATTTTACAACAAAAGGAAGAACTATCGAGTGAAAAATGTCGAGTTTTAGTGAACGATTTCTCTTTTATTCGGTGTTGTTACATAAAAGGCGAAATAAAATGTGATCTCGATGTCGTTGCTTTGGGTGAGAGATTTTATAAGAAATGCGTTCCAAGACACTCAGAGACACACAGCAAGAGCGGGCGAATGAAAGAAAGAAAGAACGAGAAAATGATGAGTGGCATCGCTGAGAGCCAAAGGATAACAACGTTGAAACATAGAAAATCCTTTTCATTGTTGCATTTAACAACTTATTCACGAGTTCCGTTCGTTCGTTCGTTCGTTCGTCGGCAACAACGACGAAACAACATTGTGAAACGTTCAATTCAAAATGGGTGTACGCAGTGTGACACAGACATCCAACTGATGTTGTGATAAAGTTTTAAGCGAAGCAAATGCGTGGCACAAAAATAAAACGCACAGACCCAAATTGATAGCCCATATACACTTCGCAACAGCAACACCATCACCACCACCATCACCGCCAGAAACAGAATATTAGTGGTGGCAATAGAAGCGGAGTGAGCACCGCAACTTTCGTCTCGTGCTTCTTATTGTCCAACCAAATAATCAGGTTTCATCGTTACTATGTAAAACGAGACGGAGTGCGACACACAACGAAAAGCGAATAGTCAAGAGATTTAGGCAATTAAATTTCATAAACAAAAACATTTCAAGCAATTTGTAAACGAATGTAAACACGATAAAGTGCTCTTTTCGGCCCTCCACTTCACCGGGAATTAATAATATTTAATGAAAATCGTCGAAGGACACAAACGCTGGATAGAAGAGCAAAAAAGCTTCTCTATTGACATGAGAAGCGCTTTGATCGTTGGTGTCGTCGTTGTCGGCGGACAAAAATAAAAAAAACTCTGTGTTTATGTATTTCTATATTTACCTTGAATATACATAGCAAGGACAATGTTAATTAGTTTCAAACAGGCAGCATTGTATGGAGCGAGTGTGTGTGAGCATGAGAGAGAAAACTTTGTATCCGGCTCTCCATAAACGGATAACCTAAGCACGTGAGATTAAGCCGAAATGCTCAAGTGTATAATAAATTCACTTTGCTCAAATGGAAATTTATTTTTACATACGATAAAGTGCTTTCTCTCTCTCTCTCTCTCTCTCTGCCTTTCTCGCTCAGCTTGACCACAACCGTACGCCATACGCTACGTTTACTGATTACAAACTTAACTATTCACAGCGGCCACTGTTGAAAAATTAGTGTATATGTTGCTTGTTGCTGTTGCGTGTGCGGCCAAATTCAAAATCGTACACTGGGAGGCATTTAGCATTGGAACTCTCACTCGATCGCTTGTCCGTTTGTTTGCTCACTCGCACTCCATGTGCATACAATTTATTCAAAAACATAAAACTGAAAAGCCCCTGACCAGAAACACTGTACATCGAAGCTAATGAGTTCACCGCACATAACCGAGCACCGAACACACACTGAGAGAGAGAGAGAGAGAGAGAGAGAGAGAGATAGAGAGAGAGAGAGAGAGAGGGACAGAAAACTAACGACAGAAAGCGTGAGAGAAACATAGAGCCAGAAACAGAAGCACAGACACAGAGAGAGTAAACGCAAGAGCAAACGAGCATTAAACGAAATGTGCCGTAATCGTTTGGCTTTTCGTGCAATTTCTTTGCTCGAAGTTTGATGTGTTTTATATTCGTGTAACGTAGCGGCCAATTCACAAATGAAGCACTTCATCAGCAGTCGACTCGCACCTTCAATTCGATTTCGAATTTTCGGGCTGGGATTTTTACACACCAGCCTTATTACATTGGTCACATCACACATCCTGCAATTTGTAACATTTGCTCCATCCCACCTCTCTCTCTTTCACTCGCATTCCTGATGCCGAAAAGAGCCGGCAAAACGATCAAACAGCGGAAGCTGGAGATGAACAAAGTGTGTAGCACTTGTCAAATTCAGCATCCCAAAAACTTTCAAATTGGATAAACAGACAGGTTTAAATGGAAAATATGCTTTGAACGATATATCTCTCTATCTATCTCTCTCACGTATACTCTTGCACTGTCTCTCTCTGTGTGTCGCTTGCACCAAACGACCATCAAACTGGATGATGCAATTAATGTTCCACTCAAAAGGAAATGAGCCAATGAACACAACATCGAGACCAATCGAATACACATTAAATAATTTATGCGTATCTGGTGAGTTCACATTGCTTAAATGTTTTCGCTCACTTTGTGCTCCCATCGGAGTCGTTGCATGCATGTGTGTGTGTATGTGTGGATATAGAGCATTGCCTATATTTAAAACCGAAATTAATTGACTGAATTATCATTTTAATCCATCGAAATGCCTTTAGTCAACTTCCATTTTTCCACGAACTAAAATCAACTTCAGCTTTTTTGGCCTCCACACGGTGTCTGTCTATTCTGTCTGCCGTTGCCACAGTCAGCTTGTCCAAACTAATTGCAGCTAGCCTGAAATGTGCAGGAAAAAATCGAGAGCAGATCTTGATAAGACATTAAAATATCATCCAACTTAACTTGGTTAATCTGTTTGAAGGAGCGAAATGCGCTTAATGCACGTTAAGTGCCTGAGAATGGCGTTGAATTGCCCATCGTCTATATGGTCTTTAAATTGTGTGTGTGTGTGTTTTTTTTTTCATTCTCTCTCTATCGTTGAAAATGGTCGGAAAACATTATCCTACCACTTTGGCTTTGCCCACACTCTGACATATTTCAAATGAGATATGGACGCTATATTCATTGCTCATTCTTACCTGAAATATGTATTTTACCCGTGCGCATGAAAAACACACTCACACCATTGCTCCCTCGTTCAATGCGAAGCACTTCGCTTTATAACGTTTCGAATTTATGTTATAACATAGTCGAAAACAAAGTTTTGCACTTAACCGTGTGCTGAGTGCGCTCCCGTGCACACAGTGAACACCCAACCTCGTTTCGATTGCTTGCTCGCTGGCACTCGATTTGCCATCATGAATTTATTGAACATTTAGCGTATTCGGTATAATTAATCACATAAAATCAGAACACAATATAATACATTTGAAACAAAAAAGCAAGCTAAAGTCTTGGTTTCAACTAAATAATACAACCCGTCCGTGGTAATTTCAGTCTCTTTCGCGTTCGCTATCACTTGGAACATTTCTGCCAAGCATTTTGTGAAATGGTGTCGATTCAATTCAAAGTCAGACAACGTAATATACTAAGTTTGAACGCGATGAGAGCGAAATAAATTCGTAGCAACAAATTTTAAGCCGGAGACTGAGAGAGAGCAAAGCGAAAGGGTGAAGGGAAAATGAAAGAGAAAGCGCACTCAGCAGACAGAATATCTATATGGATGAGAGTGAGAACGAGAATGGCAAACACGTACCGCACATATGTATTCATTGGCGCGGCCGAAATCATCTATCGATTTAAAATTCAGCAAATGCTCCAAATTACGTTTCTTGAGAATCGTGTGTTCCGGTGATTGCATCACGCCAGCAGACACATACACACCGACCAACTCCGAGTGCACTCTGCTCGAAATGCGATCGAACGAGATAGAAAGATTCAGCGAAAGCGATACGGGCGTCGCGTAAAAAAGAATCAAAACTAATAGCATTGCTGGCTTAAATCTAAAGTTTTCAACTGCTATGGCTTAAAGTCATTCATCGACATTGTGTCTATAAATTTCTTCTCTCTGTCAGTAGCGGGCTGAATCTCTCTTACGTTTCAGGTTTTCGCATTTATCGACAACAAGCATTGTACATTGCTGTGATCATGTGAATTGTGTGAGTCTTTGTGTGTATGTGTGTGTGTGTATGTATGCATGAGCGAGGCAAGGATCTTAGCGAAACAAAAATTCAACATACAACACAATCAACCAAACAAGCGATGAACACGAAGAAAAACAAGACAATAGCGAAAGCAAAATATATTTTACGGCGAATAAATACTCGTGCGAAAGTCAAAGGCAGGCGAAAGAGAAAGAACGAGGAAAATGGAAAGAATGAAAGACAGAGTGAGTGGGCAAAAGGGGGGAAAGGAAGCAAGAGCAAAGCTTACTTTCACGGTAATATAACGAAGGAAATCCTTTTTTCGTATCGTTTTCCGCTCTTCCCTCATCCCGCCCACCAAATTGTCTTCACACGGCAAAAGAGATATTCTTATTAAACTGCTGCCACGTTAATACAGAGGTTTAGATTCGTTTTATGCTCAAGCATTGCATATCCCACTTTTTCTATATATCCCTGCTTGTCTCTGTGCTTCTCTGACTTTGTACGGGCCCAAGCAAAGTGTGTTAAAAGAATTAAGTGCGGAATGCCAAAGTGGAATAACGGAAAAGCGGATAAATTTTAATGGAAACGAGTAAAAGCGCAAGGAAAAAATTGGAATGAGTGCGCGATGGATGAGTGAAAGAGAAGCAAAAAAAAGCTGATCACCTGAAAACTAATTATTCGGATGAATCTGCAGTTTGTTGCATTGGGCGGCCAATTCCCTTGATTCGATATATTTATAAATATTGCGATTATACTTTGACTCCAATCGGCATTCGTTCCGATTTTTCGCTTCATTTACAAACAACTGCGCACAGTTTCTTGCCGAAATTCTCCTGGTGCAAATCGGTTCCGGTTTGCAAACCAGTCCAATTGCTATACGTGTATACATCGGATTTATGAGCTGCTTTTAAGATTTTTGCGAGTTTGTAACGCGTTTCGTTCCGTTCCGTTCCGTTCAAATGACTTAATTTATGGATTGACTATCGAACCAATTGACGTCCAGGAAATCTGTATCCTTTGTTGAAAATTTATGATCGGCTTGTGCTCAAAATAAAACTAAATACAACGAGAGTTGTGAATACTAAACATGGGATAAGCCAAATACACTGTGACGAGAGGAATGCATGGAGTACGAAGAAGCTTTGCGATTACCCATTTTGATGAGTTGAGTCTCCGAAATAATTCATTATTACACCCTCAAACTGACTGGCATGAGGTGTTGAACATACTTGCAGCAAATTGATGTCCCTAAGCCGAAACGGACGTGGCGCCACGAAGCCGCTCCCGCTCAATCTTAAATAATTAATTAATTTCGATGAACACTTAATAAATAGACAAATGTGTACGCCAGTTATGTTAAATGTAATACAGCGAAAGAGCATCCTTCCGTGGTACCTCTCAATTGATGATGGTGCTGCTGTTGTTGTTGTTTTTTTTTGGGTCGCTCTTCGCTAAACCGTTTCATTTTAAAGTACATAAATATATGTGCTTGAGTTTGGAATTAAAAAAAAATTCGACGTTTTTAATTAATTCGTCTCCCATTGTGAGTGGCAACACAATGGTTCGGATGGCAGAGCGGGAGAGAGAGAGAGAGAGAGAGAGAGACTTTATGCCCAAATTTATTATTCATCATTTCAATAAAGTGCGTGTGTATATGTTTTTTCCGACTCTTTTTCCCATTGAAATATTCCACTCATTCACTCACACTTCAATCATACACATCCATACAGTGTATAAGAAGTGATAGATGCCTTAACTCCTGTCGATAATTTCCAATGAATTTGCCGAGTTGGAGTGAGTATACCGCCGAGCTGTTGGATTGAGGGTAATTTTTTAGCAATGTTTGTTTAAGTGAAATTACGCGCGCGGCACCCGTATATCCGAACAGAAAGGGCAACATCCAATTTTATTAAATTTACAACCGAATGCGCGCATTCGAGCGCGCTCATCGCTTTGTGTGTGTGTTGTATACTCATGCTACAATGTGAGCAACAACAATAAGCAACCAATGAAATATTTCACAAACACATTTTTGCTCTTTAAATTTTGCAGCTTCCTTTTTCGGGGCCATCGCTGCTGCTGCTGCTGCTGCCGTTTTGTTGCTCTTTTTGTTCTCATTTTCTAGTCAAATCTCTACTAGATTTCATTTTTCTGTGTGATTTGCTCTTGGTACTTGCCTTTTTTGCCACTGCAATGAAAATCTCTCGCTTACACACAGTCTATAAATCAATAAATTGAAAGAAGAAAAATTGTACCATTTCTTCCGTTCGGTGCTTTTTTTTCTCTGGTTCTTTCACTCGCCTCGTTTTGGCGAACAAAAATGGGTTTAGTTAGTGCTGTTCATGGAAAAAGGCAATATCGAACATCGGAAATAAGAAAAGTACATGCCGAGGTCGAAGGAGAGAGGAGCGGTTCGACGGTTTTTCAATTACCAACGAATGGCTCTTTTGCCACTTTGTTTGAAAGCTTCTCTCTCCCTCTCTTTCCCTCTCCCCCCCTCTCTCTCTCTCTCTCTCTCTCTCTCTCTCTCTCTCTCTCTGGCTGCTGGAATGTGGACTCCTTGCGAATAAAGCATTACAAATTGAACTGAAGCATGGCAAAAGAACGCGCAAATTTTTTTAGCGATGGATTTTTTTCACCCAGAAGCTTTGTTTCGTGCAATTCCAATTTTTTTTTATTCCCGTTTCGGTTGAAATTCCGAATGGCATTCAATCCTAATTAGACTAGAATTTCGATTCCCTCTTTTTCATTCAACCGAACGCAAACCATTCAATTTCACTTAATTTCAGTTCTAAGTTTTCACTATATGACTTTCGTGTGTATACCACTAAATTAATAAAATCAGTGGCGAGAGAAGGGGGAAAAATTCAACCATTAAAAGGATGGAATCCCTTGGAAAATCTAATCGCAAATAATTAATGTTAAATAAAGAAATAAGCAATTTAGCGGCTACATTATGAAGTGGACGTTGAATGTGAAGCGCGTTGAAAGCACACGAGACGCCGCACGGTGGGTATGCAGACACAGAGCACATAGCACCACCAAATTATCATAACAATTTAGTATTTTAACATGTTGTGTGAGTGCTGTTAATACATAATAATGGGCCGATGTAAACCAAAGCCATTATAGCTTAAGGACAATTGCAAACGAAGTTCGAAATGAATATTTAAATTGGTCTGGTTGGTGGGCTTTGCATTGAAAATGTGAAAAGCGATGAAAAGACCTCGACTAAACTCTTTGGAATAACAAATGCAACTGTATAATGAAAATGATCAGTAATTGACCCAAAGAATATTTTTTTAATCAAAGCCACTTCTCCCCTAGATACGCGCTCCTTTTCAACGGTGTCAATGCGTTTGGTGTGTTAGGCATGCATGAAGTGGAAATTTACCTACCGCAACGGTCGAAAAGTTGTTATTATTTAAATAATACCGAACCATTTTTGAGGCTCTCTGTTTATCGGTGCGATTGCTATTGCCCCGTCGTCGTCGTGACGCCACAAAAAACACATTTTTAAATTGGGTTTTAGAGAGCGAATATTTATGAAATCCAACTGTTTTGACCATTCCATTTGTTGAAATATTTTATTGGCGTTCAGGGTTTTATGCTGTCGCCACTAGACATTTTATTAACGAAAATAAAGAATTTTTTAATACCTTATTTTTAGTCCATTTTTGAAATTTTTCCTGCGTGTATTTTTTCGCTTTCAAATGAAAAAAAAAACCGAATATATGAGATAAGTTGAAAAACAAAAGGGCAACCGAGAGAGAAAGGGAGTGAAGGAAAAAAAGCGGCCAACAATCCGTGTAGATTCAGTTACACTAAAAAGCAGCTTGGTTATTAACTTTTTCCTATTGCAAAAGGTCTATTTTCATCACCATCACCGCCATCAATGTGTGCGTCCTTTGTATGCATGTGTATACGATTCCGGAACACCGGCTATTGTTTTGCGTCCAAAAGATGATGTGAATAATTGATGGCATCGAATCGAATTACCTAACCGTAATTTAAAGCCATTGTGCGTTTTTCGATTGAAAAACGCCACCTTCAACGCTGGATTTTACGAGCATTTCGAGAAAAGGGGTAATTGAACAATTCATTTAGTTCCGCTCGCACTCTCTGTCTCTCTCTATCCCTCATTTCTTTTGTTTTGCAGCTCGTTTTTTCTCCATTTTTTTCCTTTCTAAAAATTTCTTTGCTCGTTGGTCCCAAGCCACACCGCAATAGCCTTACACTGGATGGAGTGAGATGGGTTTTGCTGGGTTGTTCAGCAAAAGTCGTGTTCGGTTTCGGTGTTTCGTCGTTACAAATGGTATTATGGAATTAATTTCCGTTGATTTAAAATAATAATCTTGAAAAATGAAGCGAACGCGCGCGCGTTCTGTTTTTCCATCTTATCTTCTCTTCTTAAAACCATCAGCTGTCCCGTTTATACCGTATTTGGCCTTTTGTTTGTTGGTTTTCCATTTCAACATTTTTGTTTCGCCCACAAAACGGTGTTCATTCGCTTTTCGGCGGAAAACCGGTTGAATACAGCAGCTTAAGTAAAGGCGATACTCTTTCACTCGTTCGTTCGCTCTGAACATCAAACGCACTTTAACCATACGAACACCGGAACACATACACGTACACACCGTGTATAGAAGCGAAACCACAGGGGCTAAACGCTTTTTCGAACGAATAAAGCAGACATTTTATAGATGTCACACATTTATTTGGATTTCATTTGCTCATCCGGTTTTACCTGGCTGCTGCTTTTCGTTTTCTTTTTAAATTAATAGAGGTTTTGTAATCGTATTAAGGAAAAAAGGCTTAACCATCAGCTAGTGTTATCGTCATCGGTAGCAGTAATGGTGGTAGCGGCAGTAGCTTGCTTGAAAGATTGCTGCTTCCGTGCAAAAGTAGCGCAGTTGATGATCACGAATCCGTTTTGTACTTTTTAAAATTGATATGCTATACGGAGGGCTCTTAAGTCATGCCAAAAGTGGGGATACATTCGAATTATTTTGAGAAAATGACGTCGTTGGTAAAATACGATTACGAACATTAATGACATTTTCTTTGCGTCGTCGTTCCATTAAAATATGATACAAATGACCGAAGGAGATAGCAAGAAGAAATAGATGGAGATTCGTCTTCGAAAGAATAGACATTTTTCGTTCCGAAATGTCACTATGAATTATGAAAGAATGTCTTTTCATGCATTACAAAACGATCATAGATAAAATTTCGTTTGACCAAAGGCAATGAAAAAAAGCGGAACATTTGAAAATTTTCATTTCCATATATTATGATGTATTATGTTGAGTATTGGTTATTGTGGTAGCATTGAATTTAATACAGAAGCTTAGCTGTTTTTTTATTTTTGGTGACCTGAACTTTATTGTACTCTGTATGCTATCTGTCTAATCCATCCATACATTGTGATGTAGTACATTTCATGTAACGGCTCAATTATAGTTATGCAATAACAAACTAGGCCCAAAATGAGTCTTTTCGTAGGTTCTAAAAGACTCTACGCGTAGCGTAGAGTGGGAATGTTAAATGCCTTTGTTTTCAATAATCATAGGTCAAAGGCAAATCTGGGCGATTCGATAATTGGATTTTCAGTAAAAACGACCAACTTTATGTCGATTGGGGAAAAAAGTTCCAGAAGTGACTGAAGAGCGGAAATGTAAATCAAATTCTGTTGAATGTATTCAATTTACAAATTGCGTTTCCGAATCAAAAATTCAATTGACAATGTAAATGAATATTGAATGGGTATGTGTTGCTCTCTCGCTCATCGTAACGCAACGCAACGCACTAGAGCTCAATTATTTGATTTGTTGGCAGAAGTTTTCAATTGAGTTGGAAAAAGTTTTGTGTTGGTATTTTTCGGTGAATTAATAGGCATAAACCCAATTGACACAAATTGGGTTTACTGACATTGGCCACAAGCGTCGCAATGAAGCAATAAAACTAAAACGCATGGGAGGCATTCAGAAAAAAAGAGTCGACACAGATAACAACCAACAGAGAGAGAGAGAAAGAGAGAGAGAGAGAGAGAGAGAGAGAGAGAGAGAGAGAGAGAGAAAAGAACACCGGAGAAATAATTTTATATGTTTTGATATGTGAAAAATGTTCCAGAGCATCCGAGCGAGAGAGAGAGAGAGGGCGAGAGAGAGGGTGAAGAGAAAATACATCCAATAAATAAAATCTACCTACTTTCAAATGGCTCAATAAGGGGGTTTGGTCGGGTGTATGTGTGTATGTAGCTGTGTCGAATGACGAGCGACAGAGACACAATGTAAAAGATTGTAGTTTCTAAATCCCGGTTGACAGTGAAGCTTTTGTTGAAAGTATGTTATCTCTCGCATTCTCGATGGTTCTTTGTGTGTATCGCATAAAATTAATGTGGATGTATGTATTTTGCTATCTGACTGGCTGCTTTCAGCACTATAATTCACGCCCTTGCATGTAAAACTGCCACCACATCGATGGCCCCGAATATATATGTTCTCGGCGTGTGTGTGTGTGTGTTTGTTCATGTGCTCTCATTCTTCGAATCGAAAGCAAACGAGCATTGCTCAATGTGCTCTCAAATTTTTTCCACACTGCATGTATGTATTTGGTTTCTGCCGCAACGGTAGCCAAAAAAGTAACAAAAACAAACCGAAAAAACTTTTTGTCATTGATAAAAGTTTCAAGCGATTTCCCTTCATGCATTATCCAAATTACATTCTGTTAAAGTTTTGCATTCGCTTTGCTATTTCATTTCAATTTCATTTGTGTATCATTCCAATCTTTCTTTTCGGTTTCGGTTTCGGTTTCGCCCGGCTCTTCTTTTCTCTTCGTCCCGCATCTCTCGTTTCGGGGAAGAGAATGAAAGCGAGCGAGCGAGCGAGCGATTGTGAGAGAAGAGATGAAATGAAAGAGAGAAACAGAGAAAACTCGCACTCGGTATCTGCATGTGTCAACCGTTATTCAGATGCCTTTTGCATATATCCCAGCTCGTTCGCATATGTCTATGAGTTATTTTAAATTATTTATTTTATTTTGTCGTTATTTTTTTTCTCTCTTTTATACGCTCGTCACCATTGAGAATGCCATTCACCGCAGATACAAAACTGTGTGTAGAACCCAACAACAACCAAAAAACCATTCCAGTTCTGAACAAACACAATATTTTTGCTACAAACCGTTGTTACTCTTGTTGTTGCTGTTGTTGGAAAATTGTAATCTTTTTCCCATTGCCATCATTTTGCATTTGGCTGACGGTTGATTTGCGGTTGTTATACCCGCAAATCCTGAAAATACAAATTGCTTCCATCAAATCAAAATACTTTTCGGGTGTGCACTGTGTACAATTTGTGAAACTACCGGGAATCAGTGACAAGCAGCACAAGACTAGCAAAACGAAACGGAGAATGGGTGAAAGAGAGACCGAAAATGGATGAGAAAAAGTGGAGTGGTGGAGAGAAGGGGGAGATCTAGAGAAATGCTCCAAAATGATAAATAGTGAGAAGAAGAGGAAAGAACAAGCATTCGCACACACACACACACACACACACACACACAAACGAGGTATTCAAACATACAAAATCCTAAATGAAACGATATCCGGTGAAATAGTCAGCAAACGTATGAGGAAAAAAATACACAAGCAGTTTTTGAGAGAAAAACTTCTTGCTTGCTAACAGTTCGTGCTCTCTCTCTTTCTCTCTATATGTTGCTGAGGTTGAGAATGACACATTCACATGTTGAGTAAAAGAGAATCGCAACAGTCAACCGGTTACGAAATAGAATTTTCGCAAACATTACGACATGTGAAAATTCAGCAAAAATTTCCATATTTAATTTAAAATTTGTACTAGTTTTCGTTTGATTATTTCAAAGCGTTGCTAGTTGTCAGGCTCTTTTTCCATCCCTCTCCTCCACGTTTTTTTTTTGGTTTTTATCACACCGACCTCATTGCTTTCGAATCCGGAACGACGACGACAACGACAGACTTGTGTGTGACTTTCGTGCTCCAAATTCCCGAATGAAAAATGGTAGCGACAGAAATCACATCATTCTACAATCTACATACACACCAAAGTCAATGCGAGAACAAACGAATTGGTAACGCAAAACAGAGAGAACGATAGAGAATGGCAAAATATATAAAACCAACGAGAAAAAGAGCAAATGCAAAATTGTCAACATTGTTTAAAGTGTAAAACTGAGTGCGCACAACATTTGATGATATTCCAATATGACTGTCGAATTCAAATGGTAATGCATACGAGTGCGTCTCTCTCAGTGTGTGTTTTCCGCATATTCCCTCTTTATCGCATTGGAAACGAACGGAAATCCGGACGTAATCTTATCAATTGAATCGTTGAATGCATATTCTGCTATCATCACATTTATTTCGCGAACGTATCGCAAATGTATGGTACATGCACGAACTTCAAGCTCAGCGCTTCCGATGCTTCACATTCGTTTTCGCAGTGATGTAAAGTATATTTCATTTAACATCTAATTTAATTGATACTCAACTAATTTAACGCATAATGCCTTTTATCAGCTATTGGAAAATTGTATTGCTGCAATTTTATCTCTCTCGTGCATGTGATGCAGTCTCTCGGGAGGCGCGGGCGACAGTGACGCGGGTGGCAGACGGTTTTGTCAATCGATTTTCATTGCAAATGACAACCGAGCGAGGAGAAAGCGTGAGCATGAAATAGAAAAAGCAAATTGAACAAAAGTTGATGACACTCAAAATTGAGGATGGCTTATAACTTTTCCTATTATATTTGCCGCACATTGCAATGTGCAAGAAGCGCACTGAGAGTTCGATTTGAGGATATAGCGTTGGCGGCAACGGCAATGGGATCAGCAACAGCATTAGCCATAACTGCCAGGGATTGCGATCGTGGCAAAATGTTTGCGAAACAAATAACTATTTTCATTTCGATGCCATTCGAGAAGTGTGAGTATGTGAATGTGTGCGAAAGATTCTACGAAATGCAGAAATGCTATATTGTAATATTTTTGCTGTGGGGAAAATCGTTTGGGATTTGACGTATGGATTTTTATTTAAATTTAAAATTGACACAATTGACTACGAACGCGCCGAATATGTGCGCCAAAAGACACAATGAAATGAAATGAACCGGCTGCCGTTTCCATGTTGTTTCAACATTTCCATGGTAGAATAGTTTTGATACATGCATTTGCGAGTTAAACCTGACTCGACACACAGTGAAAAACAAACACACACGCCACCAGCAGAAAGGAAGAAATGGCAAACGATATTTGAAATAATACCAAAATAGATTCCACCCAATCAACGAGTACTCCTGAAATGAGACGACGACGACGACGACGACGACGACGAGAACGGAAACAGTGACTATGGTGATGGTGGCAGCAGCAGCCGCTGTGCGCCAGAAGTATCGTATGAATTACCCGTGCCATCATTCCGACTGTCATGCATAAATAACAATTTTCAGGTGCAGAACATGTCTTACGTGCAAAGTTATTGTTATATCTCTGCACATTGAACAAACTCTGAAATTATCTCACCCAGCATGAGACCCGTGCTCAATAAGCTTTATGTTTTCAATTTCCATTTCAAATATTACATGAATTTTTGGCAAAAACGAATCAAACAGTTACGGCATCGAGGCAGTGTAGTGCTATGCGCTCCCATTCCCCATTTTCCACTCCGCAAATTGCTTGCGCGGCACACCGACACACTCACACACACACAGTGACTGAAATCTCACAATGAAAACGGAGATTTCGAGCGAAACAATTGAATGTACGAATCGAATTCCATTTGATCAATGTTAAACGCATGACAGCATGTATCACGTGTACTGATTCGTCTTTCCTTTTCACATCTCTCTCTCTCTCTTCACTGTATCGCATTTTATGTGGAGTGTGCGAGATGCGTTTGACGATTTTTGCCATTATCACTGATACAGTTGTCAATATATAATTTTGCCAGAAACACGCATTTTCAAAATCATATTCACAGTCGGATTTCTCTTTGTTCAACGTTGTTGTTGTTGATTTTTTTCGTCGTCGTCGTCGTCGTTGTGGGCTCGTCATCGTTCGATTTGCATATGTTGTATAATCATCGTCACATTTTGTCGCATGAGTCGCCATCATTTTTCCTTCTTTTTCTGTCTCCTTCTCTTTTGCATTTCGAAATGATATGAATATTAGGGCTGTCGGATTTAGTTGCATGTTTTACAAAATGAATCGGATGGAAATATATGTAACATTGTCTTGTCTGTGCGTCGATCTGTGTTACAGTCAAAGAAAAACGATGAGACGATGAGACGATGAGAAATTCTCTTGAGGCGACAGAACAGCTCAAAAAAAAGCAAAACCAGCAGCAAGACCACCGCTATAGAATATTTACTATCTACGAGATGCAGATCCGTCGTAACGACAAACTGACACAATCACAAAGCATGAATGAGGTATGAGAAATGGATCACTTGATGCGAAAATTCGTTACATAAATGCGACTAAAAACTTATTTTCGATGAGACATTTGTGTGTGTGAAGCAAACGAGTGAACTCATTCATATCAGATTTGCCTGTCAAACCCGAAAAACACAGGACGAGATAGAGAATGATGAAAATGGAACAGAGCAATATGGTAAAATGCCAATATGGCCCAGATTTGTATCGCTTCACGAAGCCAAGATAATGGTGAAATACAAATGAAAATGGCAAACCGAGAGCTAAATGCCAACTCTCAATATATGTTCAGCTAATATTTTTTGCAAAAAAAAGAGAGAAAAGAAATAAAAAAGACAAACCGGCAAAAATTGGGAAAAGCATCCATGTCAAGACAATAGCACGAAAATCACAGAAAACATTCATAAGCCAATGCATAATAATAAATGTATGAGAGTTTTCGCTGAATTTTTCATTTCCCCCTACCTTTATCAATCGACAACGACGATCGAGAATTGTGAGTATGGCACACGGCGCACAGTGACGTGGCCGCTACTACTGCCGCCGCCGCCGTCGCCGTTACATTTTTCTGCGTCATTATTTTCAATTTTATTGGAAAATTGACAGCTTACTATACACCGCATGTGGCTAGAAAAAGAAGCAAGTCTACTTCTACCATCTCTTGATATTGATTCGATGCCATTCGCAAAAATATCAATGGTCGTAAATCATTGAATTTCTTCTGTTCGTTTCGATGAGAGAAAGAGAGTATGTTTTTCTACAAAGTGAAAAATCGCTTTTTTTTCTCTATTTTATCACTTCTTCAAACGAATAAAAAAAAGTGCGAAAGACTAAAGCGAGAAGTGAGAATCGATGAAAAATGAAACGCACTGCGAACTCAATGGAAATAACTAAGGGGAAACGAGAAGGGAACGGAAGGAAATCCATGGTGTGAAGTGGAGAGTTCTTATTGAATACGGTTGTTTTTTTTTCTACTTCTTTGCTTCAAAGTATTATGAGAGCATGGGAAAACTCAAACGAGTCAATTCTCTTCGGCATGTTCATTGGCTTTTTTGTGTGTGTGTTTGATTCAATAGCAGTTGGGAAGGAGGAGCATATGTTCGAAAAGAATTTATGATCCTTTGGCTCTTCCCAACAAACATTAAATTGGCCACTTTCCACATGCGATTCATTCACTTATTACTTCCACATTGTCAACCGGCAGAAATATGATCGTTTTTCATCGGTTTTCATAATAATTTAATAGGCGAGCGGGTGAATCTGATTCAGTGTTTTGCTGAATTGAACTCAACCGAACCAAACCAAACCAAACCAAACGGACGACTATCGTGTTGATAGTTTTTTCAAAATGGTTGTCATTAGTACAAGCATTTATAATCTGAATTGATTAGTTACAACTGATTGCTGCTTATTGTTCGTATCATCGTTTATTTAGATTCACGAAATAGTACCGCTGTTGCTGCCACTGCACACTGTTATCATATCTATAATTGGCCCGTCTCATAGTTGTTTGTACGTTGAATTATGCGGTGTGTTGTGTGCTGCGTTGGGCTGGTGGTGCGATTTGTGAACTTTCTTTTGGTTTCCCCTAATCAAATAGTTGATAAAGTTGCCTATTCAAGCAGACACGTGGGCCTGATCCCACCTGCACCGTTTTTCAGGTGATGTGTTTCATTTGCCCGTACACAGAAAATGATAAGGAATTCGTTGAAAAAGGTCGCATTAGACAAGCGTGAGTTAGGTAGAGTGTGTAAGAGAGGAGTGGGTAAGGGAATCAAGATGATTCACAAGGAATGTTCATGTTTGTCCAATAAATATCGTCGGCTGATTTTCGAAAGCGACGCATTTGCTTTGGCCTCTTGTGCTGGCGTGGTAACATCAGAAAAGCAAAATTCACATGAATAGCATGAAATTTTAATGGTCTCGATGGAATTCAAAGCACATCGTGGTTACCTAAAGCGCCGCACTGAAATCGGCCAAGAGTCAAAACTTTCTATGTGTGTCGTTCTTTTATGCACGGTTTTTGTTTGTTTGAATTTCATTGATTTTTTCTCCCTCTTCTACCACTTCTTCTCCTTCTTCTTCTTCTTCTTCTTCTCCTTCTTCTTCTTTCTGTGTGTTGAATATTCTCGTCGTCTTACACTGAAACATAATAGAATACATTATCCCCGGCAACCGATGTGTGCTGAAGGTATACGGTTAACCGAAACTAGTTAAAGTGTATCATTCGGTACGAATCGCATACATAAAATATCCTCTAAAAATAAACCGAAACATAATCATATTGATGAAGACGAAGTCAGAGGAGCAAAAATACAACCGAAAAAAGTGTAACAGTAATCGTATCATTTCGAGAGGGTAAAAATGCGCTTCAGCTTATTATTTCACTCGTCATACAATTCAAGCATTTTTGCGTCGTGTGGTATTTCGACTATTTTTCGGTGTGTTCAATGCGAACATGTCCCACATACAGTACACAGTACACAGAACACACCTAGATTACATTATCATATGGCGAAACGTAAATGCGAAATTCGCTGAAATGGTCTGATGTGACAACAACAAAAGCATTGGATAAAACGAAAATGTGACAATGAAAATGCTGCGCGACAAACATCTTCGAACGCTTCAAAAAAAGAGCAAACGACCAATGAAAAAAAATAGAACGTCGAAGCAACGCACGTTCCATATTCAACTAAGTGCATGCAAAGAGAAAGTACTTTTTAAGCAGAGACAAACAGCAAAACATTGCGGAGAGCAAAGGAAGATAGCATCCGACAAGTGCAAAACCATTGCCAATGCCATTGCCGTTTCTATTTTTGCCATTCGCATAATACATTTAAATTCAATGTATGAATATGATAAAATCTACCCCATTTTCATAACAGTACACACAATAAAATTATTGTTATTATATGATATGAACAGTATAATGTGTTTGTTATTATTGCTTGTGTTTGGTTGTGCGCTCGATCGTTCGTTCATTCATTCGCTCATTCGTTCGCCCGCTCGCCGGTGCGCGCTAACGCCATTGTCATTTGCCATTGGCTTTTATCTCCCATTGCCTTCTCTCTCTTTCTCTCTCTCTCTCTCCATGTCCCATATTGTATATCATTATTTTGCCTACATTGATAAAGTTGTTGTTGTTGATTTTGCTTACCATTTCTCGAATTGGACAGGTATACAACGATGATGAAATATAATAATGATGAAACCATTTGCTATCTCTATTGCTCATTATTCCTTAATTTTTCTTAGAATCGGTTACATTTTGAAGGAACTAATTTGGAAATAATTCATTTTTTTCCATCCTGTGCTATGGTCCTCAAAAGTTATGTAAATTAGTCATGAGCCATTACCGATTATGAAATTCGGTTAAATATTAGAATTTGATGCTTTAGTTGGTTTTCATTCCATTTGTTGTTTTATTGTGATGAGCATTGGTAAATTGAACATGCTATACGCATGTTGAAATACACTAATCTTCTCAACGGTTTTAACGATTCAGTCATGAATGTCGCTCGAACGTAGAAAATCTAATATACCTAATGGCACAACCTACATTTTCATTATCGATGTGCCATGGTTTGGGTTGCCGAAATTGTCATGAAAACTGTTTTTGCTCCACCATATTCCGGCAGTGGCGGTGGCGTCGCTTTGGTGCCTGTGGATCCATCGTCGAAAATGTTAATACACACTTAAATTTCACATCATATGCAAATCCATAAAAGTTGATGACATTTGTGTTGTGACATCATTTGAAATAAACGGTCATACGTTTTCGTTGTTCATCGCACTGAAAATGCTCACCACCTAGACAGATTGACTGAACAGCGTTTATATGTAGCGATTGAAAATTTTAATAAGTGTGCTTCGGTGAATGTGTGTGGGATGGGAGAGTGATATGGCAAACGGTTTTACCCTTGTCTACCACTTTCTGCTCATTTTACGCTTGTACAATTGTTTGTCATAAGTTTTTGAGGCTGATGCGTGAGCAATGCCAATGCTCAACGGGTGCTCGTCTTCTCACCGACTCCGGTTTATGCTCCGAAAAACTCGCTCTCTTGCTCTCACCCTCTCATTAAGATAATAATCATCATCTAATGTGGTTTGGAGCATTTTGTCTGTGTGATTGATTGTTAATATTTGATAAGGGTCGTTTATTTTCTTTTTTAATGCAATTAATTACGCAAGACTTAATATCTGTCGAATGTTTGGTGTGGCGTGGCGGCTTCAAACCAAAATGCTCACCCAATGAATATCTATACAGTATACACGTACATATTGTCGCCGTTTACCATCAGCGTCAAATCATTTTGCTCGTTCATATGAAGCCGACGCTGAATTTTACTATGCAACAAAAATTCACAAATTCCACATTAAGAACATATTCAAGGCGAAACGGCGAACAACTTTTTTTTTGGGCCAGCCATTTATAATATCACCAGCATATTTTCGCATCGTAAAATGCACGGATAAATATTAATGAATTTGTGTGTGTGTATGTGTGTGTTTCTTTTTATGTCGCATCGTGCTTTATGACTCTTTATCTGCATGTTGAACAGCTTATTAGTTTATTCAAATAGTGGCTGGCAGGTAATGGCAATGAGCTGCTTTATTTCTGCGCTTCTCTCTTCACTAACCGTAAAAATGCTTATTTAATGAAATTGTATATGTTGATGGCGGGACACACAAAGTTGCCAAGAGAATTCTTGGAAAATTTTCCTCGTACTCACACACACAGTGTTGTTATATGTGGTGGCATGAAGTCAAAATATCACGCGACTCGACGCTATAAATCTGATTCGATTTGCTTTTGGTTGTTTTCTTCGCCAGCTTTAACTTGGCTTTAATAAGCTTGAAACAGAATATGTGTACGATTTGGTTGGAGGATGATGCACAACAAATCCTCACTCTGACGCTCCGAAAGGAACGAACAAACGAAGGGAAAAATATGAAATGTTTACTGCCATTTTGCTGACAATGCAAATGAGTTAATGCATAACTTTATGATAGCAATTGTGTTGAAATATTTTGTAATACATTGGAGAATGCAGATTCTATTCAAATGCACACAGCAAAACCATAAATAATTCAAGTCGTGATATAATCGTTAAGCGAAACATAAAAACTATCGAGAGAATGAACGAGAAAAAAAAAATTACGTTAAAAATGCACGAATAATAACTCATTCCCAACCAGGAATATAAAATACATTCTGTTTATATATGCGAGCAGCGGAAGCAACAGCCAGAAAAAAAAGTAATATAAGGATGGATTCTAATGCAGTTGTTTGGAATCATCGGGCAAATGTTGTCATATGACGATTTTTATGAGCAAAATAGAGCACAACTATGATGTATTATAAATCGCATCCCAAACATCACAGATTACCAATTGCAGAGAATTATTTATTTACATTTTTTTTCTCTTTTGGTTTTTTTCCATCCTCCCCGATTAACCGACGACGACAACGGAACAACAACAACAACAACAAAAAATGCGCCTTATAATTTTTGCGACGAAGCTATTTTTGGTTCATATCCGATTTGCGTAGTTCCGTTTTTATGAACCGGGTCAAAAACTGCATTTCATTTTCATTTTTCGATAGAGCAGCTTATTCGCTGGTTTAACAAGCATGAGGCGGACAGAAAAAAAATGTCGCTGCTGCTTTGCTTTTTCGTCTCTTATTTTATTTTCTCATCCCTTCTCACTCTCCGTCTCTGCGTTGCCACAACTCGATACTAGTTGTCCTTAGTGTTCTTTAAAAAAACAATTTATTACATTTTTCTCTTCGCCCGTTTGTTGTCGTCGATGGCTTTGCCCGGTTGTGTTACAAGGTTTTATTGCTTAAACGGCTTCAAGTGTTGTTTTTCTGCCTTGTTTTGCATTCAAGCGGCCGGATTCGAAGGGCGTAAATTCACAGCGACAATTTCCGTTTTAACGGCGCGTCGATTCCGAAAAGTACAAACGACGAACAAAATTCGATCTAGCGCACATATAAAAATGGAATCGTGTATAGGAGAATGGACGCAGTTAAGCGAATGTGTATAGAAAAAAAAGAAAGTCAAACCGACCAAAAATATTTTCCAAAGCTATATAAAGCCTTGCACATCCGGTGTGTATTATTAATTTTCAAGCCTTCGGTATGGGCGCATTCGCACGCCCCGGTCTCTCTGTCATAAACAGCATTGCATAGTAATGCTAATGGAAATTCGTCAAATCAAATGTAAACCCGCCTGTGTGAATTGCTTCGAAAACGGAATGTCCAAATATTTGCATACATGCCAATTTTATGAGTCTATGATTTCCCTACAGCATACAAGCTCGAATTGGCATTGACGCGTAACAGCAATGTGCAGAAAAAACGACAAATTCCTGAAAAATTTCGAGCTCATTCAATGTTTCTCTCTGTATGTGTGTGCTGTCGTTATTGGTCAGCATATCGTTCGCAAGCATTCCGGATGAATTTCAAGTGGTATTAACATCGGAGCCATTCAATTCTGGAATGCATCTCGCATAGTTGACAGCAGCTATTTTCTGCTCATCCTTCTGAAATGAGCCTCACTATGAGCTAATATACCAGGAATTATAATAATTTGTTCGATGCAAAAATGTAAAAACCTGAAAAATGGGCTATTTTCAGAGTATTTTAATATCGATTATGTGTCCCATCCGGCACATTGTTTCCCAAAACGATCATGGAAGTTTCAAAAATACGCTCGAAATTGGGACACTCCAGTTAGGAGATCAGAAGGACAGCAAAAAATACTAAACTATTTTCCGCCATCGGTCGAACTTATCAAGAATTCTTTCGAAACTTCCGACATACTTTGAAGGATTTTGTTCAAGTTGTGACAAACTCTATTTAATCCGAGCGAATTATATTCACTGTGTTTATGTATGTAACAATATCCGTGGCAACCATACTCAATTATGCGATCCAAGGCCATTCAACATCTGGAGACCATCTGGGAAAATAAGACATTATTTTTCTACATATCGGTGAGAAGGTGTGTAATAAATATTGTATATGACATGCGAGAACAGCTGAAGGGTCAACCGCGAGCCCACATAAACATTAATGCTTACGGAATAAACCAAAACAAAAGGTGTTTAATGTGTGCATATTTATTTCTTTGATTATTTATTTAGCACCTATATGTTTTGGATCGGATTCTAACCGATTTTCGATTGTGACTGCTCTTTGCTCTATCCCACGAACGAAACACACCATATTACGGCAGCAAATATAAAATGTAATTTATTATGAAATTGTATGTTCACTTTGATATGTCGTTGGGCTGCTCTATGGAACGGAATGGTCAACAAAGCTTGATTTCTCAAATAAATTAGATAGAGCGGAGCGAAGGGCAAAAGCCAACATTTTGATATAATAAATAAACTAACCGTAACCAATATCATACGGTGGTGTATAACATGATGACCTGTATTTTTCGGTGTTTGTGTGTTTCGGTCGAGTCAACAACAAAAACAACAACATATGGATAAAGTCGTCTTAAATCCACTTAGTTTTTTGACTAAAGGCAAGCTTGCTTGCGCCACAAATAGTTTGGAGCATTACACAAAATGAATTAGTGCTTGGAAATAAAGTCGTTGTCAAAAGTGGCATTACACAATACGGAGAAGAAGAGAAGAGAAAAAAAACATATAATTAGGTGATAAACGGCGATTGGTACGCCGTTGTGATAAATACCTATTTGGTTCAGAAATGGCTTTGAGTCAGTGTGTAGCCATGGCCCATGGTGAATTATTGCAACATACACACAATCTGCTTCGAGTTTTACCAAAAACCAGATTAATTGGATTTATTTATGAAAGGCCAAAATTGGGGTTCGAGAAAGAGAGAGAGAGAGAGAAAGAGAGAGAGAGAAAGAAAGAGAGAGAGAGAGAGAGAAAGAGAGAGAGAGAGGAAAAAAGGTTGCAAGTGATTCAAATAAATATTTCGATTACATTTTTCATAAAATCACACAAGAAGGGATCAGTGTTAGTGTTCTACATAAAAGGCCAATTGACATACGGCACAAGATTTCCTATATATATATATATTGGCTACTGGTCATTCTCTCGTTCACTCTTGAATATTATCAACGAACCGAATAATGGGTAATGTTCAACATGATTTTGCTCTTTCTCCATCCTGAACTGTGTGGCAGCGACGATCGATTATTCCGGAGGAGTGAAGTGGTGATAAAACGAATGTTAACGTTTATTGCTTACGGAGCGTTTATTTGCCTTATTGTCTTGCCATGCCAATATTGATACTCTCGGGATAAAGTAAACCGTTTTTGTTGTTGAGTCAAATGCGCTCTCGCTATTCGGCCACATGCTTTTTTTCGCTTCAGCTTCATCCATCGATATAATAAAGTAACTAATATCATTTTTTTCTTTTTCTACTCTGCTTTCGATTGTTCAGCACAACAAACGGATGTTTTTTTTTTCTTGCGTCGGTGTAGCGATAAAATCATGTCATATGCTATCGAGGCCATTGACTTTAGTTATCTTTGGACGGTGTAGACACTGTCTACGGCGATTTTAGAACGTTAATCAGCACTGACAATGGCTTACAAACCTCATTACAGTCGATAATTGCTCAACACCATCCATTCAATGCGCAAATTTTATTTGTTTTCCGCCGACGATGTCGGTAAAGAAAAAACGAATAAAAGAGATATCCGAATGGCAAACGAACAAACGACCGATGACCAGATCATCGTTAAGCGAAGCATATGGTCGTTTGTTATCAGTTTACTATGGAATCGATTGGTTAGCGCGCCATGAGCGCGTTGTATGTGTCTGCCACAAACAAAAAGCGATATTACTTAACACTGCTTCTTCTTTGGCAAATGGTCATTTGCAGTTCCAACCATTCTAAATCGCTCACGAGATACAATGAAAATCGTCATTAAACCTACTCAAATCGATACTTGATTACAATCATTTTCTAATATGTTTTTCCTTTCTGTACAAAGCCTTCTCTTTCTTATGCTCTCAGTGGTAAACCAAAAGTATCACAGACATTTCGAGCCGACTGGTGATGGATCCAGTGTCATTAAGGCACAATTCACACCATCGGATCGTGATTATTTAGAAATTATAAAATGAGCATTTTTCCCTTCCGTTTAGCGAGTGGTTAAGGGCCTAAGTTTGTTCATTCGAGCCAATCGCTTTAATCCAATCAGTGAATGACTCGTCGACTTTTACGAGTTGACGACAACGACAACGACGACGACGAAGACGCAAAACATGCACACGCAAAACGTTGCGAATCCCAAGGGCATCTGTGATACCGTCTAATTTTTTAGAGCGGAAAAAGCATTGCAAACATAATAATAGAACTTAGAGAGCGTCGAAGTGACGAACAAAAGTAGGCACACACACTGCAAAGAACCGAGAGTGGTGGAGAGAAAGAGAAACAAGAGAGAAGAGAATCGACAACAAACCGCAAACAAACGATTACAGCCAAAAAATAATTTATTTCGCTGCTTCTTCTTTTTTATTGTGTGTTCATAAGCACACGGAATACGAAAATAAGATGATCGAGTCTGAATATAATACAAGGACATTGAAAAGTGGCGACTGATGCAAAAACGAACCCTACGACCGCTCCGAAAAAAGGAAATACTTGTTGTGTGTCGCGTGTGAACATATTTAAATTCATGACAGGCCGAGCAAACCAGGTCATAATCAGCAAGATGTTTTATGTGGCCTGTGTGAACAGAATGTCAATTTTTTTTTGTTAGTACTGTTATCGTTTGAATTCTTCTGTGTTTTTCAGTTTGAAAACGAAACAGAAAGATGAGCCACAAGAAGAAAAAAAGACACACGATGCCGTTTCATTTTCACAATGTGCATTATCATTGTGTATGAGCTGAGGCAGCATCACTGGATCGAATATGTCATGCAATCCAACCATTTTATATCTCCAGTACTTTCGAGTCACAACAAAAAAACAGCATACACACACCAAAACTCATTTCGTGATTTTTCTCGATTGAGTCGCTGAATTTCAATTTCTCGTTTTATATTTTGCTCCGCCATTCTCTTTTCATTTTGATTTTCAGGCCTCTCTCGCACACACACAACTGAATAAAAACCCGTTTCACTCATCATTTTGCCATTTCGGTAGATGTACAAACGAATCGCCTCAAATCATAGTCATTTTGCTGACACCGTTACTCATAGTTACGAACGAGCTCATGCAATTTTTCTTCTTCTGCTGTTGCCATGGGTTGGTCATTTGGAAAGCGAAGGCATGGTATACACAGAAAAAAAACGCAGACAAATTTAAAACAATTCCATGGTAAGGATTAAAAATGTTTGCGCAAAAAAACGAGTGGCAAGCACGAGGCAGACAAAAGGACATGAGCTCAACAACAAACTGTGTTAACCCGCAAATAGAGTTAGGCCAACACTATGTGTAGTTCATCGAAATGTGAATTGCGGAATGTTTGCTGGCGAAAAAACCAACCAGAGCAGAGAGAGAGAAACAGAGAGAAAGCGAGAGAGAAAAAAAAACAGCGAGCAATGGCAAATTTTTAACCTGAATTACCGAGGCACGGAAGCAAGCTTGTACATGGGAAATGTTCAGGATTTAAGTTTTTTTCTCGTCGTTTTTACTCGATTCACTCTTCGGATTTTTCGCTTGTCTTTTGATTGTTTACTTCGATTTCCGGGAAAATGGCTTGCATGATTCAAACAAATCGGTTTGAGCAATCGCTTTTCATGAAACCATTTTGTATCAAAAACCGCCTAGATTAAATGGGGTTAAAGTTGAGTAATGAAATTCCGTGAAAAAATCGTCTAGCTTACACGTCGTCAAGGAACGTTTCACCTTTGTTTTTAAGCAACATTTCTCGGAAGGCATCCGAAGGGAAAGATTCGTTGATGGTGGTGGTGGTAGTGGTGCTGATTCACGATTTTTTTGCAAATTTTAAGCCGCAAATTCAAAGAACCGTGTACTTTCAAACAACAAACCTGAAATGAGAGCATGATAAAAATCATGCGAAATATCACAAACACACAAAAGTTCCCGTTATAACAGCAGAACAAAAAAAAACAATTCCTGAGCAGGAAAATAGTGTATGAATACAAATGTCTTTTTCTGTATGTGAGGTCGACTATTGAATTTAAACCACAACAAAAACGCCACATTGCATTTTGGTGGAACATTTTGAGGCTCGGCATACACACACACGAGAGAGAGAGGGAGAGATGACGAAAAAATGTTGGACGAAGTAAATGTTTTAGGATAGTAGTTGGATACAAAGCGATGGCTGCAATTACATTTAGCCAGCCGCTCTCTTTCAGTCTCTCGCATCATGCACGTAGAACAATAATGTCTGACAATGACGTTGCTGGTTTCTCTTGCTCTCATTCTATATGAGCACCACGAACACACGACAACGACAACGACGACGACGATGATGATGATGTGATGGTGACGATGAACAATTGTGAAACGACCGCACTTGCTAGTTTATCGTTTGTTTTTTTTCTCTTCCTTGTTAAAAATAACGTGGGCATATAGAAAAAGAGCGTAATGTGAAATCTGACATGATCGAAATTACGATATGCAGTTCGAGCGCGCGCGCGCGCTATCTCAAATTCTCACTGTTCCAAAGGTCTTTTCCGCCACCGCAATAGCCGTAATGTGTGTATTGTTCAGGTCTCCACAGCTCATCTCTTGCTGTAATGCAGTCACAAAAACAACGCACCAAATAAATTACAAATGCTCAAACCGAGAGTAGAAAAAAAGGCGAACAGAGGATGGGTTGGAGAAAAGAGAGAGAATTATGTTTGCTCATCATTTTTCATCCAGGAAAACTGAATAAAATGATAGAACAAAAACGAGATGAAATTTGAGAAAAAAAAAATTGAATTTTTAGGAATTGCGGTGCGGTGTGACTGTTGCCATCAGTGTCGAGGCGAAAATTGAAATGAAATTGAACCTGGCAATGGCTTTGTTACTGCCTCTCGCTGCCTCGTTCTCGTTCGCCATGATGTGATCAAGCATCCATTTACAATGCGTCCTTTTTTATATGTGTGCTGTTGCTCTATCTCGTGTTCTCGCGCTGTCATTTGCTTTCCGGCGGTTTTTGCTTGTGTGTGTGCGTGTGGCTGACAATTGCAATTATGTGTGTGTGAGCGTGGTCACATTTTCGCCGAAAAGACAGGAAGAGAAAAAGGCCAGTAAGTGGCAAATTGTACAGATATAGCAGTAATATTTTTGTGACAGGATGGCATTTATTAGAAATGTGGCAGGCATTTTGTGATGTATATTAATTTACATTTTGTTAATGGCTGTGTTTGTGTGTGTGTGTGTGTGTGTGTGTGTGTAGCATTGTACTACTGATACCGCTGCTGCGTATGTACGCCATGCGTTTTGAAACTTCCTGTCGTCGTTTCCATATCTTTTCATCTGATTTTGGTCGGATGGTATTTTTCATTTCCATCGCGAAAAAAAAACTGTACATTTCTTCAATTCATTTTTTCTGCTTGTCGTTACTTCGGTAGGCAGATGAGAGAGAGAGAGAGAGAGAGAGAGAGAGAGAGCGGGGAAAAACAGGGAAAGCACGAGAAATGAAGAGCGAATGGTATCATGTTAATTTATATGCTTTCTGGTAAATAGCAACAGCAGTAGCATACATCTGGTTTCGAATATTTCATCAACTGACGACAACGGCAACGCACATGACACGAGAAAAAAAAACACGAGTTTATTCCATGAATTGGCGTAACAAAAGAAAATTAAGAGAAAAGAATAGACAAATGAAACCGAATTTTCAATTCGCAACGCATCGTTCACCATCGTTCACCATCGATATTTTTCAACATTTCGATTATATTGACTGTGTGTGTCTGTGTATTACATTATTCGTAACATCGAACAAAAGCCCAAAACCCAGTGATAGAGTTTGTGTGTGTGTGTGTGTGTAAGTGTTCGCTTCACTAGCTTCTGAGCACACTTTTATTTATATCTCCTGAATCAATAGGCTGTCATGGATGTGCTGCTGTTGCTTCATTTCGGTATTTATGCGTGCTTGCGGCACAATACGAGATCAATAAATAAAATCTCTCTCTCGCTCCTCCAAAGTGGAATATATATGGTGTATCGAGGCGAGCGTTTAAAAAAAAAAGAAAAAAACCCAAAAGCTTATGGGATTTCAATCGTGCGCATTTCATTAAAATTTATTGAAGTGATGTGTGGCGCACGGGAGCGCTCGCGCGCGCTTCTATTCGTTCGTTTCACTTCGCATCGCACAACAAAACATAACCTAACAAAGGAAGAACGATATATGCAATGGATTCACATTTCGATTCGGCAAACAACAAGGCCCGGAACGATTGCGGTGCGCGCGATGAACATAAAATACCTGGAATAAAAATAAATTTCAACTAGACAACAATGAAGACAGAATTTTTGGAAAAATAAACATACTGAAGCAAATAACATAAATTACAACGATGGGTTCGGAAATCAACCCTTACACCAAGTAGCAACAGCCGCACCACCACCACCACCACCACCAGCTCTCAATACGATTGCTTTCAACAATTGGAGCGAAACATTCTCACATACATTCGAAATCGAGCAATTTTAATAATCATAAAACACGCCGCAGTTATTATTATCGCTGATTGTTTTCAATTTGGATAGTGGTGGGCAGACAGGCCCTGGCAAGCGTGTTTGTTCAGTTCCAAAATGACCTTGGACCCGGACGGCTTAATAAACTAAAAATGTTGATGCATGTTCATTCAGACATTTTCATGAGTATACATACGTATGAAATGTGGCGTCAAAATCGACTAATGAATGTGTAATCGTCATTTATATTTAGGTTTGTGGTGCATTGCTTTCCATTTGTTATAATAAATTAACTGAAGCCAGCCAGACTGAGCGCGAACACACCAACACACACATGCTGAGCATTGGATCAATTAGCCATTTGGCACAGTAATGAGCAGCACTTGGGTTGCTCTGTGAACCGTACCAGATCCTGACACACATTAATATGTACATTCACATTATCTTTCTGGTTAATAAATCGGAATTTTAGCCAAAATGTATTTTCAAAACCCATCGAGATATCGGAAAAATTCAATGGCTTACAAATGCGAAAGTTCAAGCGCGCTACAGTGTGCATACATATACACAAAAGAACCAAAATCATACGTCTAATTACATTTAATTAGGCAAACGTTACTAGAAGTCATTCGAAGCGGGGAGCAGGGCTAATGTAATTAGCTCGAGATTCAAACTCGATAAATTGCTTCATAATTAAAACGAGTCTAGTATTTTGAGTAATATGCGTTTAATTATGCTTTATTCAGGCAAAACTTTCACTCAAATTACAAACGTTCAGGCCATTGCTGCTCCAATCAATTCCATTATAATCAGTGTTTCGACGTCGATGACTCGTGCGCGCAATTCTCATTAGTCGAAATTGTTGCAATCCCATTTTCGTCTGAACTCCCCGGTCGTTCGTTCTTTATTTATTATTTACTTATATCCATAATTCTGATGGACTGCAATTTTTCGAGCGCCCACGTGCAATTCCAGTTGTAGTACACTAAATATAAATATTAAAGTTCCGTTTCCATGCCGAGATGCTTTCGACATTTCCAAGAATTCTGATTCGCTTTGAATGGCTGCGACGCGCCAGCCAATACGCTTCTATTGCACTCGAAATTTCGTTCATTTGTTTTGACTTTGCATGAATTGCTTTCAGTTGGGATGCTTTTGCCATGCTGTGTTTTTCGTTTTGTTTTTTGGTTATATTTTTTGGTTCCGAATTTCACTTCTGCATTGGCGATGGTGAAGTGCCTTAGTTTTGCCACCTCATGCATGAATAAAGGTATTCCCACCATGTGATTCCCTGTGTTTTTGTTTATTCCGTTTATTGAAAGTGTTTTGTACGTGTGTATGTTGGTTTTTTTTTAGCATTGCTCATTTCATATTGCAAGCAAACATATTTCATTCGTAATGGAATTTTGTTTTTGTTGCACGAGCATCGAAATAAAATACTTGCCATACTCGGGCGGAAAGTCGAAGCAGGGAGTGAGTGAGTGAGAGAGGGAGCGAGAATAGGAACAATCAGAAGGCGACAGAGGCAGTGGTAACGCCAACAAAAAAGTAAATTGCTCACACAAATGTTGTGTTGTGCCGTATGTTGTGTTTGCACAATTTGCCATTTGCCATAATTAACTCTAGTCGCTGTGTGTGAGTTTTTTTTTCTTCATTCGTTTTATGTTGCTCTGGTTTTCATTGTTCTTGGGTACGCTTGACTCATTCTTCATTCGGTCAATTGTTTCTTGTACTCGCTGGCGTTCATTTCATTTCATTTTCTGCAGAACAGGACGCTGCCGTTTGTTGTTGCGACTTCAATGTTTTTTTCGCCCTCTCCCTGAAACTCATCTTACTTGCCTCTGTTCCGAATAGGTGCTTCAGGTGTTGTATATATTTCAGGCGTACACATTCATTTTCTCTCTCGCATTCGTTGCCTTTTTTTTCATTATTTTGGAGCTCGTATTTAGTGGTGCAACAATTATCGTTTTCAATTCTTTTCGCGTGAGCATTTCTCACCCACCGTGGAAGAAAAAACGTACCGCACATCTATCCATTTACTTAGTGTTTTTGCTGCCGCTGTTGCCGTTGTTGTCGTCGTTGCGGTCTCTGGAAGTATTGAAATCTTCCGTATTGCTATTCGTCGTCTACACACTGGTGCAAATTCTGTGCACGTTCCCACGTAATACGAATAACGGTTGGTTTTTGTCACGGAAATTATTATTCGCAGAAATATGAGAAATCTCACCTGCTCAGCGCACTTGGGCTTGAAATACGCGCGCGTCTTGTGCTGGTTTGTCTCGATTTTGACACAGATTTGCATTTGGTGTATGGTCTCTCTCTCTCCACCAATGTCCGTTGTTTTTTTTCTCAATCTTCCTCATCGTCGTCGTGGTGCTTTTTTTCGTCGTCATCGTGGTTGGTCGTGGTCGAAACTGCAACAAAATTCCATTTCGTTATGATTTGTTATTCCGCGTCGCAACTTCTTTCTCTCATTTGCCGTTTGGCTCATTGTAGCCTGAAAGGGAAGCATTGGCACCGTGCGTGGTGGAAGAGTAAGAGAAAATGAAATAGGAAGCGCATAAAAAACGGGTAAAAACTAAATTATTCTCATATCTCCCAGACCAAATACGCTTTCGAAATGAATTTCTCCAGTTTAACTGCTTTGAACGTTTAAAAGTGCCCCGGTGCTAAGGCGAACGAGCGTGTGTGTATGTGAACAAGCGAGAGAGCGATGCTGGCCGAAAAAAAAGAAGGAAAATAATAAAATTTTATGCTCATAAAACGGAAATAGCAATGATACACCTTTCGGTGGCCATGTACTAAATCTAACCGCTCCGGCTTGCGAGCGTCCATAAAAAAACCGGCTCCAAAACATTTACCCACCACTTTGAGCCAGTAAATTGTTTCAATTGCTACAAATATTTTCGCATAAAATCTTTATTTACTCGTTTTTTTTCGCCGTGTTTGGCCGAAGGAATACGGACAACAACAGCAGCTGCCGGTGAATGTGTGTGTGTGTGTATATATATATCGCTGGTATTCGCTCGCAAAATGTTGATGATGATACTAACAACAAAACTAAAAGCGAAATTAAAATAGTTTGCCTGCAAAAATATGCACATGTGTGTTCATGAGCCTCGGTCAGAATATCACAATTTTTAACCAAGAGAGAGATATTGGGAGCACCAGTTTTGCGTTGCATATGCGTACTCTCTCTCTCTCTCATTTTTCCTGGCTCGTTATGTGAGTATGTAATACAGAAATGCCGAACGAAAAACTAACCATAAATTTAATTTTCCGTTATAGTTCGTACTGTCACCTCCTTGTTGCTCACACCACACCACACACAATCCCCATTGAAAGTCATCGTTGTTCATTCAGTCTCTGGCTAAAACGCTTACTTTCGCTCGCTTTCGCTTTTGAAAAGTTCATCGTTTTCCACCGCATTTCCATTTTTGTTTCCACTCACTTTTCGCCGTTCGAATTCCTCTCGGTTCTTTTTTATGATTGTTTTTGTTGTTGGCCACATTTTCGATATGCACACTACTCTCTATCGCCTTCTTTTGCTTGCATTGGAACGTGACGGTGAGCGTCATACCTTTTACGGATGACTTTATTTCCTGGTGCGAACGCTCTATTTTCTCCCTTTCTGCGTCTCTCTTTCACTCTATCTCGTTCGCCGCTTTGCATTCGTGATTGTGTTCGAGTGTTCGTGTATTTTACATTGTAAAAATAGAGCAAACGAATAGTGATGCATTGTTTCATATTCAAATATAGACATTTATTTTGCTTTTCCACCTTTTTTATGTCAGCTTGACTCGCAAATATATTGTTTTAGCTACACGAAACCGAAGCTAAACCGTGTCTCATATTGCTTTTGTTTCTTTTTTGCTCGTTTTTTTCTCTCTCCTCTGTTCGTCTAAATAAAAATAGGATGGATTAAAATTGCTGCAGTTTTTTTATTTGTTCGCTTGGTTTCGGTTTCCTCTTTTAGCACAATCGCTCGCGCCAAATGGGAAAATTTGAAAAATTTGCATTCTCATCAAGTGAGAGAGATAGAGGAAATTGGAATTCCCCCGCATCAAAATGGTGTGCACTTCTTAAATAATATCCGCTAATAAACAAGCGCAAAAACCCATTTTTAATCACCATATGAACGAGAATATTTAGCCCGATGGCAATTTTTTCTCTTCCTTTGCATTGTGAATCGTTTTTATTTTGAAAGTTTTTGTGTATGAGTGTGCACTGTGTGCCGCACGCGCGCGCTCACTGCTCTTATCCCCTTGACATGACTCGGAAATGCAATTTCGTCTCATTTATTTATGGTTGTTAATCAAAATCGTTGGAATCGTTGGCTTGAATCGAAATTGCACTTATCCACTGCATTGTGCAGTAAAAATAATTTGTGCATAATAAATCGTGTATATATGTAGATGACATATATAGTCAAATTTTACAGTTGATCCACTTATTTGAACGCTTGCATAAGTGTACACGAATTTGAGTCGGTAGAATGCTTTCTTGCTCACACTCTCCCTTGCTGTGTTCACCTAACTCAATGCAATACAAACACGAATTTGTTCCCTTTTTCCAACACAAATCTGCTTCGACTCCAGAAATGGGAAAGAAAAAAAGGAGTTAAACAATTCGAGTGTTTGCATTTTGTGAAAAATTGAAAAAGTTTATTGAAAAATTTAAGAATGGAAAATTACGGAGCGTGTATAATTTTCGTTATATGTTGACTCGAATTCCTATGGCAAAAAAGCGGCATACTCGAGTCGAGATAAGTGCAAGAACACTGATAAAGATGAGCTACATTTTCATTATATTCCGAATTGAATACACAAAGTTTGGAAATATCAGAGCATGTGCATTTACAGACACGCTCGCCGTGCACACATATCCACATGTGTTTTTATTTATATTACGTGAACTTTTGAAGGTACTTGACAGTTTCTTCGTGATATGCAGAGCGAACAAACTTATGAATAATTAAGGATTCATATCGGAGCGAAAAGCAAACGGACGACATATTTCGCTGTGAAACGAGAGTTCGTTAAAAAAAAGCCAAACGATTCATATCTAAAATTTTGAGAAACAGACATAACCCATTTCGGAAATAAGACGAAGAGAAGAAAAAACGAAAACTCAATATCTGCTTAAAATTTTTCGACAGTGCATATGCAGTAACTGCAAAGTCATTTTTTGTACGTCTCTCTTCTCATTATAAATGAAAAACTTTTACTGTTGCAAAGTAGTTTGAAATAAATGAACTTAATTTGATAGTTATTTGATCAAAAATCACAGATAACATTTACCATTTGCCGTTTGTTGATTTTTCTATTGCGAGAGACAATGTCTGCTGCATTATAGTATGTTCGTGCCGACATTCACAAATGAAAATAATGCTCAGCATTGCTACTGAACTGCAACAATCAACATATGTAACAATGGGTCGCATTTCATTGTATATTTTTACAATTTTTTTCGTGCTTTGTTTGCCCGTCAATTATTTGGAGCTAGATTTTTATGTGTGCATATCGTGTCGCGTCACTTATATGAAATTCACTCGATTCGATAAACAAATATCTAAATAAATTAATTTTCTTCATTTCACTCATACTTTTTTCTCTCTTCTTTGTTCATTACAGCGCCCAACCGGAAATACACTAGCATTATGATGTTGTACAGAAATTTGACGCGTGGCAAATGTGTGATTGTTGTACTATTGATATGGTGTCGATTAATCGGTCAAAATATTATCGGTGTCAATTGTAATTTTAATCATTTTCATAATATTTTGATGCGAAACACTTTCCCCTGTGCCATTAATTCGCTGTGCATGTGTACAAATGCTGGCAATGGAACGCATTCGTACAAAATTAGCTGTCACGATGTTTGGTTTTATAAATTTACAGGTAAGTCGGGAATGCCATTTAATACGCTTTTTTCTTACGAATATAGAGTAATTATGCGATTGAGTTGAAATGCTTTTCAAAGGAAAAAACTAGTTTACTTAAAAAGTAGTTCGTTTTGGAAAGAAAGTTCAATTTTTTTCAACTCCAAATTTGTTTGTTCGAAATTTCAAGTAACTTTAACTCAAGTTCTCGCAATGAAACTCAATTAGCTGACTGAATTCAAAATTTTTCGCGATGAAATGAAATTTTGGGAAAATCGTCCACATATCCATGTGTATGGAGAAAAAAATGGTAGCTGTTGAGGTAATTTATGCGATTGCAATGATGTTTAGTTTGAGTATTGAGTTCGGTTGATACTCGGTGAACCACAGACAATTCCAGCCCCAATGGTTGGTGTGAATATTTCCGTTCAGGTAGAATATATATTCATATTGTGCAGAAATTCAAGTTCAAATCGCGTTGTTGGTTTCACGGTTGCCAAGTGCATCATCAACAACAACAACGGAAAAAAAAATTTGTCGCAAATTTTCCGACGAAAGCAATCATTTCAACACATGACATACCAGTTTTCAAGTGTACGATGGGTTCTTCTAAAAGACTCATTTGAAATCATTTGGGAGCATAATCGACTTAATTCCCGGTGTGTACATGAGTGGTGTATGTGTGTTGAGAAGTATCCGCCATGAATTCTCATTCGTTGCAGAATCATTTACTTGTTGTGACTTAGAGTTCATTATGTTTCGTAATCATAATTAAGTTACCTCATATTTTCTTGATGCGATTTTGCTGATAGGAAACGCGCCACATATTCATGTGAAGCGTCAAAAAATATTGAAACATTTCCATCGCATTTTTTTCCCGTCTCTGTCGTCCTTTTTGCTTTGCGTGTTGAATACGTGCGAGCATTCATAAACACATACATACACACACACTTCCTTGTAGCAGCATCACATGCAAGAAGAGTTAGACAAGTGAGTGAAAAGACACACACACACACACACACATTCATTCTCATTCGCACAATCACACAAACAAACGGTAAAGAAACTCAAACAAAACGGATTCATTAGCATATGGAACATGTTATAAATAGGTTGACGCTAATTAAGCCGCAATACGAAAAGTTTTTCGGTTTATTCACAAATAGACGTGCTCAGTGAACACTTTAAGACGAATGCAAAGACGACATAAGCTCGATAAAAACACACTGCCGACAAAAGTTAAGGAAGGAAAGAGGCAAAAAAGAAGTGAACAACATCATGGAAGTTAGAGCTCGATGCATAATACACGATTTGCGATGGCCGGAGAAAAATGTATATGGGAGAGTGTGTGTATGTGTATGTGTATGTGTGCGTTTAGAGAGAGAGAGAGCGCCAAGGGAGAGGTACCGGCTGAACAGCCAATTTACGAAATTACGGTGGATTACAAGGCGACTTACGGTGAAGCAGATTTTGGGGGATATTTCATTTTCAAATATTTTAATGACGCCACTTAAAGTGTGCCTAACATTTCTAATTTGCTGAAAGCATAATTTCTTCATTCGTATGCCTGCACTCACTTGCCACGCACAACGTCTTTCAGTTTGCTGCGTAGCTCATTTCGTTTGAAGTGAAATACATCAACATGATGCCGCATAAAAATTCAAGGACTTGACAACTCATTTAATTTTGTTTACGACCACAACCGAACGGCAGAGAGAGAGAGAGAAAGCAAGAGCATAAGGCATCAAAAAGCCCAAGCTGAAGCTATAGCCCACTCAACATATTCCAAAAACATACCGCAATGCTTTAAGCAAGAGCCCAAATGCATGTGTGTGTATGGTAACAAGTGGTTGACTTTTAATAACGATTCAAAAAGCCGTTAAAAGCTCATATTTCGGTATCTCGGACCGAAACATTTTCATTTGGTCATTTGGCGGAAAAGGGCCAGGTTTTATCAGTTTCAACACAAGGTTTTATCGTTGCAAAATACCAACATCAGCGTGGTTTTTGCACAATTTCACGAAAAACCTTCAACTCATCGCAACTCGAGCACATACACTGTGCACAACCCATACATACGTTTGCCTTGGATGAGAATTACGATTTGCAAAGGCGAATCGCTTGAATCCACTTGATCGTTTAACAGTGAAGATCGGTGTGTTTCAGGGTGCCTCGAGTGCTTATGTGATGCGTCATAACTCGGGTGAGTTATAAGTGTCATTAAATCTATAAGAAGAAATATGTAAATGAAGCAAATGGGTTGTTGCATCGAAATGCGAAACTATAACTTTTTTGGTAGGAAAACGGGTGTCGCAGTCAAAGTAGAAGTACCCCATCACCACTATCACCACCACCATAGCCATCACACAGCAGCATATGTGCGTCTGATATGTGTGTGTGTTTTGTCGTCGCTCTCATGATTTCCTTAATAAAATATTCCATTGAATATCATAGCAAGCCATAATTATAAGTCAAAGTCATGTATTCTGGCAATAATAATAAGTAAAATGCTGCACACGCTCGTATACACATCAATGCCACCGCCAACATATATTACACACACACACATACGTACACTTGTTCCGGTGAGGAGAGCGCAAAATAGATTCGCTTTTATCGTGCAATTTAATTTTATAACGATTTTAGCAACTGAAATGAATATTAATATGAGAACCGAAGTGGATGGTAGACGTTGTTGATTCAGCCAAATGAACACTTCTTCGGCATACAAACAGGGAGAGAGTGAGGAGATGCCATCACCGCCTCCACCACTGCCGTCGACATCATCGTCTCGCATCCCAATAACGTTTGTTTTCCATGCGAAACGAGGCATCCCTCACTCAATCACACACACTCATCCTCTATCTCTCTCTCCGTTCCACGATGTGAGAACAAAAGAAGTTTACGAACAAAGAATTTTATGTCGTCGTCAAGTAGAAGTTTATTTACTATCCGAGGAGTGAAAAACGGCAAAATATGTTCTGCTCATTAAATGCGCTACGACATTTTCATATACCGTATAAGCGCATTACAATTAGTCAGGGGCTTCATGCTACTATGCCTGTGCGCCTTACTCAAACACTCGGCAGAGTGTGTGCAATAGTAGAAGGCTTTTGTAAACGAAGCGTTCATTTTACCGAATGGTGTGCTCATTCACAAATTGCATGTGATATTGCATGGGCTAAATGCGATCATTTCACTGTTTTCGACTGCCGACAATTTCCCTTTTGTCACAAACCAATTTCCAAGACGAAACCACTCAATTTCTCTTTCTATTTCTTTCACACATCGAATACGTGTTTTACTCCTTTGCTCTTCGTTAGAGTTAACTGCCGTGCTTGGTGTGTGCACTGACTGTGTTTGTGGGAGGGAGGGTGAGACTCTGACAAACTCTGAAATGAAGTTGAATTTTGGGTAAGGCAATGCACAGAGAGAAATGAGCGTCATAAATGTCGAAAAGGCTGTCGAATCGAAATGCAAAAACCACTATCGTTCGTTGTCGTTGTCGTTGTCGTAGTCGACATGTTTCCTTTTGGTATCTCGAACATTTTGCCGATAAAATTCGGAAATATTTTCCAAATGGAAAATGAAAACGAGCATTATGTGGCATATGACTTGATTTGAAATCGTCACACATATACATACACGTTCGTTGAACAAAAATGAATTTCATGTTTATTTGAGGCGACAGCATGGCATTCGATATATTTAATGGCGTTTATTTTATAGATATAATTCGACTCTTTTTTTCCACACTCGACTCTCTCGCATATTTACGGCCCCCGCTTTTCTTTCCATTTGCCACTTTTATTTACATTCAATCGCAAAATGATTGGACGATGGCACCATGGGATCGAAATCTATCAACGAAGCACGACTAATACGTCGTTTACGATGTGTGTGCGTGTGAACAAATGATTTGAATTTCCAAGATGGCATCAAAAGCACTGAATGAAAATCATTAAAACGTAAAGTTGTGTGTGTGTGTTTGTTTTGTGTTGAATCGACCTACCGTAAAGTTTCTTTTCTTTTTCCCATAAATTCGCTTCGATTCGTTCAACTCGACCATTGAATTGAAATGCGTGCAAGCGACGGCAGCTTTAAAAAAAATGTCGAAAATAACACGAAGAAATTGCCACGCTTCCGACCGAATAAGAAGCAGCAAGCATAGAAATGTCTTGGCGAGAAAAGAACTTCGAAAATGGGCTGGAACTCGTTGGCCGGATGTATGGAGTTAACATATGACTTTATGATATGGCCGCGGAGTGTTTAGATGGCAGTGTGTTTAGGGACAGACATAAATCAAATTTCACTCCAAATGCCTCCCCGTTTCGTCCACCTCGCACATTGACTCATGGACAGAGCACGATTTGACCACAAACCTAACGACAGACTCAAATCGCAGCCCATATTTATAAATGTGAATAAAAAGTTGAAATAGCGCAAATAACCGTAGCGATAACCATAAAAAGGGTAATAATTATAACCAAGATTATACTTTCAACAGGCCATGTCACAGCGAAAAAAAAGAGAAACGCTCGAGAGAAAGAGAGAGGGAGAGAGAGAGAGAAAAATGGTGAAAAGCGACCATTCAATGAACTTAAGTAACATATTTATGGGTTTTTGTTTGCGCTTTTCTACACATTTCAGCTCACATTTACCATCGTATTGCCCGACGCAAAGTTGAGACATAAATCTGCATATTGTGACCCGTAAAAAATTTACAAGAATCAAGTACAAAATTGCCATAAATAGGATTCGTCGCAGCTTGAATTCAATTTGGTTGCATTTTAATTTGGCTCATTAAAGCCCATATTTTGCGAAATGAAGGGCTGGCATTTTTGACCCGGTTCAATGTGTTAGCCGTTAGGGTAGTCGTGCGTGTGTTATTCATGTGCAAATGCAATTTGTGAGCAATCCGGTATAGGGTTGAACAACACAGCTATGGGCCTTGTTTGTTAAACATCAGCATCGTACATAATTTTACCACACATCGTACGTGATGAATAAAATGTGACTCTTTCTCTCCTCTTTTTTTCACTCGATCGCTCCCTCTCTTCTCTCTCACACTCTATCTTTCTCACAGAAGCGCACATTTACCATTTATCGAAAAACATTGCCATTTTTCACATTAAAATTTATATTAATTTTGACGCATGAAATTGGTTTAAAACGGACGGCATTTAACAGAAAATAATTAAAACTAAACCAATTTCAGTTGGGCTGAAGTAGGCGGACGGTGGAGCGCGCGCGATATATTTATTATTTTCAAATTAGGTTATGTAATAAACATGTATAGTGTGCACTGAACGAGCATTGTCGATGAGCGACGCATTACTTTGCGGGTGCTGCTGATGGTGTTTTTCCCTACAATTCCTGCGAATTTCAACGTGTTCCATTGTAGGAGCATGTAATTATGATCGTTATTTATTATTGAACAACGCAAGAACTGAAATTGATGGCTTCGAATTCTCGACCTCTAAACATCGTGTGCATATCATTGTGACGTGCGGGCACGTTCAAACGCAATAATAGAAACTCAAAAAGTTCGTTCTCTATTTTCGTTACAAACTTACAAATTTGCAACACATTCTGCGCGATAGCGAGTTTACATATTGAATTGCGTCGGGTGGCTGAGTGAAATCAAATTATGGAAACACATTCACAAACACAAAGAGACAATCACATGCACGCGACCATGCTCGCATTCATTCCAATATGTTCGATTTTGTATCTATTAAATTCGCATTCAGATTAACGACGAAGAGCCACAACGACTGAGCGATGTTATAATTTTCAAATGAACATGTTCGTTCTTGCATGCTCCATCCCACAAATCTACGTTTCCGGTGATATGTTTGTGGCGCGTATCGCATAGATTCATATTGAACACGTTGATTTATTGATTCGGTAGTGGGCTAAAATGGTCAACGAATATTTGAATTTCGAAATGTTACATTCTATTTCCTCTTTGGATCCCTCTCTCTCTCTCTCTCTCTCTCTCTCTCGCGCGCGCGCTTCGGTTGACATAAGCTTGGTGCACCAATATGTAGAAAAAAAAACGATCTATTCGAAACTTTTTATCACAAGCTCTACATGCACACACACACCGCCAAAAAAATACGATTTTACTAATCTCGTTTAACTTTGTCGTTTTTATTTCGCTTGGTGGTTGATTCTATTTTGCCCGCCACCAAGTTAGAACATACGCAGTAAATTGTATAAACTTTACGAACAGCCGTGCGCGAGCGCTCCTCCAATGAATACATTTCAGTATTTGCAAGCTCAAAACTTCTTTTTGGTGCACGTATTAATTTGCAGTTAGTTTTTCTGGCTTGTGACTGAAGAGCTCGTTCTGCGTACATGCCACATAAAATACGCCAAAACGTTTGTCTATCTAACGACAATACAATGAACCTGGTAACCTGCTTTGGGCCGACCGACGGTGACGGCAACATTACAATCCATGGGAAATTGAAATAGTTAGGCGAAATTGGTATGAAACAAATTGTGTTCCGACAAACACCAATAAAAACATACAAACGACAGTGGCAGCAGAGAGAAAAAAATGCCAAATTTTCGGATATCACATTTATTACAGACAGCCTGTCATAGATTCATTTCGTTTCATACGGAGTTCCCCATGTGCACAGCAGACACATAAAGAACAAAGCACACAGCCACACGCCTCGTTCCCCTCGCAGTACACAACCGCCACACACTTACACACACACACATGATTTCAATTCATTTTCGAATTGAATTCAAGGCAACTGTGCCACATAGACACATTCATTGAACGAGAATGAGAGAAAAGGAGAGAGAGAAAAAGAGCGAAAAAGAGATCACGCGCTCACAAAGCATTCCACACAACATTTTCGGTTATTATTTATTGCCACGCTATTGCCATTTCACATTAAAACTAATATTTCTCCTGACTAATTTCTACCGAGTTGAATATTAATGGCATTCAAAAATCGTAATTTATATCATACAATGAAATATAATGCTTAACATGATATTGCTTTTTCGACATACGAGATCGAATGCGATGTGAGTGTGTGTGTGAGCAAGTACTATGTGGTAACTCATTTCCATTCACTTCCACTATTGTTTACTCGAGAAAAAAAAAACTAGTATTTACGTGAGCCAAAGTAATATAGAGAAATTGGAATGTTGAACACAATTTTCCATGAAACTTGTTCGCTGCATGGCTTCGGTTTTGCGTGAATTTTGATTGTTTTTTCTATTTGGTTTTGCTCCTGTGACGCAATTTCCATCAGATTCTATGGATTCATTTGGCTGAAATTTTCACCGATTCATTGAACCGTTTTCCACGAAAACTCTGTACGAGTTTTTGCTTTTGATTGCAACGGTTCAATAAAACAGTAAATTAAATAGAAATTCATATTAATTTGAAAACATAAAATATATTAATAAATATTTTTCATTTTGTCATTTGATTGAAATGAACCGTTGATATTAATGCCCAATGGCAAAACGCGTATCAATAAAAAAAATAATCACAATTTGATTACCGTGTTCGAATTAACAGTGATTAACTTCATTGCATTCTCATTACTATAGCCAGCTTCAACGCATCGCAGTCGTTTTTTTTAATTTATCTAAAAGTAATGATCAACTTAATCATGTAATAAGCTTCGTTTAATTTGTTTCAAAGTATGCGTCGAGTGCATGAACCAATTCGATGTGGTCGCGCGAAAAATATTGACATTTTCAGTGAGCCGAACTGAATTCAATTTTAATTTACTTGCCATGGTTGATAAAATGATGGTATTGGTTCGAAATACCTGAAAGGACCTCAATTAACATTTAACAAGGCATTGCATTTCAAATGATATTGATGTTGCCAGATTCTACATTTATAATGCCAATGACACATGCCAAAGAATCTGTCTATATTTTGAGTGGAATATTCCAACAGAATAGCTTGATAGATAGGTATGAAAAATAATTGCTTGGACTCAAATGAGGAATTACTTCTATGAAAAATTACCGGAAATGTCACTCACTGGAGAGAAACTCCAACATTTTGTGAACAGGTATTAAAGAGCTTTTCAACTATGCCACACTAGAACAAAGTAAATATTCGACGAACGAAAAAAAACAACTTTCAGTGAGTTTGCCGAGCAACTATAGTTGTGGCCATTTCATTTTGATGAATTACGACAATTTTAGAACTCCCGTCAAATTTTCGATATTAATCTATCAATCAAATGTGACATATTTTATGAGTATGAATTACAAATCTCTCCATCGGTTTGAATGAGTGGCATCGCACCTTTAGTGAGACAGACTGCCGTATACGGTGCTTTTTGCTTTTCATCCAAATGTTCGTTGTCAACACAATATTTTGGCTTCACAACATATATTCGAACGTATTTGGTACATTTTGGATGTCTGTTTCAAAGAGCATCGAATTCGACAAGACAATCAGCTTTCAATCATCATTTTGGAAATATGTCAAATCGGCCGGGAATTATTCATCAATAGGTTTGGTACCAGTTCATTTTCAGCAATAATAAGGATCGATATTTCTGTACATTTAGGACTCTCGAATGATGTAATTGTATGTAGTAGACAACGAGTGATGAATAAATTCATTTCGATAATTATCTAAATTAATCATAATTAAACTCTTTTAATTTCTAACAATTTCGATTATTGGACTGAAGCCGAGCCACTTTTCGACATCACATTAAATGTTTAATGTCAAAGCATTTCCAATTGATACAACGAATCATTCCGTAAAATTGCTTTTTCTCATTTTCTCTTTTGTCAAATCCTTTTCTTCCGCAGAAATACTTCAAAACTCCATAAAATATGTAGAAATGTCGCGAAACAATCTGCAATGCATCGATGACGAGACGTTCCAAGGTCTCCAGCTGGATTCGCTGAAACTCATCGACAACAATATCCAGTATTTTACGGAGAAATGTTTCAAGTAAGTAATTTCGATTATCGATTTCTTTTTGTGTGTCCCGTGGTTGTTGTTGTTATTGTTGTTGTTTTTGTCGTCGTCGTTCTGCCCCAAATTCCGACCGAATCCGACGGATTGAAATCGTATCAATAATTTATTGGTAAAATTGATTGAAAAATTTCTTAATAAATTTATGCATCAGTCTTTTTCTTTTTCGACTGGACATAAGTCGTTGGCAGCACGTGTCACTCACTCGCTCGCTGGTCGAAACTTCGCTCTTCCGATAACGATGACGACGAGCAAATACATATTTATTTCCATAAAAACATTAACCCTCTAATGCATACAACCGCCTCTAGACGGGCAACATTTGAACGCCTGTAGAACGTAACCCGTGTGAAAAATTTGTGACTGACTAGCCAGCCGCCCAATTTCGGACTTTTTGGCTGACTATCACTGACTAAAAGTGATTATCTCGAACAAAATATTCGACTGTAGTCAACTTCAGTTATAGTCATCTAGTAGCCAAAAAGTCCGAAATTAGACGGTTGGCTGAAAGAATAACTAAAAGTGAATTTTTATTCGTCAATGTTTTCTCTTTATTTTTGTCTTTGGCAATATTTGTCTATGTAGTATGATTGTAAAGTTATAAACAAAAGTGTGTGCAAAAACAAAAATAACCTCAACTTTTTTCGTGCTTTCTGACAGATGTACTAAATTGAATGTTTTCGATGTCGCCATCTGGTTGGCGATACTTGTATCTTCTCGCACGGTTCTGATGAAGATTTTATTTATTGTTTATCCAATTTTATACAAAATCACTTTTTCATTCATAAACACACATAAGAGTGAAAAAATTTGTCATCATCAAGTTTAAAACACGGCACGATGAATAAAATCTTCATCAGAACCGTGCGAGAAGATACAAGTATCACCAACCAGATGGCGACATCGAAAACATTCAATTTAGTACATCTGTCAAAAAGTACGATTCATTGCTATATCAGGTATGATACTCTTTGACAAAATAAATTATTCGAACTTCAAATTAGACACATTTTTGACACTTCTAAACAATGGATTTGATTGTTCTCTGATTTATGTCAATCGCTTTTCCTGACTGAACCATGAGGGATCCAGGATAACGAATATTTTTTTAATTATCTATGGCCAAAAATTAACCAAGTACCAGTACTCCCAGCCCTAGGAAGAATTAATCTATTAGAGGGTTAAGTATAAATTATTCCGATTGAAAGTTCGTTCATTGTTTATCTTTCGGGCGCTGGAGTCGTGAAAGAAAAGAAAAAGGATAGAAAAGAACAGAGGGCACGTACGAAAAAAAAACTTTTGATTCTGTTTATTCAATTTGGTTTCCGATGGTAAGAGCGAGTGAGCGAACGAGTGGGAGTGTGTTTGTGAATGGAATGGATGGCATCGATTCAAATTCTACTTCACATCACACCGGTTGGACGCTAAAATCCATTTTATGTTATCGTTTTATGTTATTAATTGTGTTTTTGGCATAGATTCCGTTTCCGATTAACCGGTGAATATGAATAAAGCACATCCGTGCCATCGAACAACAGCAACAACAGTGCCGCCACATTTCGATTCCTCCGAAAGTTTATTTAGATAGGCGTCAGGCCATACTTTGCTAAATAACTAAACAATACAAACAAACACCCCGAGAAAGAAAAAAAAATGCGATGAAAAAGCATTCGGTTCCATTCAGGCAGTTTCGATGTGCGTGTTGTTTCGATACATTTTCTTGAGCAAATACACGTACACGCACTCACAAAATGTGCACCAGCCCTCATTCCACCGCCGAAAATTATTTCGCAGCTACAGAGACGAGAAAGCAAAATATTGTTCTCCTTACTTGTTGTACGCTTTCCAATTCTTCTTCTTCTTTCACATCTTGTGTTTGGCTGGTGTGGTTTTGCTACCTTTCTATGTTTTTCCTTTCGATTATCGCAGTCAACATCGATGTATTATTTATTTAATTTTCACTTGGATGTTGATTTAACCTTGCAGCCGTTTTTGCCATTGTTTCTGTGCAAGACCAGCTAGTAAGTAAAGAATGAACGAACAAGTGGGTGAGTGAGTAAATGTGCGCGCACGTTCATTTTCATGCTGTTAGCATTTATATTTGTTTTGCTAAACACAAAGTGGAATATACGTTACCGTTCACTTTTTTTTCGGTGCTTCTTTCCTTTGTTCGCTTCACATTTATGGTGATGGCATATTCTTATACGCTCTTCACTGCTTTCGAATCTCCAATCAAAATAACTCTCAATTCATTTCGGTGCGGTTGCCTTTGTTCAACTGTTTTTTTTCTGTCTCCCTCTCCCTTGCTCATCATGGTTTCGTGCCATCGAATTTCTCCTCGATTGAAATAATGTAAATAAAAAAAACATGAAAAAAACATAACCGAAACAAGAGCCACAACAAAAAAAGACATTTTTGTCGTTATCGATTTCCTTTTATTTCCAGCTCTCGCAGTTTTTTTTTCTTCTTTCTCGTTCATGTGCAAATATTTCGTATTGTGCGAACGAACGAATATGACAGCAGCCCGTATGTACTACTCGTTTGCCTATGAAGGCAAGTAAAGTAGGCAAAAATGGGAAAAATTATATGCTTTCAGAAATTCTATTGATTTTGTGTCATGAATACAAATATGTACATTAAATAAACTTGTTGTTAACGTCAACATTGACAATAAATGATTAAAATGCCTACGAAATTGCGATAAAATTAGAATGCGATGCGCGCGTAAGAAGGTGTGAGTGAGATGGTTGAGAAAAAAAATGAAAGTGACAAAAAATAAATAATGAAAATCGTTGATGAAAAATTGTAACTCTCGGTCATGTGTCGGATTCTGATTGAAAGATGGGAGACGGAGAGGGCGCCGACAAGAAAAAAACACTCCAAACGAAGCAAACAAATTGAAAATCAAAATACCGATTGGTGCCTGATGTCATCCTTTTCTGAGCCCTTCGGTTACTTTTGACGTAGTGTCGTCGCATGCAGTGTATTTGCACAAGTGCTTCGCTAATTGCAGAGATTATGTCAGTATTTCATCGTCAAATAAATTGAATAGATTGCGTTGGAACGGGAAGCCTGTGTCTCTTGCACAATATGCCCCACTGATGGATTATATTTTATTTATCGAATACGTGAAGCGATTTTTACTTGATTTATAATCGCTGTCGATCATCATTGGCATACGCACATCATTGCGTGCGCGCGCACTCCATCGTACACAAAAATGTTTCATTCTTCAATTTTTCAGCGTGTTCGTTGCGTACATTTTTGTTTTGTTATTTACTTTGGCATTGTCAGAGAGAGAGAGAGAGAATGAGAGAGAGAGAGAGAGAGAGAGAATTCAAACAATAAATTGATTGAAATAAATTTTGACCGAGCAGACGGTGAAAATTTAATCCGGATTTTATTTTGGGACATTTTCATGTTTGTCGAAGCAACCTTCTCTACATACATTTATTTTTTGTTTCTCTCAGGCGCACGCACATGAATTATAAATCGGTTTGTGTACGAATTTTTCAGCGAGAGGAAAATAAATGAAGGAGAATAATTCCCGGTGATTTTATTTTTTCATGCGCTAAATACGGGCAAATAATCGCTGTTTTTGTTCCCAAATACACACAGAGATAAAAAAATATGCTCGCTTCTATGTGCTTTTCACTGTTGTTGTTGCCATCGTTTCTTTTCCATTCAATTAATACCAATTTATTTGTTCGGCTTTGTTGTAATAATTCCGCTTTTCATAATCAATCAATTCGCACACAGTGACGCAAATACCAGCAGCTAGAGATAGACACACTACAAACAATTACCGGGTCATTGAATAGTATAAGCGCGTCTCGCACCATCTCCGATCCCTCGTGCTCCAATCTCTCACACACTTTAACTCTCTACGAAAATGCGACTATTTTTCTCCGTGAGCGCATTTTTCTATTTACGACCAATAACTGATGTGACATGTCGCATCAATTCAATTTATTGAACGGCAGAGCAGATCCTGCACACAGATTACACGTACACACAAGTTCTAATAAACAAATCAACAAGTAATTATAACAATTGATGCGCAATTCGTCTCTCTTCGCAAAACACACACATATTTCATGCATGATAACGGCCACGGCCTACGTTGGCTTGTCAAATAAAAATATCATAATTGCATATGTCGTTGCTTACTGATGAGATATCTTTCACACATGCCATTTGTCTTCAGGCAGCTTTTGTTTAATAACATTTGGGACTGTCAAAGAAAACAACACATTCTCTCTCTCTCTCTCTCTCTCTCTCTCTCTCTCTCTACCGCTGTGAATAGAGATGAAAGAAGAAACAATTTCTATGTACAAACCTTGATTGAGAATGGTTTGAGTGAGAAAGAGAAAGATTTTTTACGCATGTGTTCGATTGCGCAATGCCTCAAGATGCCGAAATATTTGATTTTCGAGCAAATGCTATAAATCATTCTCTTTATCCCACACACTGTTCGCCTCTTATCAACGTTAATTTTCACCGTTTATGGAGTTTGACAGAGAGTGCAACGCAACGGGCGACGTGAAAAAAAATTCGGAGACTTGCTCCCAAAAGACACAGAGCGAAAGGAAAACAGAAAGAGACAGAAGCTACGGAAGAGAGATAGAGAACACAAGACAGTGAGATGGAAACAATGCGAAAAAAAGCGAACGAACGAACGAAAGGCGGTTAATATTTCACGCGTTAAACCCGTCATCGGGATTAAAGAATCGATAAAAGCTTCAAAACTGTGTGGCGTTTTGTGTGTGTGTTCGTTGCTGCGAGGAAATATGAAAATTCCAGCGATTTTTATTGAATTTTCAATATTAAATTCCATTCATCTGTGTTTTTTGTGTGCTTAGCCCATGGGCCTATACGGTTTATATCGATCCATCGTCTCTATGCACAGCATGGCATCAATTCACTTATCACAATACTCTCTGTCTCGTTCTACTTTCTCTCTCACACTCGCACACACAAATCCAATACCATTATTTTCATCACTGATATATAAATGGAGGGCAAAACGAAGAACAACGACGATCACGATGACGATGACGACAAC